>NC_091211.1:19139301-19451801 GCF_040958095.1 Procambarus clarkii
GGGCTCTTCTAACGGGTTAGAACAGGGGAATTAATCTATGCTCTTGTACGCACTTGAGAAGGCCTTTTTTTTTAATATATTAGGAACGTCTGCATTTGTGCAGCTACCCTAGACTATATGAAGGGGAGTACAGTGTGTCAAAAAGCTGTACACAACCTACGTGAGACAAGTCTATGGGTATGTCGCCCTGTCATTGAGCCTCCCCCCCCCCCTGGTGCCCTATGTGATAGTTCCTAAGTACATTTTCAAGAAATAAATGAGTCTCTAGGAGCAGGCTTCAGATGAGCTGAGGTAGGATAACAGATCTTACTTGCAGTTTCACTAGTCAGTTGATAGCACTAATGTACCCTAGTCTTAGTTAAAAGACAAGAGTAAAAGAGAGAAGAGAAAAGAGAGAGGAGAGAGACAGGAGAGGAGAGAGAAAGGAGAGACATGAAAGAGAGAGAAATTACCCATACGAGAGATTGCCAGAGTTGAAACTAAGAAACAAAACCAATAAAACAAGACGGTATGCAGGGAAGCTTGATAAACCAAGTATGAACTAAACTTGCAGATTATAGAAGCGAAAACCAGTTCATAATAACAATAGTAAATATGATAGGAAAATATGTTGTGAATCTTTTACATTAAACACTCGGCGGCCCGAGAGGCTGGAGTACAAGAGCTAATAATCGATCCTCCAGGCACAAATAAGTGGGCAAAATTAGATGGTGGTGGAGAACACTAGAGGGAAAATGGTGGCGATGGTGGAGGAAGTTATATATGGATGAATTTGGTGTAGATGAGGTCATGGGTAAGAGTGGGTGAGGGGGTGTGGGGGGTTGTGTGGGTGCGTGTGAGGGAAGTGATGATTGGTATGGGGGTAATAAACAATACCGTCAACTATTAGAACACAACAAGGTGGAGCATCCAGCAGATTAAGTGACTGGCTGACTAACCGCGATATAAACTCCTAGCCGAGTTTAGGACTTGTGTTCTGTGACAGTTTATATACTTAAATGACTGTAAAAACCTCGTAAGAGAACATTCTACCCAATGTCAACTGGAAGCTTCTTTACATAAATAGCTTCATATACATAAATATACATAGCTTCATATACATAAATGCTCGAAGTTGCTAGTAAACATTAGGAGCCGTTCACAAAATATCCATCGGAAAACCCGCAGACAAAAAACAGATAATGATGATTAAAGCCAAACAGTATTCCGAAGAGAATCTCTGTGACTAGGTAATGAATATGGGTTAGGGAGCCGGTCGGCCGAGCGGACAGCACGCTGGACTTGTGATCCTGTGGTCCTGGGTTCGATCCCAGGCGCCGGCGAGAAACAATGGGCCGAGTTTTTTTCACCCTATGCCCCTGTTACCTAGCAGTAAAATAGGTACCTGGGTGTTAGTCAGCTGTCACGGGCTGCTTCCTGGGGGATGGAGGCCTGGTCGAAGACCGGGCCGCGGGAACACGAAAAAAGCCCCGAAATCATCTCAAGATAACCTCAAGATATACCTATTAATTGAAGGTTGGGAGGCGAGGCCCAAGAGCCGAGGCCTGCAGTGAGAGAGAGGTTAGCGGGCATACAGAACAAACCTGACAGTAAAGAGTAGACTTCGCCAAGTGAAAGATAACAGTTTCCTGTGGCATGATGGAGTTACGCTCTGAACACCTAAGACCTCTCGTGATACAGGTAGTTTTTCAGAAAATAAAGGTCTTGGGGTGAGCTCAACTTGACAAAGGTCAGCTCCCCACGACGGAGACCACTGCACCACGCGACTACCATGGGTGGCCAGCACACACATGTAACCCACTAACATTATCTTCTTATTTGAATGGGTACATCCAGGTGTCTGCTTTGGTCTGCTAGGTGAATTCCTACTGTCTCAGTGCATCAAAATTACTTTAATTAATATTTTACTGTAGTGTGGTTATCTTATCTTGAGGTTATCTTGAGATGATTTCGGGGATTTAGTGTCCCCGAGGCCCGGTCCTCGACCAGACCTCCACCCCCAGGAAGCAGCCCGTGACAGCTGACTAACACCCAGGTACCTATTTTACTGCTAGGTAACAGGGGCATAGGGTGAAAGAAACTCTGCCCATTGTTTCTCGCCGTGTCTGGGATCGAACCCGGGAACACAGGATCACAAGCCCAGTGTACTGTGGCTCGGCCGACCGGCTCCCTAACACTAACACATCTAAATTGTGGAAACAGCTTGAGATCGCTGACAATGTTCTCACTGGAGCGCGGGTGAGAGATACATTATCATTTACACGGACAATATTATAGAAACCGGTTCCAGACCTTCACATTAACCACCACCTTGCGAGACCAGGGGCCAGATTCACGAAGCAGTTACGCAAGTACTTACGAACCTGTACATCTTTTCTCAATCTTTAGCGGCTTTGTTTACAATTATTAAACAGTTAATGAGCTCCGAAGCACCAGGAGGCTGTTTATAACAATAACAACAGTTGATTGGGAAGTTTTCATGTTTGTAAACTGTTTAATAAATGTAACCAAAGCCGCCAAAGATTGTGGAAAGATGTACACGTTCGTAAGTGCTTTCGTGAATCTGCCCCTGGTTATGAACGGTGCGTCAGATTGCGTGCAGTGGTTTTAACAGTCTCAGCACATGAACAACCAGAAGGCTTGGTCACAGACCGGACAGCGATGACACCCACCCTTCAAACCTCATCAAAGTAAGTTACTTTAATTCACATATTAAATAAGTTCATAATGACTTATGCAGCCGCGCTAGACTATATGAAGGGTTGCAATGTAACCTTTCATATGGTCATGTAACCCAGGGGTTACATGACCTGAGGGCATGCGTATAGCAACATTCCCTAGCATCAGGGCGTGCGTATAGCAACATTCCCTAGCATCAGGGCGTGCGTATAGTAACATTCCCTAGCATCAGGGCGTGCGTATAGCAACATTCCCTAGCATCAGGGCGTGCGTATAGCAACATTCCCTAGCATCAGGGCGTGCGTATAGCAACACTCCCTAGCATCAGGACCTGCGTATAGCAACATTCCCTAGCATCAGGGCGTGCGTATAGCAACATTCCCTAGCATCAGGGCGTGCGTATAGCAACACTCCCTAGCATCAGGGCGTGCGTATAGCAACACTCCCTAGCATCAGGGCGTGCGTATAGCAACACTCCCTAGCATCAGGGCGTGCGTATAGCAACACTCCCTAGCATCAGGACGTGCGTATAGCAACATTCCCTAGCATCAGGGCGTGCGTATAGCAACACTCCCTAGCATCAGGGCGTGCGGATAGCAACACTCCCTAGCATCAGGACGTGCGTATAGCAACATTCCCTAGCATCAGGGCGTGCGTATAGCAACACTCCCTAGCATCAGGGCGTGCGTATAGCAACACTCCCTAGCATCAGGACGTGCGTATAGCAACACTCCCTAGCATCAGGGCGTGCGTATAGCAACACTCCCTAGCATCAGGACGTGCGTATAGCAACATTCCCTAAAGTCAGAAAAAATGAAACATGATGTATAGAAAATGAAAATGGCATGATGTATTATCTTCTCAGGCTTTGGTGAACTTTCCATAACCGTGATAAAGGTGGTGTTCGTTATGCAGTGTAAGTGGTGTCATGGGTGGTGCGCGTGGCGACCTACAGCACACACCACCAGCCCTGTCCTACCCAGCAACCAGGAGGCCTGGTCGACGACCGGGCCGCGGGGACGCTAAGCCCCGGAAGCACCTCAAGGTACCTCAAGGTGAGGTAACCCCCTTACAACCCATCCTCCGAACTGACAGTACGTTTTAATACTAAGTGCAATAAGTACATTTCCCGACTGTCATACATAGTATATAATTGCACTTATGGGGTTGTTACATTTACCTCCCCATTTTTGGAGGACGGGCTGCCCCTTCACCCGAGCTGCTGCTCACCGCGAAACTATACTCCATAGTTTTAATACCAACCTTTTCGGAAGCCGGAAAGCCACCTTTTTGGGAGCCGGTCGGCCGAGCGAACAGCACGCTGTACATGTGATCCTGTGGTCCCGGGTTCGATCCCGGGCGCCGGCGAGAAACAATGGGCAGAGTTTCTTTCACCCTGATGCCCCTGTTACCTAGCAGTAAAATAGGTACCTGGGAGTTAGTCAGCTGTCACGGGCTGCTTCCTGGGGGTGGAGGCCTGGTCGAGGACCGGACCGCGGGGACACTAAAGCCCCGAAATCATCTCAAGATAACCTTTCTTTCATCATCATTTACAGGTGTTTAAAGTTTCAAGGCAACACTGAGGAATTCTTGCCGTGTTGCATGAAAACCGCCCAAAGTTTTGAAACAAACAAATTAGACCAGAGAGTATATGGGTGTTTACCTACAAATGTCAAGAGTGAGCGAGATGCAGCTCTTGGGCCAGTCCTCCTAGCAACAACCTGGCGTCTTTGTCTCTTCTACATTCTGGTTCTCAATGTTGCTCTTGAAACTGTGGATAGAAATGGCAGCAACCACAGCATCTTCCCACCCAGTATGTCACTTTATTACAACCTGTACTGCAGATGAACCTTTTCTCACCACCGTGCCATCTCTTCCACTTATACCTCTTTAACAAGCCAACGGCTTCCTGTCCTCGTCGAGGTCACTAGAAATGGCGGCTCAAGTAACTTTGTATAAACTGTATAAACATCAGAGGTCCGCGGTTGTTCAACACCCTCCCAGCAAGCATAAGAAATATTGCCGGAACAACCGTGGACATCTTCAAGAGAAAACTAGATTTATTCCTCCAAGGAGTGCCGGACCAACTGGGCTGTGGTGGGTATGTGGGCCTGCGGGCCGCTCCAAGCAACAGCCTGGTGGACCAAACTCTCACAAGTCAAGCCTGGCTTCGGGCCGGGCTTGGGGAGTAGAAGAACTCCCAGAACCCCATCAACCCGGTATCAACCAAGTGTATATCCCCCAAGTATTTAATAAGTTGCTATCATGTCTTCTATAGCTCTTCTCTTTTAGCGTTGCTAAGTTAAGCGCCCTTAATCAGGTTTTTTATAGCTTAGATCTGTTATTTCACTCACTAGTCCTGTTGCAATCTTCTTGTGTTCCTCGAGATGAGGATTCAATGCTGGTGCTGTATATTCAAGAAACTGGTGACGCAGATTGTGTATATCGTCTTGCAACTTATCTGACGCAGCTTGCAACTTGCAGATGACTATTAAGGCGTTTAAAATCCGTCCACATGTTGGCCAGTTTCGTGCACGCTGCCCAGTTTATATTACTGGTGTGCGCCTCCTTCAGTAAGCAAAAACCATCACGAGATGTTGGACTCTCTAGCGTTACACTGTCTGCAACATTAACATGTAGCAGCTCACTCCTTCAGGTAGGTCATTAATGTAGTCTAGATCAGGAGCCTTCAAGGACCCCGCTCACTACTTCCCTCCGTTCCAGCATTTCCTCTCTGCGTCCAAGTCACGTTTCCCAGCCTGATTTCCTGTCTTAAATAATAGGCTTTTGTAAGGGACGGTATTAAAGATTTTTAACAATTTAGAAATGCAATCAACCAAGCTTTGTTCTCTCGTGTAGATCCCTATCAGGTTTATCAGGCACGACTAGCCCCTTCTAAGTATATTTTGCCTCTCTATTACAAAGTTTGCTTCCCCAGATGTTGCACAATTTTCTTAATTTTTTTTACAGAACCCTGCAGGGAATTATGTCAAGAAAACCGGTCCGAAGTTTTGGGGTCTTTCTTTAAAATAGGTGTTACATTTGCTGTTATCCGGATATCTGACGGTTTACCAGTCTTTAAAATCGTGTTAGAGACTAATTAGTGGATAACATTATTCCTGCTTTTCATTCACCTGGGCTCTAGGAGACTCGAACCATGAACCCCACGCGTGTGAGGGAGTGTTACCACTTCTGTTCCATCTAATCCCATCACGTGTCTACTTCTCTCTGAGCGGCTACAATTCTGTCCTTTTGTCTATCCATCTGTTGCCATCCATGTTCGGTCTCTACTCTGGTTCTGGCTCAAAGACCTGGTTCCTCAAGTTGTGATGGGATAACAACAGTAAGTTAAGGGTCCTCTGATAGGTTAGGTGGGCAGGAAATTCTCATAAACTTTCAAAACGTTATGAAAAACGTTAATTTAAAGTGTCCTCTCCTAACCTCTCCGCGTAGGCCGGACGACTCAAACAGAAAACGGAACAGTACGTCACTTTTGTGAGTCGATTTCATTTCAAATTACGTCCAAATTTGGCCATAGCGCATACCAGCGAAAAGTGACGTTATTTTTAAGAGGACGGGTTGTATTCCCAGACCACCTTATCACTCCCATATTACCACCAATTCTCACATGCCACTAATCACATGGTTCTATGCCGTCATTCTCTGAATAAGGCTGTTCTTCACCTTTTGCTGCTACTGTATATAATTTTCTATCCACATTTTTGCTTTTATCCAGAATTTGTTGTACCAATTTCTGGATCTCTTTAGTGCCTCCTTGTTGACCTCCGTCATCTGCCTCCCATATGTTTGCTATATTTTTGTCTCGTTCCATTGGCTGTCTCTACTGACAAGCCGCGGGCTAGCATGCTCCATTCATTGAGCGGGATGAACGTTTACTTGGCCTTCACAGACTTGTGGGGTATGTAGCCCACTATCCTGTTGGCGAGCCCTTGTCCATCCTGTCCCCTCGTCCCTAGTCAGTTTACAGGCTGAATAGTCTGGCAGTGGCTCAGCCTCGCTAACTTGCCAGATGTGTCTATAGCCAAGACGAATTACAGCAATGACTTCATCACATTGTCTAATCCGGTTACTGTGCTGACCATACAAATAAATGTCTATTATTATACAAGTTGCCATAGACATCCTAACGATTTACACTGAACTTGCTTCTCTATATTAAAGAAGAAAGAACAGGGAAAAGAAAGAGCAATGAAAGACAAAATTGTCCCTGTATCTCTTATGAATCTATCTTTAACCTGTATGGCAGAAAGTTGTATTTACAAACTCATAGATTAAAATATGTATACTACCTGATGTAGATTATCCTCGTGAAATGTGTGTTTAAACCTACACTTTGGATCTTAAGTCTTGTGCATGATGTTTTCTTCTATGCGGTAATGAATATAAGCAGCATCCTCACTGCAGTAAGATAACTGAATTACTCTGATTAGGTACAATTGTAAATTTTGTCAGTAAAGCTGTTAATAAATAAATCAGGTGTCTGCTCATCCCATTCCTCGACCATAGACCTAGCGGAGGGAACTAGTTTATAACTGAACACTCTAATATTATTTACACACCACACTCACTCACTATTTACACTAGTGCCTCATTCTCTATTGTCAAATGTCTCACTCTGTGTACACTCTAGGTCTAGGTTTGCCAACTCATTTTGTCCCTTTCTCCTAATTGGCTGTATACGACTCGGCTGTTTAAGAAAACAATAAACGATCGTATTAGTTAATTTTGCTCATCATTTATCATTCCTATCTTCAGGATCCTTCATTACCCAATCTTTTTACATTTGGTTGAAGTCGCCATAAATTAGGAGAGTCTTTATCTCTAATCTGATGAATAACACAACCTCTAACATCACTATTGCTGTCCCGACTTCCTGGTCTTTATCTGCTTCTGCAAATAATTTACCAAGTCTGTCTTATATTGGCTCATTATCTCTACCTTCCTCACTCTTCCTGTGTCAGTCTTCTCCCATTCATTTCGTATAGTTCAATGGGTCTTCGTGCTCCTTCAATTTTCACTTCTTTGCATTTATTTTAATTGAAGTTGAGTACCTGTATTCATTTTCTCCGAAGCTCATTCTGCATCTTATAACACTTCAAATGTTACGTTGTGACGTCTTTACACGTGTACTCACCTAGTTGTGTTTGCGGGGGTTGAGCTCTGGCTCTTTGGTCCCGCCTCTCAACCGTCAATCAACAGGTGTACAGGTTCCTGAGCCGAACGTGTGTGAGTGTGCGTCTGGTGTGTACCTGTGTGCAACGTCAGTGGCCTCAATACTACATTATAACAGCTCTAAACATCCAATTATCACTCAAATTGCTGAGAGAAGAGTGACGCAAATTCCACGTGAACTTGTAATAAGAGACAAAAGTTTGCACCATGGCATAAATAGAACATGGTGTGGCAGAACCATAGAGCGGTGACAAGGTGGGGAGGGCGAACCATGGGACGGTGACAAGGTGGCGAGGGCCAACCATGGGGGCGGTGACATGGTGGGGAGGGCCAACCATGGGGGCGGTGACATGGTGGGGAGGGCCAACCATGGGACGGTGACAAGGTGGGGAGGGCCAACCATGGGAGGGTGACAAGGTGGGGAGGGCCAACCATGGGAGGGTGACAAGGTGGGGAGGGCCAACCATGGGAGGGTGACAAGGTGGGGAGGGCCAACCATGGGAGGGTGACAAGGTGGGGAGGGCCAACCATTCCACCACAAGGTCACGGTACCAGCCACATATTAATTTGTGGCTAAGGTCCACCAGGGAGGGCCGCGGAATTAACATGGGCTACAGAACATGGGAGGCCCGCTCATGGCACGCTCAAGGTCGTGGGAGGGAGGGTAGAACGTGAACATCTGAACACGACCACCCTCCCCTCTCTACTCTATCTCCACACACACACACACACACACACACACACACACACACACACACACACACACACACACACACACACACACACACACACACACACACACGACCCTCCTCTCTACACACACACTCCTCCCCCCTCCACACACCCCACACACACGCCCCTCTCTCCTGCATGCCTTTGCCTTTCCACTGCTTACTCCTATGCTTACATTCTGCTGTCTGACTGGCCGCTTTCTTGCCAGTGTGTGACTTATTGTGTCTGATGTGCTTGGGTGTCTCCTTTACTCCTGATGACTAGTTTGATCTCTCCCTCTCCCTCTCCCTCCCCCCCCCCCCCCTCTCTCTCTCTCTCTCTCTCTCTCTCTCTCTCTCTCTCTCTCTCTCTCTCTCTCTCTCTCTCCTGACTAGCTACATGTTGCTTGCTGGTTATATGGGTTTATGCCTGCCACAACTGCTCGGATGGCTGCATGCACCCACCTTGCTGAAAGGTTGGACGGTCGCTTGCTTACCTTCTGATTCAGTCCTGCCTCTCACTTCTTAATCTACCAGTCACTCACACCAGCCTCTCACTTCTTAATCTACCAGTCACTCACACCAGCCTCTCACCTCTCAATCTACCAGTCACTCACACCAGCCTCTCACCTCTCAATCTACCAGTCACTCACACCAGCCTCTCACCTCTCAATCTACCAGTCACTCACACCAGCCTCCCACCTCTCAATCTACCAGTCACTCTCACCAGCCTCCCACCTCTCAATCTACCAGTCACTCTCACCAGCCTCCCACCTCTCAATCTACCAGTCACTCTCACCAGCCTCCCACCTCTCAATCTACCAGTCACTCTCACCAGCCTCCCACCTCTCAATCTACCAGTCACTCTCACCAGCCTCCCACCTCTCAATCTACCAGTCACTCATACCAGCCTCTCACCTTGTCTACTCTTTCATTGTTGACATCCTGCCTTCTGCTTTCTCGTCTACCTGCTATCTTCCTCTACCTGCCTCCCACTCTTCTCCTACCTACATGCATCACCGACCTGCTGTCTACCTGTACACTGTATCAAGCCTAATCACCTGCTGCCTTTTCTACCCGTTTCGAAGAAGGACTCGCCTCCTGCTGCCTGCACGACTAGTCCTTGAGAGGGTGGGTGGTGCAGGGGATATAAATATGAAGGAATAAATTAAAACTTGGGGAGAATCATGCACGACTGTTGAGCAAGGTGGCGACCCTGGGTGGAGCTGCCCTCTCAACACCCCCCCCCCCCCCTCCCTACCTTCTACCTCCACCTTCACGCCAAACACACCTCCAAACTACCACACTCCTACAACTTTCTAATAAGCTTTAACACCTAATAGTTGTTAAGAACCAATATAACTAGTTGTAACAACGGTTGTAACAACGGTCCAATGCGTCATAAAAACGTTATAACAAGAGGTAACAACTTTATTACAAGTTGTAACAAGGGAATCATAGGAACTGTTACGTTGTGTGTTTACAGGGATTATTTCTCTCTTCACATCTCCCCCCTGTCGCCCCCCCCCTTTCTACTGCCTTATCCCCCCCCCCCCCTGTTGGGCACCATTCCTTTCCCCCCGTCTCATCCCAAATCCTTATCCTGACCCCTTCACAGTGCTTATAGTCTAAATGGCTTGGCGCTTTCCCTGATAGTTTCCTTTCCTTTCCTCCCCCCCCCATACTTATTTTTCCCTTCCTATTCTCTTTCCTCAATTTTCTATTTCTTACCTCTTTTAGCACCTCTCTCAACTCCCCCTCCCCAAATCTTCTACCTTTACTGTGTCCTTGTCCTTCCTCCCCACACCCCCCGTGTCGCCCCAGGGGCACCCCCTCCCCCCTCCCCAGGGCGTTTTGGCAGCTCCCCTCACGGCGCCGCCCAAGCCCAGTCTGGCGACACGCGGGGTCACCGCCCACGACTTGACTCCAAGTGTAAACAAAATAAAACGATAAGATGGACGCTCAAATGTCCACGGGTGTATCAGAGGGATGACTCACCAGTTATCTGATGGGCGGCAGGAGGGAGGCACACAATTGTGAGAGGGGGAGAGGGAGAGAGGGAGGGAGAGGGAGAGAGAGAGGGAGGGGAGGGAGGGAGGGAGAGATAGGGAGAGAGAGATAGGGAGAGAGAGGGAGGGAGAGAGAGAGAGAGAGAGAGAGAGAGAGAGAGAGAGAGAGAGAGAGAGAGAGAGAGAGAGAGAGAGAGAGAGAGAGAGGGAAGAAGAGAGGGAGAGAGAGAGTGGGAGAGAGAGGGAGAGAGAGGGAGAGAGAGGGAGAGAGAGGAAGAGAGAGGGAGAGAGGAATGAGCCCAGAAGAATGAAGGAGGGAATGTGGAGTAAGTGAGAAGGTAGTGTGCAGAAATAGGGTGAGGTAATGTGTAGTGTGGCAGACATGTGGATGGGTGGTGTGTGGAGCGGGTTGCAATATATTTGGTGGGGACTGCTAGGGTGTGTGGAGGCTAGCGGGGGGGGGGGGGGGCGGGTTGCTAGGGTGTGGAGGGGGCTGGCTCGGGGAGGTTGCTAGGGTGTGAAGCCAGTAGCTAGGAGGTTGCTAGGGTGGAGGGGGAGTGGCTGGGAGAGGTGTTGCTAGGGTGTGGAGAGGGTAGCTAGTGGAGGGGGGTTGCTAGGGTGTGGAGGGGGTAGAGGGGGTGGCTGGGGGAGGTTGCTAGGGTATGGAGAGGGTAACTGGGGGGGGGTTGCTAGGGTGTGGGGAGGGTGGCTGGGGGAGGGGGGGGGGTTGCTAGGGTGTGGGGAGGGTAGTACCAGTGCCACACCCTGCTACACAGTGGCCACTGCCTCCAACAGTCACTCCAGTGTAAGTGTACTCGTGGCAACCACACAAGTTACTGTCTGTTCGTAAACATGAGACGTGATTCTAATAAAAACATTTACTTACGCACTCATTCATTCGCTCTCATAAAAATACATCCTCACTAAGTCTCTCTCACAAAGACGCGCACACACACACACACACCACACACCACACACACACACACACACACACACACACACACACACACACACACACACACACACATATGTAAGACCAATCCTGGAGTATGCGGCCCCAGCATGGAGCCCGTACCTTGTCAAGCACAAGACGAAGCTGGAAAAAGTCCAAAGGTATGCTACTAGACTAGTCCCAGAACTAAGAGGCATGAGTTATGAGGAAAGGCTACGGGAAATGCACCTCACGACACTGGAAGACAGAAGAGTAAGGGGGGACATGATCACAACCTACAAAATCCTCAGGGGAATCGACCGGGTAAACAAGGATGAACTTTTCAACACTGGTGGGACGCGAACCAGGGGACACAGGTGGAAGCTGAGTACCCAAATGAGCCACAGAGACGTTAGAAAGAACTTTTTCAGTGTCAGAGTAGTTAGCAAATGGAATGCATTAGGAAGTGATGTGGTGGAGGCTGACTCCATTCTGAACTTTTTCAGTGTCAGAGTAGTTAGCAAATGGAATGCATTAGGAAGTGATGTGGTGGAGGCTGACTCCATTCACAGTTTCAAATGTAGATATGATAGAGCCCAATAGGCTCAGGAATCTGTACACCAGTTGATTGACGGTTGAGAGGCGGGACCAAAGAGCCAGAGCTCAACCCCCGCAAGCACAATTAGGTGAGTACAATTAGGTGAGTACACACACACACACACACACACACATACACACATACACACATACACACACACACACACACACACACACACACACACACACACACACACACACACACACACACAGGGGGCTGGCTAGCTGAGTGGACAGCGCTCTAGACTCGTGGACCAGGGTTCGATCCCGGCAGCCGGTGGACAAACACATGGGCAGTTTCCTTCACCCTGATGCACTTGTTACCTAGCAGTAAACAGGTACCTGGGAATTAGAGAGCTGTCACGGGCTGCTGCCTGTCTGTCTGTGTGTGCGTGAGAAAAAAATAGTAAAAGTTGATTGAGTTTTGAGGCGGGCCGAAAGAGCAGAGCTCAACCCCCGCATGCACAACTACGTGAGTACAACTAGGTGAAAAAAAACACACACACAAACAGGGTGTGTACGGTGTTGACCCGATTCCTTGACCGTTGAGAGGCGAGACCAAAGAGCCAGAGCTCAACCCCGGCAAGCACAATTAGGTGAGTACACACAAACACCTCTCGGTTGAGATGTGGGACTTTAGAGCCAGAGCTCAACCCCCACAAGCGCAACTAGGTGAGTACACAGACACACACACACGGGCCTGGAGGCTGAGTGGACTGCGATCGGGATTCGTAATCCTAGGGTCTGGGGATCGATCCCCGGCGATGGCGGAAACAAATGGGCAGTTTCTTTCACCCTGATGGCCCTGTTCAGCTAGCAGTAAATAGGTACCTGGTAGTTAAACAACTGCTACGGGCTGCGTCCTGTATGTGTGGGGGGGGGGGGGAGGAGGAGAATAAATAAAAAAAAGAGTTGATTGACAGTTAAGAGGCGGGCCCAAAGAGCCAGAGCTCAACCCCCGCAAGCACAACTAGGTGAGTACACACACACTGACATGATGTCTTTTGAACACACAATACTGAGTTTTATTTGACATATATTTCAGTCTGCATGACAAAAGGACAAAAATTAACGAGTTTAAAGTCTCGCCTCCAATTAGTCTAAATCAATGGTTTATTTTGACAATAACATTATGATTGGCTATTTCGTTTACTCTACCCATCTTTGATGTATACAAGAGAAAACACAATGGAACGCTTTTGCACGATTTTAACAACTAATTTACTGCCTCTCTGGGAAAAACTGGAAGGCCAGTGACGGGTCCGGCATTAGCGTGCAGGTCCACGCAATCAAGGACCGGCCAAAGAGGCAAGAGAAGGCCGCGCAGATATGTACACCAACCCAGAAGCACGAGGCACACACAGTCGGCCATAATCCGTTGCATCACAATTACACCCAACTCTGATCACCAGCCACTTGTTAAATCCAACGCCAACTTACCCGCCGTTGATGAATGCCGGCCGGACACAGAACTGGCTTGTTACGGGGGACTAATTGATCGTTAGACAGCCTCGTTACGCAACAGGGCTAACTGGAATCAATGAGGGAGTGTAATCAGAGAGCCAGCGGCCGGCACTTGGAAGCGATATACACAATACTCCATTGGGTACGGTAGGTGTCGCCGACCCCGTCACGGCGCTCTCAAGGCTCTTCCTTGCTGGTGTAGGCTTGTCTACACCCCTACCGCCCGGGGAGGGACCCGGTGCTGGCGGGGTGCAGGGACCCGGTGCTGGTGTAGGCTTGTCTACACCCCTACCGCCCGGGGAGGGACCCGGTGCTGGCGGGGTGCAGGGACCCGGTGCTGGTGTAGGCTTGTCTACACCCCTACCGCCCGGGGAGGGACCCGGTGCTGGCGGGGTGCAGGGACCCGGTGCTGGCGGGGTGCAGGGACCCGGTGCTGGTGTAGGCTTGTCTACACCCCTACCGCCCAGGGAGGGACCCGGTGCTGGCACGTATCCTATTTAACATTATTTTCTGTAGACAAAAAGATATGCTGGCCATGACTGTCCTCTGGAGTTTACCTGGAGTTTACCTGGAGTGGGTTCAGAGTGTTTCTACCCCCGAAGACTCGGAGCGGCCCGAGGGACAGCGATCTCTTACAACTGAGAAAATATTTTGAAATTCAAATATCATGGATGGAAATAGGGAATATAAAGTATTGCCACTCATCCAGCAGCTCAAGAGCCTTCCTACAATAAGCACAGAAGATATTTCAAGCATATCTACGTGGCTTCTATTATTGCAATAGTTTCCCAATAACATCAACCCATCACATGAGCACAATTGCCAATCACTAAAATAGAGATCAATTATCCACACTTTATACGTACAATCAAGATAATTCATTTTCCTATGATAGTCGTTTCACGAACTGAACCCAAAAAAAATCTTTTTGCTAAGCACTATACAATATTCCTGTACCAGTTACATATTTTTGGTTACATAAATAAATTCACTGCTCATCACACCTACATCAGCCCGTCCTCCAAAAATGGGGTGGTAAATGTAAGGAGACAAATAAGTGCAATTATGTACTATTCATAGCAGTTAGGAATTGTACTTATTTTCACTCAGTATTAAATCGTACTGTCAAATATATTGTGAATATTTGAGTTTACCTGAAAAACTGGATAGAAAACCACGACCTCACCTAACCGTCTTAGATTTTGAAGATAATAATTTTATTGCTTCTTAATTACAATTAGTACTTAACTTATAGCTATATTAATATTACAGTTTTATAAAACTAATAAAACAAAACTAAAATATATCAATAAATTGTAAAGTAACTCAGGATATTTTAAAATTTTGTATAAAATCTATATTGCTTAATAAACCTGAAAAAGAAATTCCTGGTATTTAAAACTTGTGTACTGCAAATTGAAATTGAAAACTTCATCCTAAAATTCTGAGTGTCTTAACAGAAAACGAGAATTAAATCGGGGGAGGGAGTTCGGTAAATGTAAGTCCCATAAGTGCAATTATGCACTGTTTCTGACAGTAAGAAAGTGTACTTATTACACTTAGTATTAAATCGTACTGTCAATTCGGAGGATGGGTTGCCTACATCACAGTCACTTCGAAGTCCCAAAACAACAAGTGAAGCTTTAGTTAATTAAGTGTATTACCAGTCATACCCATCATGTGGGGTATGGTATGACATGGGTCATACCATCATTGTGGCTTAAGTCACTAGCTTAACTTAAGATACTGAATTTGTGGTCAGGTTCTCGAACCCACTGTTATTAGAAACATTAAATTTATGTAACTAGCTTAACGAATTTGAGGGTTTAGTCCCCTGAGCCCATGTTGTGCCTCTGTAACCTTTTCTACTGCCATCCTCAGGATGGGTATGGGGTCCACTACCGCCCTCAGGATGGGTATGGGGTCCACTACCGCCCTCAGGATGGGTATGGGGTCCACTACCGCCCTCAGGATGGGTATGGGGTCCACTACCGCCCTCAGGATGGGTATGGGGTCCACTACCGCACCGCCCTCAGGATGGGTATGGGGTCCACTACCGCCCTCAGGATGGGTATGGGGTCAACTACCGCCCAAAGGATGGGTATAGGGTCCACTACCACCCTCAAGATGGGTATGGGGGGTCCACTACCGCCCTCAGGATGGGTATGGGGTCCACTACCCCCCTCACGATGGGTATGGGGTCCACTACCACCCTCAAGATGGGTATGAGGTCCACTACCGCCCACAGGATGGGTATGGGGTCCACTACCGCCCTCAGGATGAGTATGGGGTCCACTACCCCCCTCAGGATGGGTATGGGGTCCACTACCGTCCTCAGGATGGGTATGGGGTCCACTACCCCCCTAAGGATGGGTATGGGGTCCACTACCACCCTCAAGATGAGTATGGGGTCCACTACCGCCCACAGGATGGTATGGGGTCCACTACCGCCCTCAGGATGGGTATGGGGTCCACTACCACCCTTAAGATGGGTATGGGGTCCACTCCCGCCCTCAGGATGGGTATGGGGTCCACTACAGCCCTCAGGATTGGTATGGGGTCCACTACCCCCCTCAGGATGGGTATGGGGTCCACTACCACCCTCAAGATGAGTATGGGGTCCACTACAGCCCTCAGGATGGGTATGGGGTCCACTACCGCCCTCAGGATGGGTATGGGGTCCACTACCACCCTTAAGATGGGTATGGGGTCCACTACCGCCCTAAGGATGGGTATGGGGTCCACTACCCCCCTAAGGATGGGTATGGGGTCCACTACCGCCCTAAGGATGGGTATGGGGTCCACTACCCCCCTAAGGATGGGTATGGGGTCCACTACCGCCCTCAAGATGGGTATGGGGTCCACTCCCGCCCACGGGATGGGTATGGAGGGTTCCACTTCCGCCCACAGGATGGGTATGGGGTCCACTCTTGCCCTCAAGATGGGTATGGGGTCCACTCCCGCCCTCAGGATGGGTATCTGGTCCACTCCCGCCCTCAGGAAGGGTATGGGGGTCCACTACCGCCCTCAGGATGGGTATGGGGTCCACTCCCGCCCTCAGGATGGGTATGGGGTCCACTACCCCCCTCAGGATGGGTATGGGGTCCACTACCGCCCTCAGGATGGGTATGGGGTCAACTTCCGCCTACAGGATGGGTATAGGATCCACTTCAGCCCACAGATAGGTATGGGTAGCATAATAAATTAACTACAAAAGTTGCTTATAGGCAATGCATGGTTCTGAGGCCCGAGGCGGAGAAGCTGATAACGGTGGGAGCCAGATGTATATGCTTTCAAAATATCTGCTCAATGTTGTTAGCCGCACAGCAACTGTCCAGGGAGATGATGATGTGGTTTTGAAGGTGACTGCTACGGTCACATTGTGAACACCATCACTATGCCTGCCTTCGTCTGCTGACCACCTTCATGCACACTTTCCAACAAGTTTTCTATTATTAGCAATACTTCCGCCTAAAATTAAAGTACTTCCTAGCACTTCCTGTGCTAGGCTTTATTTGGTTTACACTTCCTCTGCTAACCTTAAATTAATTTACACTTCCTGTGCTAACCTTTATTTGGTTTACACTTCCTCTGCTAACCTTAAATTAGTTTACACGTCCTGTGCTAACCTTTATTTAGTTAGTAGGGGTCCGAGGCCTCCCAAGCACGAGGGTGACCGTCACTTCACGCTGCCAGTAGTGACAGCTTCACACATCACTGATACACACCTACTTTAATATTGGGCACAAAATGCTAAGGCCGAGCCTTAACTGGATCACAGTGCATGAAACAACTGTTAATTACGTTCACTTGACCGTCCGTCAACTGTAGAATTTGACCTGTAAGAGGACGACTCTTTACGTAACGTACGTACGTAAACAGGGTACGTACAGGGTACGAATCTTAACATAACGTACAGGATAACGTTGAACGTTACCCTGTACTCAAGCTGGAGGTCAGAATATATATATATATATATATATATATATATATATATATATATATATATATATATATATATATATATATATATATATATATATATATATATATATACACATACACAAACACACACACACACACACACACTGTGTGAATGTATCATCATCTCGGTGTAAAGTCTAAAGGCTTTCCTTGCTTATCATATTACGAGCAGTCAGTCCTTAACGTTTGCAGGATGTTCTTAGTTATTTTTAAAGTGTGACACCTGACCGAAGGGAGAGGATGGAGTAGAGCGAGGGAGATCAGAGACCTTTAGCAGTGTGGAAGACGGGCTCGCGCGCGCGTGTGCGCATGTGCATGAAAGAAAGAAAAAAGAGTGTACTCACCTAATTGTGCTTGCGGGGGTTGAGCTCTGGCTCTTTGGTCCCGCCTCTCAACCCCTCAATAAACAGGTGTACAGGTTCCTGAGCCTATTGGGCTCTATCATATCTACACTTGAAACTGTGTATGGAGTCAGCCTCCACCATCACTTCCTAATGCATTCCATTTGTCAACCAGACACTAAAAAAAGTTTTTTCTAATATCTCTGTGGTTCATTTGGGCACTCAGTTTCCACCTGTGTCCCCTAGTGCGTGTGCCCCTTGTGTTAAATAGCCTGTCTTTATCTTCCTAGTGTGTGAGTGTGAGAGAGAGAGAGAGAGAGAGAGAGAGAGAGAGAGAGAGAGAGAGAGAGAGAGAGAGAGAGAGAGAGAGAGAGAGAGAGAGAGAGAGAGAGAGAGAAGGGTGTCCGGGTGTGGTGCATCACTGAGAGGTCTGACAAAGAATGAACCATGACTGGAAACGTTTCCACACCCTCGAGCCTTGTCCACTCCCTGGGTTATAAAAGATAAACACGCCAGCGTCCGCTACACCCACACCACACTCCCCACTGCAACACCTTCACACGGAAAAAACGAAAAAAATCCTGATCGATAACCCCCCACCCTAAAAAAAATCAGGTGATGTTAGAAATACTAATGAAGACCGCCACCACAACCACCTACAACATTGTTCGGCTCATTAAACTACATTCTACGTTATACAAAGCGACATGCGCGGTACTGCGTCAAAGGATTTGTGCGCATGCATGCGTCTGTGCGTCTATCTCATCGCCCCTCTCCTTTATGAAGGGTCCTGGTATACAATTGGCTCGTTCTCGACTCTCAAACGAGAATTCCTGATTGGAATCCCGGACGGGGCAGCAATAGTTGGGCCCGTTTCTTATCACCTGATGCACCTCTTTACCTAGCAGTCAATAGGCACTAAGGCGTTTGTCGAGAGGGGGTCAGTAAATCGACCTTGGGGGCGGGGGGAAGGGGGGAGGGGGACCTCGACACAACAAAGTGATTAATTATTATTATAATGTATTATGATGGGTTTCCGGCGGTGCCCGGGATAATATGTCTCTCCATCCTCCATTCTACCTCTCTTCTTCCCCCTCTCCCCATATACTTACTCTCTTCTCCCATCTTCCCTCCTCTTTCACTCCTCTCCTCTCCCCTCCCATCTTCTCCATATATTCTCCCCTCGACCCCTATCTCCTTACCCTTCTCCTCTTACCCCCCCCTCCCCCAAGAGTAAGGGGGAGGGGGTAAGAGGAAATATCCTCTTCCCCGACTGGCCTCCAACCTCGAACAGACATTTCCATTTTATTATTATTATTATTATTATTATTATTATTATTATTATATATATATATATATATATATATATATATATATATATATATATATGTATATATATATATATATATATATATATATATATATATATATATATATATATATATATATATATATATATGGCACAACTCTCCTAAACACGAGAGTTAAGTATACAACTTTAGAACACTTTCCCACCAGGAGACTCGAACCCTAGCCAGCACAGAAGCCTTCCAGCAACTGGCATAACAGGTACGCCTTAACCCTCTCCACCACCCGCTCAGACCCTTAAAAGAGATGGTAATTTCGGAGTATTTAAATACCCCAAAGATCAACACCTCCCAAGAGCACCAGAGCAAGTGAGGGGTCATTTAGACGTTAATTTCATCAAGTCCCTGTTAATATGGGAAAACACAGTGTCTCTGCTTAAGGCACAACTCTCCTAAACACGAGAGTTAAGTATACAACTTTAGAACACTTTCCCACCAGGAGACTCGAACCCTAGCCAGCACAGAAGCCTTTGGGGTATTTAAATACTCCGAAATTACCATCTCTTTTAAGGGTCTGAGCGGGTGGTGGAGAGGGTTAAGGCGTACCTGTTATGCCAGTTGCTGGAAGGCTTCTGTGCTGGCTAGGGTTCGAGTCTCCTGGTGGGAAAGTGTTCAAAAGTTGTATACTTAACTCTCGTGTTTAGGAGAGTTGTGCCTTAAGCAGAGACACTGTGTCTTCCCATATTAACAGGGACTTGATGAAATTAACGTCTAAATGACCCCTCACTTGCTCTGGTGCTCTTGGGAGGTGTTGATCTTTGGGGTATTTAAATACTCCGAAATTACCATCTCTTTTAAGGGTCTGAGCGGGTGGTGGAGAGGGTTAAGGCGTACCTGTTATGCCAGTTGCTGGAAGGCTTCTGTGCTGGCTAGGGTTCGAGTCTCCTGGTGGGAAAGTGTTCTAAAGTTATATATATATTATATATATATATATATATATGTTATATATATATATATATATATATATAAATATATATATATATATATATATATATATGGATGGAGTAGTATATATTAGTGGTACCCTGCTGTACCCGGGTTTCTTTCCTGTTTCCACCTCTTGCCCCCCCCCACCCCCCGCCCCTTTGTTCCCTCTTCTCTCTCTCTCGGAAAATGTATTGTTAAGAAACACTAAAACAAGTGTATGGGTCTCTTGGGACATAGAAAACTCTAGGGAAAAGCACCAAATATTTCACAAAAGACTGCATGAAAATAGGCTGCCCAAAATGTTGGGCACCATTCCTTCCCTACGCAATATTCCGGATCCTTGTACTCGCATTCCCGTCAAGTGCTATATAGTCATACTGGCTTCGCACTTTCTTCTCATAATTACCTTTACTCAATAAAAATCGCATGGGGGGGGGGGGAGGAAGGAAGGAATTATGAAGGGAAAGCGCCAAGCCATTACGACTATATAGCACTGGGAAGGGGTCAGGATAAGGCTTTGGGATGGGACGGGGGAAGGAATGGTGCCCAGCCGCTTGGGCGGTCGGGGATTGAACGCCGATCTGCATGAAGCGAGACCGTCGCTCTACCGTACAGCCCAAGACGGTAGGTATCTATAAATGCTAATATTGCTACAGCATTCAACTTAAGCAGACTCCGACTAGCCTATGTTCGTCCCGTACGTCAGACCATCCCCCCTTTCAAAGATGGATGAGGCTAGCTCCAAGCGTCTGGCCCGCCAACCTTTGACAGACAAAAATGACCTTCTCTTTAAGATATGGATTAAGGTCCACCTCCCTCAATCTTTGGTAGTTATTCAACTCAAGTCTTGTGACCTAACTATAAAATTTCACAAATTTCGTCTTTCAGTTTTCAGGTGGGGGTACCATGCCGGAGCCGCATATTCCAGTACTGCATAATGTACACTATGAGAGCTCATAGTTTACACACACACACAGAAACACACACGTGTACACCCTTCGCCAGTGCTTAGCATTTTAAAAGCACCGAATCACCTTCTGTGGTCGATTGTTCAATAAACCCTTGAACTATATGTTTAACACTTCTCTTCTTCTGTCCATGGAGGACAGAAGAAAATGTATATATGCTGGTTAGCATTGTAAATGTCTGGCCACGTCTGTGGTAGAAAATAATAATAATAATAATAACAATAACAATAATAATAATAATAATAATAATAAAAAGTGCTCGAGTCTTGTAGCAGCAACACTAGTGAAATGTGCCTGGAGGCTCCAGTAGGATAATATTAAGACCATATAACATTACAACTCACAAGTGTAGGTAGTTCAGTCTGAATATCTTATGTCTTACACAAAAATGTAATATTTAACTTTAAACTCTTTTTACAGAGAGGCGACTATGTGACGAGAAGAACACTCTTAATATACATATTCCCCAGAGTAAAGTGATACAACTATGTGACGAGAAGAACACTCTTAATATACATATTCCCCAGAGTAAAGTGATACAACTATGTGACGAGAAGAACACTCTTACTATACATATTCCCCAGAGTAAAGTGATACAACTATGTGACGAGAAGAACACTCTTACTATACATATTCCCCAGAGTAAAGTGATACAACTATGTGACGAGAAGAACACTCTTAATATACATATTCCCCAGAGTAAAGTGATACAACTATGTGACGAGAAGACCACTCTTAATATACATATTCCCCAGAGTAAAGTGATACAACGTCTCCCCCCCCCCTCCCCCCCCCCGCAGATTTTTTTATTATTATTATTTTCTACCACAGACGTGGCCACACATTTACAATCCTAACCAGCATATATACATTTTCTTCTGTAATCCATGGACAGGATTTGTTAAACATATAGTCCAGCAACCAGGAGGCCTGGTCGACGACCGGGCCGCGGGGACACTAAGCCCCGGAAGCACCTCAAGGTAGCCTCAAGGTAGGGATTGCTGGTGTTATCTGAAAGAAGATGCTATGATCCTACAGCTTCTTTATAAATGTTTTTCCCCCTAGAAAATTTGTCATCCTGTGTGTCTTCCCAAATAACTTTGTTCTCTGTGCAATAACTTGGCAGCCCTCGTGTCCGTCACAATAACTTGGCAGCCCTCGTGTCCGTCACAATAACTTGGCAGCCCTCGTGTCCGTCACAATAACTTGGCAGCCCTCGTGTCCGTCACAATAACTTGGCAGCCCTCGTGTCCGTCACAATAACTTGGCAGCCCTCGTGTCCGTCACAATAACTTGGCAGCCCTCGTGTCCGTCACAATAACTTGGCAGCCCTCGTGTCCGTCACAATAACTTGGCAGCCCTCGTGTCCGTCACAATAACTTGGCAGCCCTCGTGTCCGTCACAATAACTTGGCAGCCCTCGTGTCCGTCACAATAACTTGGCAGCCCTCGTGTCCGTCACAATAACTTGGCAGCCCTCGTGTCCGTCACAATAACTTGGCAGCCCTCGTGTCCGTCACAATAACTTGGCAGCCCTCGTGTCCGTCACAATAACTTGGCAGCCCTCGTGTCCGTCACAATAACTTGGCAGCCCTCGTGTCCGTCACAATAACTTGGCAGCCCTCGTGTCCGTCACAATAACTTGGCAGCCCTCGTGTCCGTCACAATAACTTGGCAGCCCTCGTGTCCGTCACAATAACTTGGCAGCCCTCGTGTCCGTCACAATAACTTGGCAGCCCTCGTGTCCGTCACAATAACTTGGCAGCCCTCGTGTCCGTCACAATAACTTGGCAGCCCTCGTGTCCGTCACAATAACTTGGCAGCCCTCGTGTCCGTCACAATAACTTGGCAGCCCTCGTGTCCGTCACAATAACTTGGCAGCCCTCGTGTCCGTCACAATAACTTGGCAGCCCTCGTGTCCGTCACAATAACTTGGCAGCCCTCGTGTCCGTCACAATAACTTGGCAGCCCTCGTGTCCGTCACAATAACTTGGCAGCCCACGTGTCCGTCACAATAACTTGGCAGCCCTCGTGTCCGTCACAATAACTTGGCAGCCCTCGTGTCCGTCACAATAACTTGGCAGCCCTCGTGTCCGTCACAATAACTTGGCAGCCCTCGTGTCCGTCACAATAACTTGGCAGCCCTCGTGTCCGTCACAATAACTTGGCAGCCCTCGTGTCCGTCACAATAACTTGGCAGCCCTCGTGTCCGTCACAATAACTTGGCAGCCCTCGTGTCCGTCACAATAACTTGGCAGCCCTCGTGTCCGTCACAATAACTTGGCAGCCCTCGTGTCCGTCACAATAACTTGGCAGCCCTCGTGTCCGTCACAATAACTTGGCAGCCCTCGTGTCCGTCACAATAACTTGGCAGCCCTCATGTCCGTCACAATAACTTGGCTATCCCCTATATCCTCCATAAACTTTTGGCACTCTAAGACAGTCCTCAATAGAAACTTGGTGGCACTCATAGACTACGTCACAATAGATTGACTCCACTCATAAGTTACTCTAACTTTGTGCTCCTAATACCTCCCCCTTCATGGGGTGGGTAGGGGGGGGGGTGTTGTTGTACAATGTCTGTTATAACAACTTAGAACATAAATGTTTACACTAAACTTCCACTTGTTACCTCTCACATTTAGTAGGGGCGTGTTCACCCCTTCCAGTGACTGTGAACCTGACTCTGTGACTGTACACAAAGACCGGGACTGTGTTTACCCAACAGTAAAATGTCGCCAGCATCCACCACAGGTTAGTAAGCCCTCCCGCAAGAATATGATCTCCCCCCCCCCCCATAGAGCTAAGAGAAAACTATCCAGTTTTCAAGAGAAAACTGGATAGTTATCTCCAACTATCTGTGGTGGATATGTGGGCCTGCGGGCCGCCCCAAGCAACAGCCTGTTGGACCAAGCTCTTACAAGTCAAGCCTGGCCTGGGCCGGGTTTGTGAAGTAGAAGAACTCCCAGAACTCCATCCAGGTACAATCCAGGTACAGAGAATTCCATCCAGCTTACATCCAACAATATTTAATTCCCTCTGCGTGTAACAAAGGTTTTGGGCTTTGCCACATCCTAGAGGCATTTGCATTTGTCCCCGTTTTCAACAGAAGCTGACGATCCCTACTTCCGCTAAAAGTTGACTCCCCTCCACAACCCCCCCAACCCTCTTCTTCCCCTCGCCCATCCCAGCATCCACCAGCAGGTAACACCTCCCCTCTCCCAGCATCCACCAGCAGGTAACCACCTCCCCTCTCCCAGCATCCACCAGCAGGTAACACCTCCCCTCTCCCAGCATCCACCAGCAGGTAACTACCTCCCCTCTCCCAGCATCCACCAGCAGGTAACTACCTCCCCTCTCCCAGCATCCACCAGCAGGTAACACCTCCCCTCTCCCAGCATCCACCAGCAGGTAACTACCTCCCCTCTCCCAGCATCCACCAGCAGGTAACACCTCCCCTCTCCCAGCATCCACCAGCAGGTAACACCTCCCCTCTCCCAGCATCCACCAGCAGGTAACACCTCCCCTCTCCCAGCATCCACCAGCAGGTAACACCTCCCCTCTCCCAGCATCCACCAGCAGGTAACACCTCCCCTCTCCCAGCATCCACCAGCAGGTAACACCTCCCCTCTCGCAGCATCCACCAGAGACTCATTACCCCCTCAGCCTCCATAGGCTTGCGACCCCAGGAAGTTACAGAACAAAAAAATGTCCCCCAGATATTGATATCCTAATCCCCGGGCTCGACCTCCTGTGGGTTAACATCACGGTGGCGTGTACTTCTGGCGGACGGATATGGAGACCGTTTTCGTCCCCCGAAGTAGTAGAGGACCCGCCGTGGCGAGCCAGGAAGGAAAGCGAGCCGTGCTTGTGCGAGACGAGGCGAGGTAACGGTAATACTCATGCTGAGATACTTAGGGTACGCGGCGGGACATACACCTCGGGATGTCCAGCCCACTATCGGCGCTTATCTCTTGCGTCTTATCGTGGCCCCCACGGCCAGATAACTCCGCCACATGCCTGCTGCCAGACACATTCGGGGACATCTGCCCTCGGCGCAGGTTGGACGTCTCCATGAAAGGCTCACTTGAGCTTACGCCAACAAAACTCTCTCGTTCAAACGGACGTGTAAACCCCACACAGAGATCACACTAACGTGATGCATCAAAAATTAAGGCAGTGTCGATTAAGGCAGTGTCTGGGATGCTCCCGGATGCAGGTTCGAATCCTCGTCACGACCCTTGTGGATTTGTTCATTTAGACGTGTAAATAAACTCATTGTTCATTGGTAACTCCATACTTATGTATCCATAGCTTCTTACTCATAGGTGTACACATACCTACCACACACAACACCTCCGCACACGCACACAAACATGCACAAAGCGTTCTCCAACGTGCATACACAGCTCTTCTATGTGCACCCATATAAAAAACCCTAGCAAACACACACGCACAAACCCTACTACACGCACAAACCTGCAAAAATCCTGAACACCTGGACAAGCCTCCATTTACATGTAAACATCAAACAGACGTGCACAACCTACATATATACCAACATCCTAGTAAACAATCACACGTGCATGCAACCCCACATGTCCACGACCTCCTCATATATACAAAACCCACAATACGCACACATACAAAATCTTCAGTTATTTTACAAAATCCCCAACACACGCAAAACTCCAGCACACATACACACACAAATCCCCAACACAACACTCACACCAAACACAAGCCTAGGTGGACTGACAGTTGAGAAGGTGGAGGCACTAGCCTAGGTGGACTGACAGTTGAGCAGGTGGAGGCACTAGCCTAGGTGGACTGACAGTTGAGCAGGTGGAGGCACTAGCCTAGGTGGGCTGACAGTTGAGCAGGTGGAGGCACTAGCCTAGGTGGACTGACAGTTGAGCAGGTGGAGGCACTAGCCTAGGTGGACTGACAGTTGAGCAGGTGGAGGCACTAGCCTAGGTGGACTGACAGTTGAGAAGGTGGAGGCACTAGCCTAGGTGGACTGACAGTTGAGCAGATGGAGGCACTAGCCTAGGTGGGCTGACAGTTGAGCAGGTGGAGGCACTAGCCTAGGTGGGCTGACAGTTGAGCAGGTGGAGGCACTAGCCTAGGTGGGCTGACAGTTGAGCAGGTGGAGGCACAAGCCTAGGTGGGCTGACAGTTGAGCAGGTGGAGGCACTAGCCTAGGTGGGCTGACAGTTGAGCAGGTGGAGGCACTAGCCTACGTGGACTGACAGTTGAGCAGGTGGAGGCACTAGCCTAGGTGGGCTGACAGTTGAGCAGGTGGAGGCACTAGCCTAGGTGGACTGACAGTTGAGCAGGTGGAGGCACTAGCCTAGGTGGGCTGACAGTTGAGCAGGTGGAGGCACTAGCCTAGGTGGGCTGACAGTTGAGCAGGTGGAGGCACTAGCCTAGGTGGACTGACAGTGTGGGAACCGACCTGTGAGATTTATATTTATTTAATTTATATGAATTTATATTTACGTTAATTTATATACTTCGATAGCAATTTGTATAATGATAAGTGGACTGTATTTCTGCAATAATCTCATAATCTCACAAATCGATCCTCTACACATTAGGGGGGGTTTATATTACACATATGCAGCCAATCAAATTACAGAAATAGACTACATACATTGATGAGGTTCCTTCTCTTATAGTACAGCAGGTTAGTCCACCAGGTATAACTAGAGTGTAGACACCAAATTATCCTCTTTGAGGTAGCTTCTATCACCCAGTAACTGGTGCACATAATCTTGCATCCTCGTCTTGACCTGTCAAAAGTGCGCTAGCTGTGAAGCCAGAATCCTATATATGACAAGTATATCAGAGAAAACAGTACATGGAACATGAGGACCTGGCTTAATTACCTTTAGTTTGAGGCTTCCATGTGATCTAACCGGGTCAACCCTATATCCTGACATTAATGGCCATAAATGAATGATAAACGGGTTTCGGATAGACACTTAACTTGAATTTGTAGACAGCGTGTTGACAAATGGTACACCTTTGGTTTCCATAACACTACGTCCAAGTAAATTTAACAGGAGCCGAATTTGCTCCCGTGTGAGCCTCTGGTCTCAATAAACAACAATGGCTGCCCTCCTTCCCCACTGACGCCTGGCCTACTTTGTCCAGATTTCAGAAAGTGATAGAAGGGTTACATTTACTCTACTTTAATATTGATAATTAAGTTAATTTATATAAGATGTTTTTATGATGGTAAAGTCCAAAGACTAATGTATTTAAGAATAATTCCCAGCAGAATAGCTGGTGAATTATAATAGTATGTGGTGATGATATCCCGTTTTCTTTAGACGGTAATTCCACTACAAGTTACGTTTTCTATGGGTAACTTGTTTATACAACACAGCTATTATCTGTATGATATATTAAATGGTGTCGGATTTTCCGACATAATTCCCCAGGGGGCTGCTCACGGGTCGAAGTCCTGTTTAGAACAGACGAACACCGATACTCCTCCATCGAATTATTACATTAATGATGTTAGTAGTTAGTAATCACACATTTGTGTGTCTGTTCGTACAGGACGGATGTCCCGTACTAGAGTTGCAGGGGTTAGAAGTCTAATGCGATTTCATTTCCCTGTCAACTCTTGAAAGGCTAATATTCAAGCCTAATTACATATTATTTAACCCAGAAGACTGGATGTGATCAAGTACTACAGTCAAGTATGATTCAGGGACTGCAGTGAGATCAGTGACCTTAGATATAACTTGAAGTTTCTTCAGGTAACTGGTCACTGATATATAAACACTGAGGCCCATGGAATACATCTTGATTAAATAATAAATGTATCAAATCAGTCATCAGATTTATTGGGGTTTTAATTTAGTTAATTGATTCAGAAGATTGAATAGCTCACCATTAAAGTAAAGTATAGTTCTGAGACTGCAGTGGGTTCAGTGACATTGGTCGCAGTGACTTGTAGCTGTTTTAGGCTACTGTTCACTGATTTGCCACTGAGGCCTCATGAACTCATCTTCAGCTTTAAATGATGATACTAACATCAACCTCTGTTGGTATAGTCAGCTGTAATCTCCTTAGTATAATGCTACTGGAGAAATATAATCAGCTGACAAATTTAGATTTCTACTGGTATTGTTTATCTGCAGGCATAGGTCTCCTCAGGCTTGATACTGGGCCTGAGAGTAATTTACCTCCTGCAGAGTTTAACATGGTTATACCCTGATATTTAGTAGGGCTACCGATGAATCGATGGCAATAGTCTGTCCCAACAAGGAGACCGAAGTCAGTGAGGTGATCAGACTTAATATTATCTGCCAATTTTATTCCTCTATTTCTCAGGAATTTGGCTGTTGCTCTCAGACCTTGAACTTGTAGGTCTACTGGTATTTTGTCCACCACAATGGCTTGTACTCGACAGACGTACCTGCCTAAGCGTACTGATGGTTGTACCACCTGGTAGACTTGAGGTCCTGCATCTGTTACAAACCCTGAGATGTTGAATGACGTCTGGGCTACAGGCCTTAATTGTAGTTCATCTGCCAACTTTTTAGTGATGTATGTTCTTTGGGATCCTTGGTCAAACAACCCACGGGTATGGACCTTGGCCCTCTTATTCAGGATGGTAATTTGGGCAGTAGGCAAAGTCGTATTACCTTTAGACTTTGCTGATTGGACACTCTTTGTTTGTTGCACCTTGCAGTACTGTACTGTGGTGGGAATGCTATCTTCCACCTTGGGGTTTGGAGACGTTGTTTTGGTGTCTCTGCACAATGCTGCATGGTGTTGACCTTTGTTACACCTATTACAGGTGTGTAATTGGGTATCACAGTCGTTGATGTTATGTTTCCTGAGGCACCTCGTGCAATGTTGCAAATCTTTGAGTCGCTCAACACGGGCGTCACTATCAGGAAAATTAGGGCAGTGGTACATTGAATGTTTCTCATTGCAGAACAAACATGTTCCATAGCTTCCAGTACCCTTTGGTGTCACGTTCTTGGGTGACACAGTAACTATAGGCTTGGAGGGTCCAACTGCATATACGCCCACACTGCCACTGTTCCACTTTGGTGTTGAATTATATTGTCTAGATTGATTTGGAGTACCTTTGGTACTCTGTGGTTTACTATTATTAGTTTCTGAGGGTTTACTTGGTGGTTTTAATTTGTCATGTGTTCGTAATTGATGAACTACTGACTTTAAACCTTCAGATATTTCATTCATGGATAAGATACTTTTATTGTAATGAGCACTCATTTGTCTCAATATGTCCCTAGGTATTTTCTCCTGGACAATTATTTTCAAGACCCACTCAGCCCCGTTTGTATCTGCTGTCAGGCTGAGGGCATTGATCAATGATTCTACCTCCAGCTTGAAA
Source organism: Procambarus clarkii (assembly GCF_040958095.1). Classification (NCBI taxonomy): domain Eukaryota; kingdom Metazoa; phylum Arthropoda; class Malacostraca; order Decapoda; family Cambaridae; genus Procambarus; species Procambarus clarkii. Next base: position 19,168,857 of record NC_091211.1, read on the forward strand.
AATTGGAGTGAATCAGCTGAAGCCTCCGGTGGGGGTAAATGCAACATCTCATGAACTAAATGTGATGTTCTTACTTCTGGATCAGCATAATTATCCTTGAGGAGTTTTACTGCCAGATCATAGCCGTCATTAGTTAATCTCAGATGGGATACTACTGTTTTAGCCTCACCTGATAATTGGCCTTGCAAATAAGAGAATTTACTACTCTTTGGTAAAGATTGTTTTGAGTCTACAAGGTCAACGAATTTGTTCCAAAATTCATCCCAATCTTCCTCATCTTTTCCTGAGAAAGTGGGTAAATTAATTGGAGGTAGTCGAGCTTCTGCTTGACTCGTATTAGATGCAACTGTTGTTGTTGTTGCTGTTGCCTTGTTCTGGGCAATTAATTTGACATAAGGCTGTAACGTGGCCTGAGTGTGATCTTCATAATTCGCAAGATCAACCATAATGTCGTCTATTTCTGTTTCTGATAAATTGGTGTTGGCAAGTTCAGCCACATATGTTGCTATTTGACATTTGATTTGCTCAAATTTACCTGCAGCTGCTTGATAATAGCTTTCCAGGTCAGCATAATCAACTGTTGATTGTTGTGACAAATCTTCACATTTCTTGATCTGTCTTGTTAAGTGGCCTTTAAGACCTGCAAGGGTTCTTTTCATTCTCCCTGCATTATCCATACTGGCTCGTTGGTGAAGCCTTGTGGGGCTTGTACTTGGGCTGCTCATAATACTGAACAAGCTCTGATGGTAGCCTAGGGTAAATTCTGAACTCACTAGGCAATAATCCTACCTCTACTAGAGGTTAGCACTTAAAATTAATACACATTATATATATATACAATCATCCACACTAATGATTTGAGTGATAAACCAGTGTCATGGAAGTACCTTTAGGTTAGCTCTTCTATATCACCCTAGGATGGTAGAGACACTAATTAATCACTCAAAGGTGTAATGATCATAAGTAAATTATTATATGCACAACTCAACTCGAGTTGATAAAAATTACACCCAAAATAGGGTCTGGACCATTCATTAATGGTGTTAGGTTGATCAATATAGTACAACTGACTATGGTAATAATGGGACTAGGATGAACGATAATAGTTCAACTAGTCAATGGTTAATATCCTACCCTGTTGTGGGTTGGCAATTAGTAAATATTATACTGTGATCACTAGTGCAATATATATTAAATAATTCTCTATTTTGGAGAAATAATATACACAATTATTGATAATAGCCTCTTAATTAGCCTCTATGAAACTTCTTATATTATCAAGAAGTATTAAATATTATTAGTGACCTCGCGAAATAAAGTCCACAAAATTCGTGGATAATCTCTCGCGAAATGTAACACCACGAAATCCGTGAACAATATCGCGAAGACACAGTCACTAATTTGGCTGGATTCTATATTAGCGCTGTCATTTCACGAAATAACACGCCACCAAATATCTGTGGGTGTGCATGAAACCGCTGACGAAGCTGAACTGGGCTGAGGGAGGCTCCTGAGCTCCCTCGAGGCTACGCTGCCGTCTTGACTGCTGGCTTTGTTTAAATAACACTGCACTAGCATATTTAATGAATCCACTGGTTAACTGGTTCATCCGGTACTAAGATGACCAAATGTGGGTTCACAAGGATCAAATAATCCGTCATCCGGTTCGAAGATGACCAAATAATTCGGGTACCGACCTGTGAGATTTATATTTATTTAATTTATATGAATTTATATTTACGTTAATTTATATACTTCGATAGCAATTTGTATAATGATAAGTGGACTGTATTTCTGCAATAATCTCATAATCTCACAAATCGATCCTCTACACATTAGGGGGGGTTTATATTACACATATGCAGCCAATCAAATTACAGAAATAGACTACATACATTGATGAGGTTCCTTCTCTTATAGTACAGCAGGTTAGTCCACCAGGTATAACTAGAGTGTAGACACCAAATTATCCTCTTTGAGGTAGCTTCTATCACCCAGTAACTGGTGCACATAATCTTGCATCCTCGTCTTGACCTGTCAAAAGTGCGCTAGCTGTGAAGCCAGAATCCTATATATGACAAGTATATCAGAGAAAACAGTACATGGAACATGAGGACCTGGCTTAATTACCTTTAGTTTGAGGCTTCCATGTGATCTAACCGGGTCAACCCTATATCCTGACATTAATGGCCATAAATGAATGATAAACGGGTTTCGGATAGACACTTAACTTGAATTTGTAGACAGCGTGTTGACAAATGGTACACCTTTGGTTTCCATAACACTACGTCCAAGTAAATTTAACAGGAGCCGAATTTGCTCCCGTGTGAGCCTCTGGTCTCAATAAACAACAATGGCTGCCCTCCTTCCCCACTGACGCCTGGCCTACTTTGTCCAGATTTCAGAAAGTGATAGAAGGGTTACATTTACTCTACTTTAATATTGATAATTAAGTTAATTTATATAAGATGTTTTTATGATGGTAAAGTCCAAAGACTAATGTATTTAAGAATAATTCCCAGCAGAATAGCTGGTGAATTATAATAGTATGTGGTGATGATATCCCGTTTTCTTTAGACGGTAATTCCACTACAAGTTACGTTTTCTATGGGTAACTTGTTTATACAACACAGCTATTATCTGTATGATATATTAAATGGTGTCGGATTTTCCGACAGACAGTTGAGCAGGTGGAGGCACAAGCCTAGGTGGACTGACAGTTGAGCAGGTGGAGGCACTAGCCTAGGTGGGCTGACAGTTGAGCAGGTGGAGGCACAAGCCTAGGTGGGCTGACAGTTGAGCAGGTGGAGGCACTAGCCTAGGTGGGCTGACAGTTGAGCAGGTGGAGGCACTAGCCTAGGTGGACTGACAGTTGAGCAGGTGGAGGCACTAGCCTAGGTGGGCTGACAGTTGAGCAGGTGGAGGCACTAGCCTAGGTGGACTGACAGTTGAGCAGGTGGAGGCACTAGCCTAGGTGGGCTGACAGTTGAGCAGGTGGAGGCACTAGCCTAGGTGGGCTGACAGTTGAGCAGGTGGAGGCACTAGCCTAGGTGGGCTGACAGTAGCAGCACCCCTCCATACAAACACACAGCTTAACGAGTTAACAAAAACTAGAGTAACTTGGGCAGGGAGTAATAGTATCAGACGACTAAACTAACATCAACATCATATACAGAGAGCTAAAGCTCCACCCAAAAGCACATTATTTCTGCTTAAGTATTTGACTAAAACAAAAAAAGTTCAATACAAAACGCCTACATAAAAATGGTAGAAATAAAAAAAAAGCGCGAAACTCAAACAAACAAATCTTCGATACACAAAATCCTAATACATAAAATCTCAAAAATACATGCAAAGACTGTATGCATCCATATGTATATCATACCTAATAGCCAGAACTGCCTAATTTGGCTTAGCAAGCAAGGCCAGACTTGCCTAACTGGCAGAGTTAATTTCGTTATGTTCAAATATTTCTTTCCAAATTGGTTTATTTCCAGTCAATATTATATTAAGGACATAACTAAATCTGTATAAATATAAGTCATGTTAGGTTCGGGTTTACCAAATTTCTCTGTTGGCTTTAAATAAAAAACAAATCAAATATGATGTAGTGGAAAGCTTTTATCATTTCTTATGGAAAACTGAAAAAAATAATATTTCGGGAAAATTAGGCTTATTAGGCAATTTGGCCTATTAGGTACAAATATATATACAGTACATATATATATATATATATATATATATATATATATATATATATATATATATACACAGTACATATTATATATATATATATATATGTTATGTTATGGATCAAACATGCATGGTCATTCTTAGCCTGACAAGTACTACACTAAACATACATAACAAACGTCCTGCCATTACTACTATAAACAACCTCGCACCACGTTTATGTATTCATATAAAGCTACCAAACATACACAACTTGCATGTGCACTTAACATTTGGTGAATACAAACGAGCACACAATTACTGTAGGCCTGTGTGTGTGTGTGTGTGTGTGTGTGTGTGTGTGTGTGTGTGTGTGTGTGTGTGTGTGAACACTCCCCTTTCTTCACTAATAAAGAGGCGAATACAACGACGAGCAAGCAAGCATGATCACACAAAAGCATATACTGAAATTTTGCCTCAGTGTAACTCATATAAAAGTTACTCCATTTCAAAAAAGCAATAATTACCCATTACAAGGCGCGGCAGCATAGGGTATTGTTATACTCCTCGAGCGTATGGAGGGGGCGAAGAACCTTGTAGGAGTGTTAGATCCCGAACAGCGCTCCCAGGAAACATATGGCGGGTGTATACAAGCAGGCCGTTCCTTACACCAGCCACACTCGCTGTAATACACTGCTGAGTACCTGCCTCGCCTCCATTCACCCACGTGTGTGTGTGTCACAGCTAAAGTTATGGAGAGTGGCTGCCACTACTCCCCTGGTGTGTTACACATTCAGTAATGGATGGCTGCTTGTCAACCTTCACATAAGTACATTGATAGCTACCTGTCCCCCTCTCTCACCAAGTTCTTATAGTTCTTATAGGTACGGACTGCCTCTCCCCCACGCCTTAACTTATACAGCACGGAGATAGCGGTGTCTACATATTCCCACTCGCCCAGAGTATAGGCGAGCTGATGGGGAGATTTATAGGGAGTGAACCTGAGCGAGCATTAGGCCTATAGCTGGCCAGCCAGTGTGGTCTTAAGTCTCGGTCGTGTTTCGTTTTTATGATCAATGTCTTCCCAGCTCCTCTCCTGAATACCACAACAGTTCCCTGACCTTCAACAGACCATGAACATCTTACCTCGTCTGGGACCAAACTGCTAGGGCAAGACCCCCAGAACCACAAACAGATTGCTTTCATTAATAATATTTATTTGCAGAGTCTATTGTGTGCGTATATGAATGTTAGTTATCTAAGTGTTCATGTGTAGTTTGTTTACTGTGCTTGCTGGTTCTGCTATCATTCTCAAAAAATGTTTACACTGAATATGGCTTAACCTCAAGAAGAAGAAACATACTCGAGAATTCCAAATATTTTATATAAAATATCTATGGCAATTACCTTAAGAATTTTTTCACATTTTGTAACTACTGCTTGTGGGAAAATTATAAGGCCTAGGTCATGATTTTATTTATGCAAATGAAATAGTCGAATAAACAATCCTTTGTATTCACAGACTATGCAAAGTTGATGATGAGAACTGTGCCTAGCCAAGGCCAAGCCAAGACTGCATAATGTTGCAGGAAGGCTTGGGTCAGAGGAGAAAACAGACCAATGGTTGCCAGACTTCAAGTGAGACAAATACCAGGTCACGAGAAAAGGAAACAGGAAATTGATTGATTGATTGATAATTGTATCTGGCACCGGGACAAATGAAAGGAAGCAGGGGGGAACAATGCTTAACGAAGGGAAGCAACCTGCAACCTGTCCTCTTAAAAAGAACGTCGCTTTTGGCCGTTTGCCCGTATGGCCGAATATGGACGCAATTTGAAAATGAAAAAAAAAATGAAAATAAATTTGGGATTTTTTTTTTCAACAACAGTAAGTTAAGGGTCCTCTGATAGGTTAGGTGGGCAGGAAATTCTCATAAAGTTTCAAAACGGTATGAAAAACGTTAATGGAAAGTTCTGAGGTTAGGTAATGATGATAGAGTTACAAGATACGAGCTAGATGGTGTTGTGATTGCGAAGTCGGATTGCGAAAGGGATCTGGGAGTTATGATTAGTAAGAATTTAAAACAAAAGGATCAATGCATAAATGTTCGTAATAAGGCAAATCGGACACTTGGATTTATTAATCGCAGCGTTAGTAACAAGACACCTGGTGTGGTTCTCAAGCTATATCTTGCTCTAGTTAGGCCCCATTTAGATTATGCAGTTCAGTTTTGGTCGCCATATTATAGAATGGATATAAATTCACTTGAACGTGTCCAGCGTAGGATGACTAAGTTAATTCCCCAAATTAGAAATCTTTCATATGAAGAAAGATTAACAAAGCTTAAGTTGCATTCACTGGAAAGGCGAAGAGTTAGGGGTGATATGATAGAGGTTTACAAGTGGATGAATGGACATAACCGGGGGGATATTAATAGGGTATTAAAAGTATCAACACAGGACAGAACACGAAACAATGGATATAAATTGGATAAGTTTAGATTTAGGAAAGACTTGGGTAAATACTGGTTCAGTAACAGGGTTGTTGATTTGTGGAACCAATTGCCGCGTAACATTGTGGAGGTGGGGTCCCTCGATTGTTTCAAGCACGGGTTGGACAAGTATATGAGTGGGATTGGGTGGTTATAGAATAGGAGCTGCCTCGTATGGGCCAATAGGCCTTCTGCAGTTACCTTTGTTCTTATGTTCTTATGTTCTTATGAAAGTTTCCTTTTCTAAGCTTGCCGAGTAAGCCGGACGACTCAAACAGAAAACGGAACAGTACGTCACTTTTGTGAGTCGATTTCATTTCAAATTACTTCCAAATTTGGCCATAGTGAGCATACGAGCCAAAAGTGACGTTATTTTTAAGAGGACGGGTTGACCTATCAGCCTCAGTGAGAGAACATATCCTGGGAGTAGACCCAAAACATCGCCGGAGGCACAAAAATATACGCTAATCACATAAGAAGCACTCGCTAAGCTGAAGAATACCAGGAGCCTTCACGAACCTAAACAATGGTGTTTTCAAAGTCTGCTCACATGCCTCAAAAAGTAGCCGACAAAATTAAAATCGAGAACGTTTAATGTTGCAAAGCGTCAAGTCGAGAACTGTAAGGACTGTGCTACGAGAACAAGGCTGACAAATTTATCATAATGTTATTTGAAGAAGAAGAATCAGGGGACATGATCCATACAATATAGTGTACGTTATTAGCAACAAAACAGAAATATATCAATACTGCATGCTGCTCTGAATGAAAACACCGTTATATATAAGCTATATATATGCTTTAAAAGATATATTTATTAAACAGTACAGAATTGTTAAATAATGAAGCAGTGAAACCAATGTACATGTACGGAGTCTAGACATGCGGTGTCTAATGGTCAAGTAGTACTGTACATCTTTAGTGTTAAGTCAGCATGTAAAATGATTTGTTATTGAAAGTACCGTAGGCTTCATCTATCCAATTTTAAATGATATAATGACAATGACTGAAAGGGGGTTGGGAGTCATTAGGTGAACACTCGATAACGGATAGGAAGTGTATATGTTTATCTCTCAGAATGTTCGGTAATACGTTTATTGCTTGTGATGTGTGTCTATGTATGTATTAACACGATGTACTGAACGGGGTGAGAATAGCTTGAGCTACCTCATCTCTTTGTGTGTATTTTACCTCAATAAACTTATTTCAATTTCAATTTCGACAACGGACGATTTGACATTGTCCAGATGAAGCACGGTCCTCAAACTATACTGCGACCAGGCCAGACATGTTTGGCAAGAACGAACGAACTCGCACATCTTTGCGTATAAAACACCAAGTCAAAGGTGATATATAGTTACATAAGCAAAATGTGGCTAGGCTACAGGAAGCAGATTGTGACAGGACTCCCAACACCTCAGTAGGCAGTGAACCATATTCCACGGTCTAATGCGGCCACGTCCCTCCCTCAGGATATCAGGCTGTCTACCCATACACACTTTGATCTGCCAGCGATCAGCCCTCCCCCCCACCCATCACCTCAGCTTCCTTCCCCCAGTCTGTCGGGCAAGCTACCTACACTTGCTTCTTATTCCCCTTCACCCGACACCACTAGTACTCAACACACACCGCTACTCACGGATCTAATGCTTTACTCTCGTTAAGCACCATTTATCATTTATTCATCATGCGCACGAGAGATGCTAGTGTATATTACTAATTACAAGAAATGATCTAAAAAATATAAAAAAATACACCAGTGACCTGAAATTTTATATAAAAATTTGTACATAATGAGATCATTCTATTTCTCCATGCATCAACTAACCTAACCACTATATTTTCATTATATTTCTCCATGCAGCAACTAACCTAACCACTAGCCTACATATTTTCATAAAAGTCAACTTCGTTTGCAATTTTTTCTATAACAGTCTTCCTGTCGAAGTAAATTTACAAGCCATAAAAATGTAATCTAAACTTACATTTTTGGGAACGAGAAGATGTAATTGGGCCCAAGTCAAAACAATATTACACGAGTATAAAGAACATAGCTATGGAAAATTGATAAATAAAAAACGAAGAATGGTTGAGAGCTGGCACACTCGCATCATAATCACATCATGCTTGGGGCGTCCACAAACTAGCGGGTTATGCTCTGGGTGTTGACAAGCTTGTGTTATGCTCTTGGCGCCTACAGGCTAGCCAGTTACCATCCTCCCATCAACATTATGCTCCAAGCGTCTACAAACCAGACTTGGTTGGGTAATGTATCACTAGGCTACCTGAATTCTTTCCGATACTACTAATTAATAAAATGAAAATCAAAGGCTGAAAATTTAGCTGTTTTCGGCCTCTTAGAAATTACGAAATATCCTCAACACGAAATTCAATCCACGTGCGCCATATTGACAATACGTAGCCTGTTCCAGAGTTATTCAAATACAGTTGAGAAGAAAACTCTTGGATATATTAGAAGATAGTATCCTAGGCTATGAGCCAGCTAGCACAGAGTGTACAGTGGGTCTTTATGGACAACAAAGCACATACTCGCTGATCAAATATGTTGTATCTCAAGATTATTACATTTCTCGACAGAACAATACTTCATTTCTCTCTCCTAGATCCCTTTGTAATAATTAACTGACGTCACTAATAGCAACAGACTTTCAAATGTACTTTGGTAATAATGTTAATAAATACAATTTATTGTAACGAATTTAAATATATATATAATATATTCCGTAAATTCACACTGAAGATATTTGTGTGCGCTAGCCTATTATAAGCCATTGGCGTGCGCTAGCCTATTACAAGCCAAAGGCGCTGAATGATGTATTGAATAAAACAATACTGAAATCTCAATGCATCATGAGACTTCAGATCAACATTTCCTAGAGAAAAAGTTATGAATAAAAGTTAATCGCGTCATTACTGGCACAATAACAAAGTATAATGCTTTAATATGAGAATATACACCAGTAACTATCCAATACCTTTCTTGACTCATCGCATAGGCCGCCAGTAGTATTTTACAAATACAGAACATTAAAGAAAATATCTGAAGGAACAGGTTGACGGAAAAAGATAAGAGAACGCGGGGGGTATCATTACATCACAGATGAGCGATATTATTGCACTGTTGAATAATACATTCTATCACATTAGGTTAACGAAATACCATAACCGGTTCTTTGGAGAACTTACTGGGAGGGTGAAGATTTTTGTTTATGGATATTTTTCTACTACCACCGAAAAAAAAAAAACCCTGACAGCATCCTCCAGTAATAAAGGAGGTGGAACTCCCACACGGGTTCCATCGACGGCGGCGGCGGTGGCGGCGTCTGAGACCGCGTCCGCCGTCGTCACCGCTAGCTGTCACGCGGGCAGCGGCCTCCACTGTAAATCATGAGGTCCCTCGGTGGTCTCGTCTGCTTCTGCTTCACACCGGCTGGTACCAGCAGCTCACACTTGCCAGTACCTGCCACTTACTCTTGCTTGTTCATGCTAGCCACACTGTTAGAAGCCCGTCGCTCGCACGCACGCGCGCACTAGCATCTTCCAAACACGCTAGCACTTGCCAAAACCTCACTATCACACTCGCAAGTATCTCTACCAAACACTCTTTAGCACCTAAGTAACTCACTAATATCTATCAACCAACAACCGTTAATACCTAATACTATCTACCAAGCAAACAGTCGTTAGTATCTTCTATTATAAACTATAAAACTTCTACTATAAAACACCCATTAGCAGACTCACAGACAAACACCTGTTACACAATAGCAAGTAATTGTTACTCAAACTAGCTAGCGGCCGCCCATTACATTGTACAATAATGGTACCAGCAACAGTACAACCACCACCACCTGCACCGCATAACAGCCGCCACCTGCACCGCATAACCGTTGAAGTATATACCTGCACCGCATAACAACCACCACCTGCACCGCATAACAACCACCACCTGCACCGCATAACAACCACCACCTGCACCGCATAACAACCACCACCTGCACCGCATAACAACCACCACCTGCACCGCATAACAACCACCACCTGCACCGCATAACAGCCGCCACCTGCACCGCATAACAACCACCACCTGCACCGCATAACAACCACCACCTGCACCGCATAACAACCACCACCTGCACCGCATAACAACCACCACCTGCACCGCATAACAACCACCACCTGCACCGCATAACAACCACCACCTGCACCGCATAACAGCCGCCACCTGCACCGCATAACAACCACCACCTGCACCGCATAACAACCACCACCTGCAACTCATAACCTAAACATTCGCCGTATACTGCACAATTATGATATATAATGCGTAATACATAATTATATATCATAATTATTTTGCAAATTAAAACGTAAGTAAATTTGGAAAAAAGTATTATAAATGTTCAACTATGAATAAAGTTTGTTAATATATTACCTGTGCCACACCTGGCCCTTCACATCTGTGCCACACCTGGCCCTTCACATCTGTGCCACACCTGGCCCTTCACATCTGTCACACCTGGCCCTTCACATCTGTGCCACACCTGGCCCTTCACATCTGTGCCACACCTGGCCCTTCACATCTGTGCCACACCTGGCCCTTCACATCTGTGCCACACCTGGCCCTTCACATCTGTGCCACACCTGGCCCTTCACATCTGTGCCACACCTGGCCCTTCACATCTGTGCCACACCTGGCCCTTCAGGTATACTAGAGCATGTAACACACATACTATGCCGGTGTTTTTCAAAACTCTCTTACTGCGAACCACAGCAAGAACATCTTGTTGTATTGTGATCTATATAGTACTGTATGCCTATGTGTAATAAATCAGACACAAACTATGACTTATGTTCTTTTATTTACTATTCACACGTGATAAACGCATATTAATGAATGGAACCTACTCAATTAATTTACATATTTCTATTTTTAAGAACACAGGAACAAAAAGAAATATTTTGCATGAAATTCCAGGAAAAAACTCGTAAATAATATTTAAAAGCAAGTTATATTTTAAAGAGAAGGATTTAGTTGTTCGAATGTAACCGATTCCAAATTGGAACACAGGAAGACAATGTTATACGCATATTTTGATGCAGTGTTGAGTTTTTTCTATCTTTTCGTTTTTAATCGAGTTAATGTGAACAAATCCTAGTGAACACAAATAAGTATTATTAAAAAGGTATTAGCAACAAGATAGCCTTTTTTACTTAAAAGTGGAAACGCTCCTCTAACCTTAATCTAAAATGATAAATTGCTCCAAATCATTCTTCAGTATAAATGAACTACAAAGATGCAGCAATTCAGCGCCTGGCAACAACCTTACCGCTAGCCTCGTAAATGGCAATGATGAGTAATAAGTGCGAATGAGAATGTCGCTCCCATTTCCTTATTTTTTTTTTTTGCGTGGATTTTTTGTCTGTCGTGACCCATTTTATTTATTTCGCGACCAGCTAATGGCTCGGGACCAGCAGTTTGAATAACCCTGTACTAGGCTATTCACCATAAACACTAAGCTAAACAATTAAGATATAGAGCACATATACTAGGCTACAAACAATCCATCCTCCCGAAATTGTAATTACCGTGCTTCCTATAACTATTTGGTCCAAAGTACCAATATATAAATATTGGTACTTTCAATATACAGTACAACATATAAACTGGAAACCACTTTTTGTATTCTTAATTTTATAGTCCGGAAAAATAAAGCTAAAGTCAAACTTAAAAATATTCCTAGGCCTAATATATATATATATATATATATATATATATATATATATATATATATATATATATATATATATATATATATTATATTATATAATATATATATTATTATATTATATATAATAATCTAATATTATATATTAGATTATTATTAGATTATATTAGATATATAATAATCTAATTATATAATAATATATAATATTATAATATATATATTATTATAATATATATATTATAATATATATATAATATATATATTATAATGGACCTCGGATAATGTTTATTAGGCCTATTATTACGAGGAGAGGTTAGGTTAGGTCTTACATTTATCTTGCTGTTAAAAACTTTGCGGTTTTCCATAGTCAACAATACAGAAGTCAACTCCCTGCTGGTCCATCACAACATGCTGCCTTTTAACCAGTTACTAAAAGTACTTTCATTTTAGGATAATGGCCTTTTATAGAGCACATATTATTGCAGTAGGCTTCAATGCACGTATACTAGGCTACAAACACTTATATTAGGCCATAGAGCATAAATACTAGCCTACAGGACACAAATAATATGCTTCAGCACAAATAATTTGCTACAGATCAAAACAGTAGACTGCGGAGCTCATGCTAAGCTATGTATAGTTAACTTGGCAAAGTTACATTTTTAATTACATATTCTATACAAGTAACGTACCATTGTTGTTCAGAGACCTCCCACTAGGGCGGCGCTCTGTGAAAATCATCGTTAGACGCATTGTTTATAACCCGTCCTCTGCGTTTCACCTGTGGGCATCGCATTTTGACACTTATTTCCCCCTAAGGCCAAAAACTGAAGTAATAAATATCATAAAGGCTTGCAAAACTGACGTGATGTCCCGTTTTCTATTCGTGGGTCCTTGGTTAGGTTCGGGCAATTTAGTACCTCAGTTTAGTCAGGTTGGGATCGCTCGAGAGGATGGGCCGGATAAACAGCTTAAGCTAGTCTAGCACTCTGAAACCTTGATTTGTACTCACTGTTAGAGTAACTCCTTACGGCAAGAGGAGGCCATCTTTCGCCTGACCCACAGCAGCTGCACCGTCGTCAGCCTATCTTGAGGTTATCTTGAGATGATTTCGGGGCTTTAGTGTCCCCGCGGCCCGGTCCTCGACCAAGCCTCCACCCCCAGGAAGCAGCCCGTGACAGCTGACTAACACCCAGGTACCTATTTTACTACTAGGTAACAGGGGCATAGGGTGAAAGAAACTCTGCCCATTGTTTCTCTCCGGCGCCTGGGATCGACCCCAGGACCACAGGATCACAAGCCCAGCGTGCTGTCCGCTCGGCCGACCGGCTCCCTAAAGCCAGCCTAGCCGTCGTTTAACAATCACAGCTCCCTCAGATAAATCACATCTTTCTACACTTAAAGGCATGGCAAGTTAATAACCTACACCGTTTTCACAACTAATAGGTCGCGTTTTTTCACATTATAGTAACCAATATCACAAAATGCAACCTATTAAGTATCGGCTCACAAATATCCAAGCTTTTAATTTATCATCTCGATAGGTTAGGTTTTGTAACGTTTCTGGTTATGTTAAGAGATTGCATTTTTCACATAGTGGAAAAGTACAGTGACACACTTTCTTAAGTCCTTATCATAAAAATTCCTGCGTGGTGTTATGTGATCAAGACCTAATTACGGGGTGAAGATGAGATCACCAGTGTTCCACGGTCAGGTAGTCTGCCACTTAGGAAAAAAAATAATATATAAATTGTTTTTTCACGCACGATAACTTCACTTAATGAGGCCACAAGTAGCATGTGACAAGAATGATTGCGATATTACCAATTCGTGATTTCATATATCTAATATACTTGGACTATTCTTCAACTGTTCTTGTAAGGGTTGTCTGCAAATGTTCTTGTAAGGGGTAGTCTTCAACTGTTCTTGTAAGGGTAGTTTTCACCTGCTCTAGTGATGTTCATCTGTTCTATTGAAAGAGGTTCAACCGCTCGTTTGTGTCGGAGAGGGAGGAGGGTCATCATTCACAGTGTACTTTGCAATATCTTCTTTGTATAACTGTGTTTATTATTCACCCAGCTGAATTTCATGTGCTTTAACGTACTGTACAAACGTGTAGTAGATGAGAGTGTTACCAGAGAGTAATAACTGTTTGCAGCGTTTGCTTTACACGTCGTAACATGTATGTTGCGGCGTTTGCTTTACACGTCACAACATGTATGTTGCGGCGTTTGCTTTACACGTCACAACATGTATGTTGCGGCGTTTGCTTTACACGTCACAACATGTATGTTGCGGCGTTTGGTTTACACGTCACAACATGTTGCGGCGTTTGCTTTACACGTCACAACATGTATGTTGCAGCGTTTGCTTTACACGTCGTAACATGTATGTTGCGGCGTTTGGTTTACACCTCACAACATGTATGTTGCGGCGTTTGCTTTACACGTCACAACATGCATGTTGCGCTGTTTTGTGTGTGTTACCGTAAGTCACAGCGCAGTATGGTTTTTGCGTTGTAACAGGTTTGTGGCGCCGTTTATGATGTGAAGTTGGTATTGCTGTTATTTTGATCAGTTATCGCGCAGTCACTCTTCCAACATTTGTGTTTCGCCAAGCGAAGGTATGATATGTTAAAAAGAATGCGTCCCAGCGAGGTGGCTTCACCGCCAATATTGTGTAGTGCCAAGTACACTGGCTGCCCACCAGTGCTCATACCCACGGCCACCCCGACTGCCCACCAGTGCTCATGTCCACGGCTGCCCACCAGTGCTCATGTCCACGGCCACCCCGGCTGCCCACCAGTGCTCATGTCCACGGCTGCCCACCAGTGCTCATACCCACGGCTGCCCACCAGTGCTCATACCCACGGCCACCCCAGCTGCCTGGTTACCTGGTTGATACCTGGTTGATGGGGTTCTGGGAGTTCTTCTACTCCCCAAGCCCGGCCCGAGGCCAGGCTCGACTTGTGAGAGTTTGGTCCACCAGGCTGTTGCTTGGAGCGGCCCGCAGGCCCACATACCCACCACAGCCCGGTTGGTCCGGCACTCCTTGGAGGAATAAATCTAGTTTCCTCTTGAAAATGTCCACGGTTGTTCCGGCAATATTTCTTATGCTTGCTGGGAGGACGTTGAACAACCGCGGACCTCTGATGTTTATACAGTGTTCTCTGATTGTGCCTATGGCACCTCTGCTCTTCATTGGTTCTATTCTACATTTTCTTCCATGTCGTTCACTCCAGTACGTTGTTATTTTACTGTGTAGATTTGGTACTGGTGGCTGCCCACCAGTACTCATACCCACGGCCACCCCAGCTGCCCACCAGTGTTCATACCGACGACCACCCCGGCTGCCCACCAGTACTCATACCCACGGCCACCCCGGCTGCCCACCAGTGCTCATATCCACGGCCATTCCGGCTGCCCACCAGTGCTCATACCCACAGCTGCCCACCAGTGCTCATACCCACGGCTGCCCATCAATGCTCATACCCACGGCTGCCCACCAGTGTTCATACCCACGGCTGCCTACCAGTGCTCATACCCACGGCTGCCCACCAGTGCTCATTCCCACGGCTGCCCACCAGTGCTCATTCCCACGGCTGCCCACCAGTGCTCATACCCACGGCTGCCCACCAGTACTCATACCCAAGGTCACCACGGCTGCCCACCAGTGCTCATACCCACGGCTGCCCACCAGTACTCATACCCAAGGTCACCACGGCTACCCACCAGTGCTCATACCCACGGCCGCCACGCTGCCCACCAGTGCTCATACCCACGGCCGCCACGCTGCCCACCAGTGCTCATACCCACGGCCGCCACGCTGCCCACCAGTGCTCATACCCATGGCCGCCACGCTGCCCACCAGTGCTCATACCCACGGCCGCCACGCTGCCCACCAGTGCTCATACCCACGGCCGCCACGCTGCCCACCAGTGCTCATACCCACGGCCGCCACGCTGCCCACCAATATTCATACCCCCACCACACTGCTTAACAATGTTCTTGAATACATTGTTTATAGATACAGCAGTCTGTATTAATTAAAGACCCCACAAACATAAGCTTGATGGTTCCAAATGAGGTTAGGTTGCTAGTGATCACCCCCACCCTCCCAACCCCCTCCCTAGCGAACACCCTCCCCACCCCCCCCAACCCACGCTTGCGAACCCCCCCCCCCTCCCCCAAATCCTCTCTCACCCCCAAGGTCGGCCCAGCACCCTGCTGTGAGGGCGGACTAGCGCTCTGCCCTGACCTCACCTCCTGCCGACCCCTGACCTTACAACAAAAAGGTTTGGGGTGAAGGTGTCAAGCCGGGCCAGGTAGTTAATGGTTATTTGACTATGTTATACAGAAAAAAAGGTGAACGCCCAGCCCTATACCTCGTGACGCCGCACTCTCACTCTCTCCCTCTATGCTACATCTTGCTGTGTCCTCGACACCTCCATAAACATTGCATCCGATTCATTATTAATAACGGCTCATTATTAATACAGATCCAGGCTGAATCGTTCATATGACCAGCAGACATCCTGCCAAACGCATGTCACTTTTTATGCTGCGTCAACCAAGCCAAAGTCGGATGCTTTGATCTTAAGTTCTCATCGTGTAAGCAGTAAAATACCTTCTGTGAGGCTCAACGCTGGTGGAGTCAAATCTCCTGTGCCAGGTGAGCATGACGGGCTCACCATAGCCCGTGCTGCTTGCAACTTTTTGTTCCCAGTAGCTGAATAAATGAAAACATTTAAAACAGCTGGCGGAGTGGCGCTGTCCAATACTCCACTCACAATGTTAAATACCAATGAACCAATAAACAGTACTCATTAATATATCTATAATTATATTATTTACTTCATAGATAATTACTGTGTATGAGGAGCAGAGAAAAATGGTTAAGCTACACGTATCAGCGCCTTGGTAAAAGGCTACAGTTTGGTATACAAGTTGCTCTCGAGAGGTTAATAGGAATTCCGGTAATCGGCAGCACCTCCATCGCATATATAATGCTGCAAAACTGGTTCTCCCAATCTCGGTAAAAGATTCATTGCAAGCCTATTACCATAAAAACTGGTGCACTAAGTTGCACGTACCGTTATCGCACAAATAAATGCTCTTTATCTGCTGTTAACGCACACTCCTGCGTGATTTATGATTACACAGTTTCAAGGAATCATTACAACTAACAATAACGACAGGTCAAGGACTCCCTCTCAAACCTTAAAATGAATACATTAAGACATGGTATGGTGGACGGAGTGGTGGCGCGGAGGCCGTGCTCACGCCACGCTTGCTGCCTACCTTCCAGCCGGCGGAGGAGTTGGAGTCGCCCTTGTCCTTGAAGTACGGCACATTCTGCACCATCCAGTCATAGATCTGGGAGAGCGTGGCGCGTCCCTCGGGCGACGACATTATGGCCTGAGCGATGAGGTCGGCGTAGGACATGTTGCCCCACGGGTTGCGGCGGGAAGTGTTCTTCTTAGGAGGGCCGCCCGAGGGGTCGCCCGGCCCGCCTATAGTGCCCGGAGGCCGCGATTGATCCACTGGCATAGGGCCCTCGGCGGCTACCGCAAAGGGCTCCTCGCCCTCCATGTAGCCCTCGGGGCACGGCTGCGGCCACGTGTTGGCACGAGAACGGGCCACGGGCTCAAAGTTTGGGTCAATCTCAATTCGACGGATGGGTGGAGGCTGGTGGGTGGTTGGCGTTACGGGCGTAAGAGGCATCCCCGCCTGTAGTGGCGGACCGCCCACGTGCCGCCCACCCCCACCTGGGGGCGTGTGACCACCCATACCCACACTAGTGGGTGGTAGTGCCACGGGCGTAGTTTCCATATCGTGCCCCGTATCTGGTTCCTCTTTCACTAACGAAAAGAAACTTGAAGCCATGTTGTAAACGCAGAATAATAATGACACTAAGTAAGAGTGAAGTAGGTGATGACACAGTGATGAAGCTGACACGCGCGTCACCGGGGCCCGGGGCGGGTGAACATGATCATCACACACAGGAGCACGCGTCCTCAGGCTACGCGGCCCACCGACTGACTGACGACTTCACCGACACACCGCGCCATGCCGCCTCGCGCCACCAGAGCGGCGCCACTAGCCACGACCTCCTCCACCGTATTACACCTCAACTCTAACCCTAACTTCACAATACACTCGGCAACTAATGCAAAAATGCTCATTTAATGCTTATTTATGAGTGTATCATCATGTAGGAAAACAAAGTTTCTGTTAAGTGCGCATCGGCCCAGCTAGTGCCGACTTGCACAGGTACACCCGGCAGCCGTCGACCCAGAGGTCGCCAGACCTGCCCTCAACTCATACCATACACTGCCCACAACATAGACTCTGCTTTCACCATACACTCAGGCCACATCATACATCTAGCTCATACATTATACTCGCACCACACACTCAACCCACACTATACTCTGCCACACCATACGCTTAAACCACACTATACACTTAACCCCACACCATACCCCCCCCCCACTCACACTATACACCCAACTCACACCATATACTCCACACACACCCTACACCCAGCCCATATACACTTTTCACGCCATGAACGTAAACCATACAGACCATACAATATAAACACAACCCACCATACACGTATTCACATCACATACCCCGCACCATACACACTTCCCTACACTATACACACCACACCATAGACATATCCCAACAATATACACACCACACATCATACGCGCAGAACACCATACACAACCCACAATATACACCCCCCACCATACACATCCCACATCATAGACACCCCAAACCATACACACCCAACACCATACAGGCACGCCATACCCCCACACCGTGTACACCTAATACCACATACATCCCCACACCCCTAACACCATACATCCCTACATTATATGCACCAAACACCATACTCGCTCCCACATTATACATACCCCACACACCATACACACTCCACACCATCCATATACATCCAACACCATACACGTCCCCACATTATACAGAATGAAGATCCGCATTCTACTTTGCTCTGATGAAGGCAAATTAGCCAAAAACACGTTAAGCATCTATTTTTCATATGTGGTTATTCTGCATATATATATATATAATGTTATACCTAGTAGCCAGAACGTCATACTTGGCCTACTATGCAAGGCCCGATTTCCCTAATAAGCCAAGTTTTCCTGAATTTATATACTTTTCAAAAATTTTTCTTATGAAATGATAAATCTGTCCATTTCATTATGTATAAGTTAATTTGTATAAATTTGAGTTAAAACTAATGTAGATATATGACCGAACCTAACCAACACTACCTAACTTAACCTAACCTAACCTAACCTATCTTAACCTAATCTTAACTAACACAACTAAGTCAATAAATTATGTTCCTAATATAAAAATAATAATTCCAATAAACTTATTGGAATTCATGTGAGGGAAAGTTAGTTTATTTGAATTATTATTATATTATATTAAGACCATAATTTATTGACTTAGTTATGTTAGTTTGGGTTAGGCTAAGATAGGTTAGGTTAGGTTAAGTTAGGTAGTGTTGGTTAGGTTCGGTCATATATCTACGCTAGTTTTAACTCAAATTTAAACAAACTAACTTATACATAATGAAATGGACAGATTTATCATTTCATAAGAAAAAATTAGAAAAATATATAAATTCAGGAAAACTTGGCCTATTAGGCAAATCGGGCCTTGCATAGTAGGCCGAGTACGACGTTCTGGCTACTAGGTACAACATATATATATATATATGTCGTACCTAGTAGCCAGAACGCACTTCTCAGCCTACTATGCAAGGCCCGATTTGCCTAATAAGCCAAGTTTTAATGAACTAATGCTTTTTCGACTACCTAACCTACTTAACCTAACCTAACATTTTGGGCTACCTAACCTAACCTAACCTATAAAGATAGGTTAGGTTAGGTTAGGTAGGGTTGGTTAGGTTCGGTCATATATCTACGTTAATTTTAACTCCAATAAAAAAAAATTGACCTCATACATAATGAAATGGGTAGCTTTATCATTTCATAAGAAAAAAATTAGAGAAAATATATTAATTCAGGAAAACTTGGCTTATTAGGCAAATCGGGCCTTGCACAGTAGGCAGAGAAGTGCGTTCTGGCTACTAGGTACGACATATATATATATATATATATATATATATATATATATATATATATATATATATATATATATATATATATATATATATATATATATATATATATATTTATGATCGATGTTCCCTTTGGGAATCTTAATTTTAAGATGAATAGGAAAACCAGGGATATACTGAACATCTTGTATCAGAATCTTTACTTTAAAAAACATAACGTTTCGAATACTTCTCGTATTCATCATCAGATCTAAAAGAAAAAACAGAAATCACAATCAAATAGCTGGTAAACAAAGAACTCATACTGAATATAATTGCCTATCAAAGAAAGGAAAATACTTAAACAAAACACTTAAGCGCACTTAAAGTGATCAATACAAATAAAACTTATTAACTGTCACATATATTAAAACTAACTTAAAATCCATTAAACTACAAGACGAAATTTATAGCTACTAAAACAAACCATTCTATTAAACTTACGTGAAGTGATCAGAAGTGAAACTTGATACCCAACACATAGATACTAAACACTATAACAAATATTTATATAATGACTACAAATCTACAAAAATGTATGTAAAATACAACCAGAATAAACGACAATTATAAAGTACTAACCAAAATCTTATAAAAAACTCAAATATTAAATCAAATTAAATACCAAAAATGTATTATATATCCTAAATAAAAGATTATATTTATGTACAATGTTAAGACTTGAAATAAGTAAGAAAGGGCAAAGACATGGTAAACTAAACAAAATTAAACTACCAAAATAAACTAAAAATCAAATTTGGTAGTTTAATTTTGTTTAGTTTACCATGTCTTTGCCCTTTCTTACTTATTTCAAGTCTTAACATTGTACATTAATATAATCTTTTATTTAGGATATATAATACATTTTTGGTATTTAATTTTATTTAATATTTGAGTTTTTTATAAGATTTTGGTTAGTACTTTATAATTGTCGTTTATTCTGGTTGTATTTTACATACATTTTTTGTAGATTTGTAGTCATTATATAAATATTTGTTATAGTGTTTAGTATCTATGTGTTGGGTATCAAGTTTCACTTCTGATCGCTTCACGTAAGTATAATAGAATAGTTTGTTTTAGTAGTTATAAATTTCATCTTGTAGTTTAATGGATTTTAAATTAGTTTTAATACATGTGACAGTTAATAAGTTTTATTTGTATTGATCACTTTAAGTGCGCTTAAGTGTTTTGTTTTTTAAGCATTTTCCTTTCTTTGATAGGCAATTATATTCAGTATGAGTTCTTTGTTTACCAGCTATTTGATTGTGATTTCTGTTTTTTCTTTTAGATCTGATGATGAATACGAGAAGTATTCGAAACGTTATGTTTTTTAAAGTAAAGATTCTGATACAAGATGTTCAGTATATCCCTGAAAAAAAAAAAAAAAATATATATATATATATATATATATATATATATATATATATATATATATATATATATATATATATATATGTGTGTGTGTGTGTAAATCACGAAAATTAACAAGTGATGAAAAATGTGAGTGTCAGACCACGGAGGAAGAATTGAAACAGGAATTTCCTTAAGTACTTTCGTATATTAATACATGTTCAGAAGGATTCCTTCTGAAGATGTATTAATATACGAAAGTATATATATATATATATATATATATATATATATCTTTTAGGACTGGCTTACCGTTATCTAAACAAACCATTTTCAGATACTAGGAATTATTGTTTTGAGAGAAACCTTTCTTTGTATAAGTTTGACTTTAAATAATGGAATCTTTATACATCAGAGAGCTGCGGCCTCTGATGATTAATAACGCTTCAGCCGTGCAGTTGTATACTACGTAAACCTTACCTAGGTTTTCATTCTCCTTTTTCTTATGCTTTTTTTTTAAGACTACATTATTTTTAACTTTCCCCTTGATTTGAATTTTTGGTGCTTATTTTGAGTGACAATTATCTTATAATTATTTTTGCTTAATTGAGGAACCGAGTATAATATCTGGTGTTTATTATTGTATAATATTTGCCTATCTTATAATGTAATTGGTAATATGTTATTTGTGTTAATTCTTCAGTATTTGTGAGTTTTTTTTAATTATTCTATTTTCAATTGTAAGTTCGAATTAGTATTTGCTGTTATTATTCAGTGTGTCAAATTTTATTTTAATCAAATAAGCTGAGTGTGTGTGTGTTTGTTCATATTTACATAAAAGGTAAAATAGTGCTTTTCTTGTAATAAGGATACAAATTTCTGGTTTTGCAGGATAATTTATCTTTTAACTTTTCTGTATTTTAAATCTGTTGATGAATACGACGATGTATTCAAAATGTTATGTTGCTTTTTAATTAAAAGTAATGATATATGTCACATCAATCATCGGTACCTTTTTCATCTTGAAGTTAAGATTCCCGAATGGAACCTCTGTCTTGCTTGTGCATATATATATATATATATATATATATATATATATATATATATATATATATATATATATATATATATATATATATATATATATATATATATAAGTAATTACACTCATATCAGAAGCTGTACCACCTCCTGTGCAAGTGTTGGGACACGTGGCCCCAGAGAACGGAATTATTAAGAGCATTCAGACGAAAAACTCATGGTTTTTTACTAAAGGCGTATTATTATTTGCTTCTCCCACCATCCCTCTTTCATTATTATTATTATACACTTTATTATACAAGGTTACACATTCACATAGCTGAATGGTTACAAAATGAGAACATTAAGAGGAAATAAAGGTTAGGTTGTTTCCTAGAGACTGTAGAGTTCTTCAAAGTCCTCCGACGCCGGGCAGGAACCTAGGATGCTGTTGTACTTGTAATATCCAATGTACTATTATTCAATTTACTATTATTTTATTATAAACTTGTACAACAATGCAGCGGGTATTTTCCCCCTCAGGATCGAAACACTGAGGCGTTGGAAAAGGTATGACAGTACTTCATGAAATGATAGTACTTAATTATAGTAACTATTGGTCGAAAGTACCAATATGTAGTGATGGGCCTCCAGTAACACTTTTATACTATTAATTTGATAAGAGTGCGGAAAAATTAAGCTAAAAACTAAACTTAAATATTCCTAGGATTAATACAGCACATACATGTACTATGCTAGGACCTAGGATTGCTGTGAAAGGTTAGGTTAGACCTTATATTATGCTGCGGACAAAAATTTCCGGTTTGTCCGAATTCTATGATACAAAAGTTCTAGCAAGCCTAATATATGTTTCTTTAGGACTCATATAGGACTGTGCTGTACTAGGCCGGGGAATATATAAGAGTCTGGAAAAAATAAAGCTGAAAACCAGACTTAAATATAGCATATATATATATATACTAATTAGGACCTAGATTGCTAAGAGAGGTTAGGTTAGATTCTATATTTATGTTGCGGTTAAAAATTTCCCATTTGTGCAAATTCAAAATACGAAACCTCAACTTTTGGGGGTCTATAACTACATATTGTTATTTTCGACCCAATGGTTACTATAAGAACTATCATTTTAGGAGGATGGGCTAGAGTAAACTGTAGTTTCGAACAGTGGGAACAGCTACTCTAGGATGCAGACGAGGAGTCACAATAACGTGGCTGAAATATGTTGACCAAACCACACACTGGAAAGTGAAGGGACGACGACGTTTCGGTCCGTCCTGAACCATTCTCAAGTCGATTGTGATAGTACTCTGGGACAGTACTCCGTTGTTGTACTCTGTGCTATCTCCAGTACTTCTCCAGGTACTGTTGATGATGCCGGTGAGGTCCCTGGCATCCAACACACAAATCAGCGATACTTGGTGCAATATGTAATTTACAGAATAACAAAATCCCAAAGTCCGGCATCTGTAAAATTCTAGATGTGAAATTTACAATTAAAATTAAACATTGTCCGTTTACTAGACAGGAATTCCAAGATGAACAACATATTTGTTCAAGTTCAAGTATGTTTATTGAGACAAGAAAGAAATACATCTCAAAGGGATAGAGTAGCTTAGGCTATTTCTACCCCTCATATATGTTCTATACCTTCCTAAAACTACTTCTGGGATTTGTGTGTGGTGGGTCGCTGGCACACACCTGCGGGTGACGTCAAGCTGTTACAGGATAGTTAGCGTGCTGGACAGGTCACTGGCGCACACCAGGGGCCAGATTCACGAAACAGTTATGCAAGCACTTACGAACCTGCACATCTTTTCTAAATTTTTGGCGGCTTTGTTTACAATTATTAAACAGTTAATGAGCTCCGAAGCACCAGGAGGCTGTTTATAACAATAACAACACTTGATTGGGAAGTTTTCGTCCTTGTAAACTGTTTAATAAATGTAACCAAAGGCGTCAAAGATGTACACGTTCGTAAGTACTTGCGTAACTGCTTCGTGAATCTAGCCCCTAGCGTGTGGGGCTCTCGAAACACGGTAGGGGGTCCGTGGTGGACATCACCAGATGTCTGGGTGGAGGAAGCTGTTTGGTTTTGATGTTGTAGAGGAGGTATCATAGCATGATGGTGTTGAGGGCGGTAGAAAGAGGCAGCTTTCCACTGTTATGCAGGGGAATTATGTAACAATAAATATATATAATAATGTATAGACAGTGGCACAATGGGTTGTTGTGTTGGGTTTGAGTTGGATTTGGATGACGCAGGTCAAGCACGCGCTTCCTGGAAGGATACAGAGTTGTGCACGGCAGCTTTTTAGTTTATTCTACCACAGACGTGGCCATTCATGTATACAATGCTAACCAGCATATAGTGTCAGGCTCCCACAGTTATATTGTGGTACTTTTGTACTCATTCCAGAAGTGACCAGTTAAGAACTTACTTATGAACGCAGAGCAAACATGTTCAGTAAGTCTCATGCTAATATTGGTTGCTCATGTATTATAATACATGAAGGAACTATGAGGTATTATGCTTTAGGGTGGATATATGTATGAATGGAACCTTTATACTTGTTGTGAGTGGCTGCTCTGCGTCACCGAGGGACGACCTAATGCTGAGGACATCTTCATTGGCTTTGTTGTCAAGTTAAACCATGTTTGTTTATGTTACTTTGTGAATGTAGTGCATGGATG
This sequence comes from Procambarus clarkii, assembly GCF_040958095.1. Taxonomy (NCBI): domain Eukaryota; kingdom Metazoa; phylum Arthropoda; class Malacostraca; order Decapoda; family Cambaridae; genus Procambarus; species Procambarus clarkii. The sequence continues at coordinate 19,194,021 of NC_091211.1, forward strand.
AGTGTAAGTGTGTCACTAGGAGTGTTTACGGCGTATGGGGTGTTTCTGGCGACAACTGCGCATTTTGGCTTCTGATTCAAAGTTACAGTTGGTGTAACGAGGATTAGTTTGATATTTTTGACTGTTGTTGTTAGCCAACCTGTCCTCTTAGAGATTACTTCTGAATTTGGCCGAAAATGGACGCAATTTGAAAATAAAAAAATAGTCGAAAATAAATTTAGGATTTGTTTTTTCCCCAAAACAGCCAGGGTCCTCTGGTAGGTTAGGAGGGCAGGAAGTTCTCCTAAGGTTTCAAAATGTCATGAAAACCGTTAACTGAAAGTTTCCTCTCCTAGCCTCTCCTAGGAAGCACCTCAAGGTAGCCTAACCGAGTAAGCGGAGGACTCAAAACGTGAAACGGGACAGTACATCACTTTCGTGAGCCGCTTCCATTTCAAATTGCGTCCATCTTAGGCCATAGCGCATACGAGCGAAAAGCGGCGATATTTTAAGATAACGGGTTGGTCGCTAGGCATTAAAAGAATGTGTATGATGAGGCTAGGGAAACCTTGGGCCTATTTCGAGTATTATGAACGTTGAGCAGTCAGCCCGTCTTCCTAAGGTGACGTAAGTCAAGAAAACGGTCAATTTAAAGTGTCCTCCCCTAACCTACCAGAGGACCCGAAACAGAAAACGGGAAAGTACGTCACTTTTGCGAGCCGCTTCCATTTTCAAGTACGACAATTTTTGTAACGCATACGAGCGAAAAGCGACGTTCTTTGTAGGAGGACAGGTTGGACTAGCTTGAGTTGTAGCAGGCTATGCGTAGATCAATATAACTGACATTGTACCTGTGCAGATTAGCTTAAGACCTGAGATAAAGTGAAATTTACACGATTTATTCCATCTAACGTCATACTTTTATGCAATAGGAGCCACAACTCTGTATGGAGCAGCCAATTATCTGAGCAGACATCTAGAAGTTACTGTTGTTAGTCTCAGTCTACAATTACCTCTGGCAGTTTACACCATCTGCTGTTGTTTTTGTTTTAGATTCAGCTACTCGGAACAAAATTTCCATGTAGCACGGGCTACAGTGAGCCCGTAAACCATCTGCTGAAGAAGATCTGACCAAGTGTAAACTCACCAAAACTATTCCCATAACTTACGTCACTGTGTAACTGAATGTTAAACTGTATAGAGTTTAGAGAAAACTCGCATCACTTTGTTTAAGAAATATCCATCTATTTTTATTTCAAATTAAGTCCACATAGCGCGCATACGAGCCAAAAGCGACGTTATTTTTAAGAGGACGGGTTGAATGTTATGAGAATTTCCTGCTCACCTAACCTACCAGAGGACCCTTAACTTACTGTTGTTGAGAAAAAAATCCTAAATTTATTTTAATTTTTTTCATTTTCAAATTACGTCCACTTTCGACCATACGGGTAAACGGGCAAAAGCGACGTTATTTTTAAGAGGACAGGTTGCCTAGTACATACTCTGTAAACTTGCATTACCTGCAAGTCTGCAATTTGCTTACCTCTCATGACCATGTACTGTAACGTTATGTACAGTAATGGTCTTAGATTACTACCCCTGGTACCATTACTTCAAATTTGATTCAAATAAATCTATAAGTACACTACAAATGCAGATTGCTGAGCCTCGAGTATTTGGATTCAGTTCCTGAGCCCATTATGTGACTGTAACCTACTTAAACACTAAGTCAAAGTTTGAATAAACTGTTGTCATACATGTGATACTGTAACTTGTTTACCTAAACGAATATTGGGATTAATTTCCTGAACCCATTGTCTATAAACTTTTTCACTACCACTCACAGGATGAGTATGGGGTCCACTATCACTCGCTGGATGAATATAGGGTTCACTACCACTCGCGGGATGAGTATGGGGTCCACTATCACTCACTGGATGAATACAGGGTTCACTACCACTTGCGGGATGAATATGGGGTCCACTATCACTCGCTGGATGAATATAGGGTTCACTACCACTCGCGGGATGAGTATGGGGTCCACTATCACTCGCTGGATGAATATAGGGTTCACTACCACTTGCGGGATGAATATGGGGTCCACTATCACTCGCTGGATGAATACAGGGTTCACTACCACTCGCGGGATGAGTATGGGGTCCACTATCACTCGCTGGATGAATACAGGGTTCACTACCACTCGCGGGATGAGTATGGGTCCACTATCACTCGCTGGATGAATATAGGGTTCACTACCACTCGCGGGATGAGTATGGGGTCTACTATCACTCGCTGGATGAATATAGGGTTCACTACCACTCGCGGGATGAGTATGGGGTCCACTATCACTCGCTGGATGAATACAGGGTTCACTACCACTCGCGGGATGAGTATGGGATCCACTACAAGTCAGAGACGTCTGAAAGACCTTTTTCAGTGTCACAGCTGTCAATAAGTGGAATAGGTTAGACGTAGAAGTCGTTGAAGTTAATTCGGTTCAAATCTTTAACTGTAAATACGATAGAACCATGAGATATGAGTCTTACATTAAACTAAGAACGTCCAGGAAGGCGGGGCCAGGTGCCCAGCTCGACCCTACAAAGCACATCTAGGTGAGTACGAACACACGAGTCAGCGTCGAAAAAAAATAACGATCCAGTTATCACCCGTAACAGATTTACTTGCAAAAAAAAAAGCAGCAATATTACTGCATGTAGAGCTAGCAACAAATTAAGGTATGCTTAAAATGTTGCTTGTCGATGCTAGAGACATTAGGTTACCTACCTTATCATGCAATGATTTCGGGGCTCAACGTCGCCGCGGCCCGGTCTTCGACCAGGCCTCCCCTGGTCGAGGACCGGGCTACTTGACCATCATTTGTGGTCTAGTGTCTCAAACATCGACACCACAACTCTTCAGACGTCAGAGGAGTTGTGGACACCTGAAGACACTGTGCAAGGTTTGGCTAGTACTTGAATTTATTTCATGTTATAATAATATTAACAACTGTAAATGAAATTTACAGTGTTACTTGGCTACACGAACGCTGGCTGCCACGGTCTTGACCACAGTATCAGGCAACTTAACCTCCGCACAGGTCGCTGGATCACGTAATTAATCCCTCGCCGCTACCAAATAAAATTAAATGAATTATTATTTTTTTAAATATGATGCCATAATTTGGAACAGTTTACAAAAAAAAACATAATCGGGATCATAATGTCAACTTTGGGTTGCCTGTGGTTTACCTGTGACCGATTTGCAGTCATTAACTCGCTGCCCAACATAGAGCTTCCCAACTACCTGCCTGATCAACCGTGCTATTACTGCGTGTTCCCTGCATACTTACCTCACGTCCTCTCCCCCTAACAGGTCGCATTTTTTTACGGAATACGTCACACTGTAAACTTGCACTGTTTCACACTGTAAACTTCCTGGTAGTTTACAGTGTGTGTGTGTGTGTGTTATCTGCAATTGGCAAATTTTGGATACTTGCTGGGTCTTTTGGTAACATGCCGTCCTGGATAAAAGACATGGATATTTCTTGTACATTAGAGATGCGAGTTGATACCTGGTTGATGGGGTTCTGGAAGTTCTTCTACTCCCCAAGCCCGGCCCGAGGCCAGGCTTGACTTGTGAGAGTTTGGCCCACTAGCTACATGAACGTCAGTCTTGGCCAGTATCACGCAAGGCTACACGAACGTCAGTCTTGGCCAGTGTCACGCAAGGCTACATGAACGTCAGTCTTGGCCAGTATCACGCAAGGCTACACGAACGTCAGTCTTGGCCAGTGTCACGCAAGGCTACACGAACGTCAGTCTTGGCCAGTATCACGCAAGGCTACACGAACGTCAGTCTTGGCCAGTGTCACGCAAGGCTACACGAACGTCAGTCTTGGTAAGTGTCACGCAGGCTACATGAACGTCAGTCTTGGCCAGTATCACGCAAGGCTACACGAACGTCAGTCTTGGCCAGTATCACGCAAGGCTACACGAACGTCAGTCTTGGCCAGTATCACGCAAGGCTACACGAACGTCAGTCTTGGCCAGTGTCACGCAAGGCTACACGAACGTCAGTCTTGGTAAGTGTCACGCAGGCTACATGAACGTCAGTCTTGGCCAGTGTCACGCAAGGCTACACGAACGTCAGTCTTGGCCAGTGTCACGCAGGCTACACGAACGTCAGTCTTGGCCAGTGTCACGCAAGGCTACACGAACGTCAGTCTTGGCCAGTGTCACGCAGGCTACACGAACGTCAGTCTTGGCCAGTGTCACGCAAGGCTACACGAACGTCAGTCTTGGTAAGTGTCACGCAGGCTACATGAACGTCAGTCTTGGCCAGTGTCACGCAAGGCTACATGAACGTCAGTCTTGGCCAGTGTCACGCAAGGCTACACGAACGTCATTCTTGGTAAGTGTCACGCTACATGAACGTCAGTCTTGGCCAGTGTCACGCAAGGCTACATGAACGTCAGTCTTGGCCAGTGTCACGCTACACGACCGTCAGTCTTGGCCAGTGTCACGCTACACGACCGTCAGTCTTGGCCAGTGTCACGCAAGGCTACACGAACGTCAGTCTTGGCCAGTGTCACGCAAGGCTACACGAACGTCAGTCTTGGTAAGTGTCACGCTACATGAACGTCAGTCTTGGCCAGTGTCACGCTACACGACCGTCAGTCTTGGCCAGTGTCACGCTACACGACCGTCAGTCTTGGCCAGTGTCACGGTACACGACCGTCAGTCTTGGCCAGTGTCACGCTACACGACCGTCAGTCTTGGCCAGTGTCACGCTACACGACCGTCAGTCTTGACCAGTGTCACGCTACACGACCGTCAGTCTTGGCCAGTGTCACGCTACACGACCGTCAGTCTTGGCCAGTGTCACGCTACACGACCGTCAGTCTTGGCCAGTGTCACGCTACACGACCGTCAGTCTTGGCCAGTGTCACGCTACACGACCGTCAGTCTTGGCCAGTGTCACGCTACACGACCGTCAGTCTTGGCCAGTGTCACGCTACACGACCGTCAGTCTTGGCCAGTGTCACGCTACACGACCGTCAGTCTTGGCCAGTGTCACGCTACACGACCGTCAGTCTTGGCCAGTGTCACGCTACACGACCGTCAGTCTTGGCCAGTGTCACGCTACACGACCGTCAGTCTTGGCCAGTGTCACGCTACACGACCGTCAGTCTTGGCCAGTGTCACGCTACACGACCGTCAGTCTTGGCCAGTGTCACTCTACACGACCGTCAGTCTTGGCCAGTGTCACGCAGGCTACACGACCGTCAGTCTTGGCCAGTGTCACGCTACACGACCGTCAGTCTTGGCCAGTGTCACGCTACACGACCGTCAGTCTTGGCCAGTGTCACGCTACACGACCGTCAGTCTTGGCCAGTGTCACGCTACACGACCGTCAGTCTTGGCCAGTGTCACGCTACACGACCGTCAGTCTTGGCCAGTGTCACGCTACACGAACGCTGGCTGCCACGGTCTTGACCACAGTATCAGGCAACTTAACCTCCGCACAGGTCGCTGGATCACGTAATTAATCCCTCGCCGCTACCAAATAAAATTAAATGAATTATTATTTTTTTTAAATATGATGCCATAATTTGGAACAGTTTACAAAAAAAAAACATAATCGGGATCATAATGTCAACTTTGGGTTGCCTGTGGTTTACCTGTGACCGATTTGCAGTCATTAACTCGCTGCCCAACATAGAGCTTCCCAACTCCCTGCCTGATCAACCGTGCTATTACTGCGTGTTCCCTACATACTTACCCAACCCGGCTAACCTGACACTTAAGCCTTACAGCAACATGTCGCCGTCCTTCACGAAGACTTTACAATTGTTCCATTGGTATTTTTTATATAGTGTGTGTTAAAAGGTAGACGCGGTGGTGTTGGTGAGGTTAGGGCGCCTGACAGCTGGGTGGACAGCACTTCGGATTCGTAGTCCTGAGGCTCCGGGTTCGATCCCCGGTGGAGGCGGAGACAAATGGGCAAAATGTTTCTTTCACCCTGATGGTCCTGTTACCGACCAGTAAATAGGTACCTGGGAGTTAGACAGCTGCTACGAGCTGCTTCCTGGGGGTGGAGGCCTGGTCGAGGACCGGGCCGAGGGGACACTAAACCCCGAAATCCTTTCAAGATAACCTCAAGATAAGATAAGGAGAGCATGTAACCACCCCGTGAACCCTGCAAGCTCCACAAGGAGCACACAAGTCACTGTCTGCTCCTAATGACTCCTTAAGTACAAAGCTCCTAAATCGTGTATAATGTTAGCATTAAGAACAACCTTTTAAATATACTACACACATTTCTTATAATTTGCTTTAATCTTTTCTGCGAGGTTATGATTTGCGGCGGACACCCTGGAGCAGCCTGGGCCACTTGTCTCGGGAAACCTGGACAACTGACATTAACACCACCAATGGTACACTAGCTCTTAATCATTCAAGTAATGATAAGCTGTAAGTCGAAACTTAGAGAAAAGTCTAAATTACTTCTGCAATAGATCTTCACGAGCTATACCATCGTGGCAGCCTTCAGTGTATCATCATTCTTAAGTGTTCCAAGGTTCTAGCCAATAGGAAACGACGTTCTCAAGATATTGCATAAAAGCTCATGGCAAAAAAGACTTGTCAATAAGAACAGGTTTTGAGTGTATAAGAAAATGACTCTACTGAGGAGTAAACTCTGTGACTTCCTAGCTCAAGCTGAGCCCATGGTTTACATCGCCTACAGTGAGGGCGCGCCCACACTTTTCACCCACACACCGCCAACATTTTCAAACTGCCACCACTCGCACTATGTCATACTTGTCTTAGGATAATACTGGAAAATACTCAGTCCAGCAAAGACTGTTATTCACAAGACAAGGCGTGCCAAGCAGTACCCTCACTAAACTTATAAAATGGCCCACCGACTAGGTGACAACCCCCGACCGCTACCATGTGGCAGCAGACACACAGGCAGGAGTCTCAGTAAGGCTCATTATTCGAACGCCATCACTTAGGTCCCAAAGGGCAAGGAAAACCTATACCACCTAACACATGGGACACAGGGGAAAGGAAGGAACAGAAGAAGAAATCACAGAAGTTGCTGTTTAAAAACCTGTTTTACACATACACTCAGCCTGATGTCCGAGCTTCCCTACTCGGTTGCACCTTTAGGCAAGAATTGGTGGAAGTCACAATAATAGTACGATGCGACACACTTGAAGAAGCATGAGGCCGTAAAAGTCGCACTTCCTGACACTCAGACTCCGCCAGAAGAGGTCATCAAGAGGAAAGTCTGCCCAAGGCGACAAACTGGCGACATAGGTGGACGAGACCTGAAAAAGGTACAGGGAGGGAAGTGTACAAGTGGACCTCCAAACCCCCCGAGGTCCGAGATCTTCACTGGTCGCTACCAAGAACTACACCTTCTGCTCATACAACGTACGTACAATGTGACCACAACATTTGTTAACTAAGGCATTACAACTTTGGTTACGTTGTGTGTTTGCTGGGATACCATAGAGAGAGAGAGAGAGAGAGAGAGAGAGAGAGAGAGAGAGAGAGAGAGAGAGAGAGAGAGAGAGAGAGAGAGAGAGAGAAGGAGAAGGAGAGAGAAGGAGAGAGAAGGAGAGAGAAGGAGAGAGAAGGAGATAGAAGGAGAGAGAGAGAGAGAAGGAGAGAGAAGGAGAGAAGCGTGTATATAAGGAAGGAGAAACTGCCAAAGTACTTCATCAGCAAAACACATGGAGGAATCTCAAAGTGTTTTGGAGATTCCTCCAAGATGGAAAAAAACTCCATCAGTAAATGGGATTTTTTTTATTAATTTTTGTGACTTTCCTATTTATTTGTTTTTATTAATTTGTATTTTTTCTACATATACGAAAAATAGTTTTTATTCTCATAAAATAATTATATTGTTCATTAGCTGGCTTAACAGGCGGTGCCCGGGTCGCCCTTCTCCTCCCCCTGTTCTCTCTCTCAATTTCACCTTCTCTCACCCCTTCCTCCCCCCTCTCCCCCCCTCATTCTCTTTCCATTCGTCTCCCTCTTTCTCTCTTCCCATCGCCCTTTCTTAATAAATATAATAGTGTAACCTGAATGAATTCACGTTCATCTGTTTCGAGTAAACCATTAACATTAGGCACGGGTAAACAGCAGGAGTAAGCTTAAAAAACTATGTATAACACAACCCTTGTTTTTATTGCAGACTTAATGAAAATTGTAGTAGGGGTGGGGGGACTACAGATGCCGATATTTCTTAAAGCATGACACTTGGGCCGACCCGCAACTGGCCTATGACACTGACATACCCTCCCTGTTCCAAGTTATAAAGTTGGCTGAAGCTAGCCCCAAGCGTCCGACCTCTTAGTTCGGACAGACAGTCATTCTATTTTGTAGATATAAATTTGATTAAATCCAACGCAGGGGTGAAAGCTGTTATTTTAATTCAGCATTTAAAAAGTTGAATCATGTGCGTTGCTCAGTTGCATTCTTCTCTACCTGAAATCTAAAATAATATATATCCGCTTATAAATATAAAAGGCTTAGCCGTGTGTAATTAATATTACTATTATTGCGATCTTTCCTGCGGCCCGTGAAGGACACCAACAGGACCAAGGTCACACGGGGTGAATGACGACCCTGGTAGTGATGACCTAAATGTGGCCAGGGTAGGTCAGGTTATCTTGCTCCAACGTCATCAAAATATTAACAAAGTTAAATGCAGGCGATGAGTCACAATAACGTGGCTAAAGTATGTTGACCAGACCACACACTAGAAGGTGAAGGGACGACGACGTTTCGGTCCGTCCTGGACCATTCTCAAGTCGATCAACTTGAGAATGGTCCAGGACGGACCGAAACGTCGTCGTCCCTTCACCTTCTAGTGTGTGGTCTGGTCAACAGCAAAATTAAATGTTGGAGATGAACAGAGTTTGTGTGTTATTCGCGACATTTCCGGCAGCTAGGTGCGGCCAGGGCGTTAGATCAACCTTCCACCAGTCTTTTCGCCTTTTAGCGAACATTGCATCAATATATTTAGCTTTCGTTTAATATAGACAAACCCGAGTAACAACATTATTTAAACAGACGATTTGAATGAAGACGCACTCACTAGCAATATATGTTGCCTAGCCAACACGTCGTCTTAATAGTACGTCACATTTTGACGCATACATTATCTAACGCCAAAAATTGTCGTACTAGAAAACGGTAGCGGCTCCCGAAATTGACATACTGTCCCGTTTTCTGTTTTGGTTCCTCTGGTAGGTTCGGATAAGGGCACTTTACTACGACAGTTTCTTGACGTTGGGAAACTTTGGGAGGACGGGCTGGCCTGCTAACCTACTCTTCCCCTCGTAAGGACTCCTGGAGAACTAGGTCAGCAGAAAACATGTTAATTGATTTTGACAAAACATCATTTATTTCCGTTTGCATTTCCGTGTTCCTCTCCAAAACTCACACTGCCTAGAAATAAGCATATGCTTCTAACCGCTTTACCCGCGAAAGTAAAATATTCTTTCAATGCCTTTAATGCTGCCTAATAACAGTATAAACTTGTTCATTTTATATCTGCCGGTGTTGCGCTTCTCCAATACATTTCACATTTTAAGTCCTAATATACTAATGCATTAAGGCGATTATCATTTATTCTTGTCAGCCATTTTTACTATATGATATATATAAGCTGAAAAATATAATAAGTCCTATTTTAATCTGGTTTCACGGATAGATTTAACACCGCTGTAAATTAATAATATAGTGTTATGTAATGAATTATTGGCAAAAAAATAACAACAGGGAAAATAGCATATGGAAGTTGTACATCAGTTGTAAACAAAGATGCCAAGTTGGGTTCAAATTCAATTTATAATTGTTTACTGCGAGTGTCAACATAATGCTCATTTGTTGTTAACTGCACCCATTGTGCTGCTTGTTATCTTGCATTATAAAAATATCTTTTGTGTTTCAGATTTTAAATAATAATATTATTATAATTATCAATACTAGTGCTGGTAGTGCTACTAATAGTGCTGGTACTACTGGTAATAGTGCTGGTACTACTAGTAATAGTGCTGGTACTACTAGTAATAGAGCTGGTACTACTAGTAATAGTGCTGGTACTACTAGTAATAGTGCTGGTACTACTAGTAATAGTGCTGGTACTACTAGTAATAGTGCTGGTACTACTAGTAATAGTGCTGATACTACTAGTAATAGTGCTGGTACTACTAGTAATAGTGCTGATACTACTGGTAATAGTGCTGGTACTACTGGTAATAGTGCTGGTACTACTAGTAATAGTGCTGATACTACTGGTAATAGTGCTGGTACTACTAGTAATAGTGCTGGTACTACTGGTAATAGTGCTGGTACTACTGGTAATAGTGCTGGTACTACTAGTAATAGTGCTGGTACTACTAGTAATAGTGCTGGTACTACTAGTAATAGTGCTGGTACTACTAGTAATAGTGCTGGTACTACTAGTAATAGTGCTGGTACTACTAGTAATAGTGCTGGTACTACTAGTAATAGTGCTGGTACTACTGGTAATAGTGCTGGTACTACTGGTAATAGTGCTGGTACTACTGGTAATAGTGCTGGTACTACTAGTAATAGTGCTGGTACTACTAGTAATAGTGCTGGTACTACTAGTAATAGTGCTGGTACTACTAGTAATAGTGCTGGTACTACTAGTAATAGTGCTGGTACTACTAGTAATAGTGCTGGTACTACTAGTAATAGTGCTGGTACTACTAGTAATAGTGCTGGTACTACTGGTAATAGTGCTGGTACTACTAGTAATAGTGCTGGTACTACTAGTAATAGTGCTGGTACTACTAGTAATAGTGCTGGTACTACTAGTAATAGTGCTGGTACTACTAGTAATAGTGCTGGTACTACTAGTAATAGTGCTGGTACTACTAGTAATAGTGCTGGTACTACTAGTAGTGCTAGTCAGCGAAATTCAGGAGTCGAAAACTCCAATGGTTCAATGTGTTTCTTGTCAATATGTGTTCATCTCTTAGCGGTTTAGTGATCACAAATATCATCGGGATACAATTTTAACAGTGAACTAGGCTTAGCTTATGGAAGAGACGTGCGTCATGTGCTTCAGTAGGCAGTACCGATGACGGGAGAGCTGCTAACATCCTCACTATGGTCAGGCACATCACCTGTAGCCTGCAGAGCTCTGTCTCCTCGAATTCGACATTTGTAGATAGTGTGTCGAAATATATAACATACTGTAGGCGATGAGTTACAATAACGTGGCTGAAGAATGTTGACCAGACCACACACTAGAAGGTGAAGGGACGACGACGTTTCAGTCCGTCCGTTTCGGTCCAGGATGGACCGAAACGTCGTCGTCCCTTCACCTTCTAGTGTGTGGTCTGGTCAACAATACAACATATTGTACTTATGTGGCAATATTAAGACAATGCAATAAGATCTAACCAGCATCCCTGGACTCTCCCAGACACAGACTGAAAAGCGACGCGGGTTCGATCCCAGAGCACAACCTTAATATTTTATACAACATCAATTTCTCGTGATACCATTGTCCACATTGTACTGTGCTTCAAAGCTTGCTCAGGTTATACAGTAAGGGATATAGGCAGATTTTCAGAAGCGTTGTGAATAGATGTTTGTTCTTGTGTGTCATAGAATCATTTTGTGAAGCAACTACAGGAAAAGTAATAGTTGTGAGGCGGAGAAGAGTCCCTCGCCTCTCCCCACTACACAGTTGGTGCCCTCAATAAGTCTCTCTCACTCTTGTTTCTTTACGTTTGACCTTAATACTCGGCTATCTTGAGATGATTTCGGGGCTTAGTGTCCCCGCGGACCGTTCCTCAACCAGGCCTCTACCCCCCAGGAAGGAGCCCGTGACAGCTGACTAACTCCCAGGTACCTATTTACTGCTAGGTAGTAGGAGCATCAGGGTGAAAGAAACTTTGCCCCTTGTTTCTCGCCGGCGCCCTTGATCGAACCCGGGACGACAGGATCACGCGTCCAGTGTTCTGTCCGCTCAGCCACCGGCTCCCTCTGGTGCCAACTCGCTTGGTCGCGCTAAACGTGGTATTAAGACCTGGATATTCCTGCATCTGCCTGACTGCCTCTACCTCACTATTACTGACACACGATCACCATCCTCACTGCATTCATTATCAGCAACGCTTTCAGTCTTCCCATCACCATATGTCGTCTCTGTTACAATAGGCTTCATCACAGCCTAGATAACGAAGCACCATGACTCCAAACCCGTCAGCACCACAGCTTAGATAACGAAGCACCGTTACTACAAACCCGTCACCACCACAGCCTAGATAACGAAGCACCGTTACTACAAACCCGTCACCACCACATCCTAGATAACGAAGCACCGTTACTACAAACCCGTCACCACCACAGCCTAGATAACGAAGCACCGTTACTACAAACCCGTCACCACCACATCCTAGATAACGAAGCACCATGCCTCCAAACCCGTCACCACCACAGCCTGGATAACGAAGCACCATACCTCCAAACCCGTCACCACCACAGCCTAGATAACGAAGCACCATACCTCCAAACCCGTCACCACCACAGCCTAGATAACGAAGCACCATACCTCCAAACCCGTCACCACCACAGCCTAGATAACGAAGCACCATACCTCCAAACCCGTCACCACCACAGCCTAGATAACGAAGCACCATACCTCCAAACCCGTCACCACCACAGCCTAGATAACGAAGCACCATACCTCCAAACCCGTCACCACCACAGCCTAGATAACGAAGCACCATACCTCCAAACCCGTCACCATCACAGCCTAGATAACGAAGCACCATACCTCCAAACCCGTCACCACCACAGCCTAGATAACGAAGCACCATACCTCCAAACCCGTCACCACCACAGCCTAGATAACGAAGCACCATACCTCCAAACCCGTCACCACCACAGCCTAGATAACGAAGCACCATACCTCCAAACCCGTCACCACCACAGCCTAGATAACGAAGCACCATACCTCCAAACCCGTCACCATCACAGCCTAGATAACGAAGCACCATACCTCCAAACCCACCACCGTGACGCCACCACCACTGCTCCTAGCATCACCATAGGCATCACCGCCCCTAATTACGGTCGGCGCCAGGGTGGCCCAACGTCCACCTCACAATATCTAAGATAGACGCAGTTCACATGCTCTTTTTTGTGTACCCAGGAGACTAAAACTAGGAAGAGAAGATGGCTTGTTAAGAGCACGGAGGCTAAGAGCACGGAAGCTAAGGGGCACGGAGGCTAAGATCACGGACATTAAGAGCACGGAGGCTAAGAGCACGGACATTAAGAGCACGGAGGCTAAGAGCACGGACATTAAGAGCACGGAGGCTAAGGGGCATGGACACTGAGAGCACGGACATTAAGAGCACGGACATTAAGAACACGGACATTAAGAACACGGACATTAAGAGCACGGACATTAAGAACACGGACATTAAGAACACGGACATTAAGAGCACGGACATTAAGAACACGGACATTAAGAACACGGACATTAAGAGCACGGACATTAAGAGCACGGACATTAGGAGCACAAACGTTGAGAGTTCGGCCTCATGAGAGAGATCGCGGTGGTCTTATCGTCTCCTGTGGTGGTATATCTCACACAACAATTAGTATGATATATTGTTAACAATATGAATGATTTCCCTCCTCCTCCTCCTCCTCCTCCATCTCACTTCTCTCTTCCTTCCTCTCACTTCCCCTCCTCCCTCTCCTCACTTCGTCTCCTCCTCCTCCTCACTTACCTGGTAGATGGGGTTCTGGGAGTTCTTCTACTCCCCAAGCCCGGCCCTATGCCAGGCTTGACTTATGAGAGTTTGGTCCACCAGGCTGTTGCTTGGGGGCGGCCCGCAGGCCCACATACCCACCACAGCCCGGTTGGTCCGCCACTCCTTGGAGGAAAACTATCTAGTTTTCTCTTGAAGATGTCCACGGTTGTTCCGGCAATATTTCTTAAACTCGCTGGGAGGATGTTGAACAACCGCGGACCTCTGATGTTTATACAGTGTTCTCTGATTGTGCCTATGGCACCTCTGCTCTTCACTGGTTCTATTCTACATTTTCTTCCATATCGTTCACTCCAGTATGTTGTTATTTTACTGTGTAGATTTGATTCTTGGCCCTCCAGTATTTTCCACGTGTATATTATTTGATATCTCTCTCGTCTTCTTTCTAGTGAGTACATTTGGAGGGCTTTGAGTCGATCCCAATAATTTAGGTACTTTATTGCGTCTATGCGTGCCGTATATGTTCTCAGTATTCCCTCTATTTCAGCAATCTCTCCTGCTCTGAAGGTGGAAGTGAGTACTGAGCAGTACTCAAGACGGGACAGCACAAGTGATTTGAAGAGTACAACCATTGTGATGGGATCCCTGGATTTGAAAGTTCTCGTAATCCATCCTATCATTTTTCTGGCTGACGCAATATTTGCTTTGTTATGCTCCTTAAACGTTAGATCGTCAGACATCATTATTCTTAAATCCTTTACATGCTGCTTTATGTTGATTCTCATTTTTACCGTATCTGAGTACTTGGAATTTACCGCTGTTAAACATCATGTTATTTTCTGCTGCCCAGTCGAAAACTTTATTAATATCTGCTTGTAGGTTTTTAATGTTTTTAGCAGAGGTCATTTTTATGCTGATTTTTGTGTCATCTGCAAAGGATGATACAAAGCTGTGACTTGCATTCGAGTCCTTCTCCTCCCTCTCCTCACTTCCCCTTCTCTCTCTCTTCTCACTTCCCTCCTCCTTCTCCTCACTTCCCCTTCTCCCTCTCCTCACTTTCCCTTCTCCCTCTCCTCACTTTCCCTTCTCCCTCTCCTCACTTTCCCTTCTCCCTCTCCTCACTTTCCCTTCTCCCTCTCCTCACTTCCCTCCTCCCTCTCCTCACTTCCCCTCCTCCCTCTTCCTGGCTCCTCCTCCGTCCTCCTGCTCTCTCTCACTTCTCATATTCATCACCACCCGGACCATTCCACATGTACAGTAAACATAACATTCAAAATTGTGTAGATTTCTGAAAAATCGCGTTTTCTTAAATAATTGAAAATATTTAAAACTTCCCTAAACGGTATAAGGCTGTAAAACTTGCCTGAGACTAACATCAGGGGGTGACGCTGCCCAATTTCAATATAAAGTTTCCAGTTACGAGCATATATGAAGGTTCTGTTTTAATTTCAATGTTAAGAGGTGTTTTCAGGTTACAGCTTGAAAACAACACAAGAAGTTTATTTTAATAACTGCCACCAGGGGTGGGGGTGGGGGGGGGCCTAAACTACCCAATCTCATTAGGTAGTTTCCATTTACGAACAGTAGTATAGGCCTGTGTTTTAGGATGCAAGTCATTAATGTACAGAGACATTCTCAAGTTATGAGACTGGAGGTCACAATGGGGCGACACTAATTACATGTCACTTAATGACAGCCTTGAACCGAGGTCTAAAATATCCCACTTCCACTTGTTACCACTACTCCATGAAGAGACAGAAGGTTAACAAACAATTGTCGACTGATTCTACCTGGATATGTGTAGAGCGACGGTCTGGCTTCATGCAGGTCGGCGTTCAATCCCCGACCGTCCAAGTGTTTGGGCACCATTCCTTTCCCTCCTCGTCCCATCCCAAATCCTTATCCTGACCCCTTCCCAGTGCTATATAGTCGTAATGACATGGCGCTTACCCCTGATAGTTCATTCATTCATACCTGGATATTTATGGACGGGTCGGAATTTACTGTGGTGGAATTGGCTTGTTTGGTGTCTTCCTTGATAACACATTTACGCGACTCCTTCAACAAGACATTTTTACTGCAGAACTTGATGCAACTTTATATGAGATCTGATATAAAGCTGCACCGACCCTTGGAGTGTTCTCGTGGGGCTGGAGCCCTGAGTCTTTTAACCGATCTCATCACGTGCTGATGGAATTTCAACATTGGTTGTGATTCATCTTTAGCAAGAATAAAAAAAGAGGTGAGTTTTACTGGATTCCCAGTCATATTGGCGTAGTCTCCAATGACCTAGCAGACGCCCATGCTAACAAAAAAGGCAATTTGCACCTGTTCCAACTCCCAGAAGCTAATTTCTAAATCAGACTTCTACCATGACATTCATAAACTGATCTACAACTCTCCCATTGAGCTGACAGTGCTGTTAAAAGCAAATACATTTTGGTAAAGTTAATTGAGACCCGAATAGAGGATTAATATGTTCCAGGCAAATACACTATTAATCATCCATAAAGATAAGTAAAGTTTAGAACCCAATAATCTACCAGTAACGTGTGTTTCAAGATATCTAAGTTCTGAATCCTCTTCCCCTATAACTCTCACACTACAGACATTTCTATATAGAAAAGTTACTGTAAAGGCAACATTGAGCACTAAGTGTTGCTATACTTTCCAGAAGGACAAATATAATTAGCACTGAAAAGTGAAGTTCTAATGATGTGTAACATCTCTGCTGTTTAGACTACAGAGCTGGGAGAGGGTAGAGAGCTTCCAGGGAGGTGGTACAGGGGCCAGTAGTCGAGTATTAGGTGACAGCCTTTAGCCACGGCGTAGGCATATAATGTCAACCGTAATGTCCACTAATACAGCGAGGTGGTGGCTGACAGGCATGGCCAGCGTGGCCTGCTCTGACAAGGCAAAAGAGGATAGCACTCAAGGCACAGTGAAGTTAACGACATCATCAAGAGGAGCCTCACCATGGCTGGATGTCCAGCTGAGAGAGAGCCCCGTTACTCTGCTGCTCTTATTGGTCGCCCAGATAGAATCATAGTGAACCCCTGGAAGAACGGCAAACAGTTAGTGTGGGACTACACGTGTGTATCAACCCTGGCTAACACCTACATTGACTTCAGTGTTGCACTTATGGATGGCGCTGTCACTCACAAGGAGTCATCCAAGTCCCGTAAATACAGATAACTGGATCACCACTACTATTTTGTCCCCATTGCTTCCGAGACACTTGGCGCCTGGGGTAAGAGTGCCACCAGGTTTTTGAAGCAACTAGTTTGTAAGCTAATTGAAGCAAGAGACCCTAGAGCTTCCAGCTCCCTTTTCCAGCACCTCAGCGTGGCGATACAGAATGGAAATGCATACTATCATACAGTATGCGTTTAGGTGAAAATATTTAACCACAAAGGAAAATAAAACAAAAAATGACTTGAGCGCTTTCGTGTTAATCAACACATTATCAAAAGTACCATCAATGAAATACACCACTTGAATATATATATGCAGGAAGGTGACGTGTAGGGTGTAAAATAATGTCTTATGAAGATAAACATAAGCCAGATGAATGTATATCACTGTAGTAGTGTGCACACTGGTGGATGACGGCTGACAACAGGATGAACACCCACCAAATCTCACATTTTCTCATGCAAGTCTTCAACGTTTCACTCACTCGGATTTCCTGTCCTTGCGTTTAACCATATTTTGACCTCATAATATTTCCAGTGAATAAAGGAAGGTTAAGGGACAATAGAGACGAGCTCGGCCACCGTAAGCGCAGCACACTTCACAAAGTTATCAACGGCATTAACCTTCTTACATGTAAAACTTGCTTAAGAGTTCTTCACTCTAATGACAAACAGATCTGAGAGTTGAAGGCTACAATGATGATATCTACTACACCCTCTCTATATTTAGCTTCTTCAGGAAGTTGTGCAATATCCATTTTATTTCTCCCATCTACACAATATCACAATTTTCATTTTGGATATCATCTGGAGCATATATCAATCAGTATCCATTTATTAAAGTAATTCCTGTGCATGATAACAAGACAAGCAGGCACCTGCGACACTTGCTACCATGGACCTACCCAAACACACTTAATACTAAGATATCTGAAGTAAAGTTAAAGCAGCACTCTCTGTGCAACTTGCACGACCCTCTGGCTCCCAGGAAGGACACAATACGCTCTTGCACACGCTCCTTCCCTCCGCTAGTGTGGCTCTGCTCATGACTAGCCGGTGTGGCTCTGCTCATGACTAGCCAGTGTGGCTCTGGTCATGACTAGCCAGTGTGGCTCTGGTCATGACTAGCCAGTGTGGCTCTGGTCATGACTAGCCAGTGTGGCTCTGGTCATGACTAGCCAGTGTGGCTCTGGTCATGACTAGCCAGTGTGGCTCTGGTCATGACTAGCCAGTGTGGCTCTGGTCATGACTAGCCAGTGTGGCTCTGGTCATGACTAGCCAGTGTGGCTCTGGTCATGACTAGCCAGTGTGGCTCTGGTCATGACTAGCCAGTGTGGCTCTGGTCATGACTAGCCAGTGTGGCTCTGGTCATGACTAGCCAGTGTGGCTCTGGTCATGACTAGCCAGTGTGGCTCTGGTCATGACTAGCCAGTGTGGCTCTGGTCATGACTAGCCAGTGTGGCTCTGGTCATGACTAGCCAGTGTGGCTCTGGTCATGACTAGCCAGTGTGGCTCTGCTCATGACGGCCGGTGTGGCTCTGCTCATGACGGCCGGTGTGGCTCTGCTCATGACTAGCCGGTGTGGCTCTGGTCATGACTAGCCGGTGTGGCTCTGGTCATGACTAGCCGGTGTGGCTCTGGTCATGACGGCCGGTGTGGCTAGTCATGACGGCCGGTGTGGCTCTGGTCATGACGACCGGTGTGGCTCTGGTCATGACGGCCGGTGTGGCTCTGGTCATGACGGCCGGTGTGGCTCTGGTCATGACGGCCGGTGTGGCTCTGGTCATGACGGCCGGTGTGGCTCTGGTCATGACGGCCGGTGTGGCTCTGGTCATGACTAGCCGGTGTGGCTCTGGTCATGACGGCCGGTGTGGCTCTGTTCATGACTAGCCGGTGTGGCTCTGGTCATGACTAGCCGGTGTGGCTCTGGTCATGACTAGCCGGTGTGGCTCTGGTCATGACGACCCAAAATATATTTGTTTGTCGATATTTTGAGTTGATTTTCTACCCGCACTCACCGGCACACACACACACACACATGTGGCCTCCACGGACAGTGTTAGAGATGTGTTAGACGACAACCACTCAACCACAGAACGGGGACTCAAGTTATATTTGGCTGCGCCGTCCTTTTATAACGGCTCGTCGCCTACACCCCGAGCAGGAGCCATGCACATGGAGCTTGTTTTCCGCATCAACACAGAGCGGCAGCTGGAGTATGAACTAGTAATGCCAAATTATTTCACGTCTGACAACTGAAATCAATAGTGCTAATAACTTGTGGACGATTGTTATGTTACTTGTGAGCAGAGGTACTAACTCACTCGCTTTACATGCGAGATGCTATTGTGTTAAATATATTTAGAGAGTCCTAGCTGTTTAAGCCTCCGGCAGGCATGAATGTATGTGGAGTATGAGGCGTGGTTCATCAGGCTGGCGTGGGCACATAGAGAATAGGGTACTACCCACCGACTGGTCCGTGGGTAGTACCAAATATCCTCCCACCCCCAATCATTTTTTGTACACAGATGGGTACAGGGGAAGACGAATTCTGATTTCGGTTAGCAGGCTTAGAGCTTTCCCTTTCCCATAGCTCATGGGTGAGCCTTATCCTACTTGCTTTCCCTGGAACACGACCCGTCAGACGATTTACAATCACGTCCCCAGTTACTGCTGAGTGAACAGGGGGCGAACAGTTAAGGTCTGGTGCTCAGTCAACTGTTCCTGATTAGGGATCGAACCGTGATGAAATCGGTGGTGGCTAGGCGCGGGGCGAGTGTACCACGAGGTAGAGATCACGTGACTGCATGAGGCACCAGGACGATGAGAGACGAGGTATAACAGCAGCAATGTCTGCCCTTCAGCAAATATCTCAAATTAAATTAAAACGTTAATATTTTGGCGAAGAGGGACTGGGCCCAGATTCATGAAGCAGCTACGCAAGTACTTACGAACCTGTACATCTTTTCTGAATCTTTGACAGCTTTGGTTACATTTATTAAACAGTTTACAAGCATGAAAACTTCCCAATCAACTGTTGTTATTGTTATAAACAGCCTCCTGGTGCTTCGGAGCTCATTAACTGTTTAATAATTGTAAACAAAGCCGCCAAAGATTGAGAAACGATGGACAGGTTCGTAAGTACTTGCGTAACTGCTTCGTGAATCTGGCCCCTGGGCTTTTAATGTTTTTTTCCCTCTTGGGCTGAGGTATGCTGAACTCTGTAACAACTACATGAGTACTGGAACACTTGATGATATATTGGACTTGTAACCTAGATTAACCATGTAATGTATCAATTATACAATGTATGTATGTGATGTAACTATATAACCTGAGCTTGTAAAAGCATCTTAATCACCTTCAGTGGTTAAGTTCTTAATTGCACACTAGTTTCTCTATCAGCTATCTCACCCTGTCAGAGTAAAAGAGACAAATGTATGTGTGTGTATATATGTATGTATTTATATGTGTGTGTATGTATTTGTATAAAGTATATGTGGAAGCTGATCAGAGTTACGTTTCCCATTTGTAAATGCACATTAATGACAATATGTAAAAGACACATCGAACACTTTATGCAGTATACATAAATCTGTGTATCTATGTATTTACGTATATAGCTTTGCCTAGCATTTTAAAAGCACTACAATCACCTTCTGTAGTTCATTGTTCAATAAATCCCTGAACTGAATGTTTGACAAATCTCTCTCCCTATCCATGGAGGACAGAAGAAAATCTATATATGCTGATTAGCATTGTAAATGTGTGGCCACGTCTGTGGTAGAAAATAATAAAAAAATAAAAAATAATGTTTTTTCATATAGAGTCTAAGATCTGTGAACAATTTCGAGAGCGCCGTCTAATGTTGTAGGGTTGTTATATTTTTATCCCTGGATACATCACGTGTCATGTAAAGGGGACAGAAGCACACAACAATATTCCACATGAAAGAGCAGGCGAGCCTTGACAAGCGCCATCATTTTATTGTTCATCCAATCGGTCCCCCGCCCATGCTACAGTTACTGTGTTGGGTTCCCTCAATGTTGTGATCTTATAATGCCTGCATCTTGGACATGCTCCTACGTTCCTAAGATATTGTGACTTGTATCTTGTACTCGATACTCATTTGGAATCCATTGTTTACTGTAGGAGAGAAAGAATTACAAATAGTGCAAATAATACATTAGGCTTGATTTAGATTAGCTTGTGTATAGTGAGACTTGGAAATGAAAGATGGATGGATGGAGGCTAGCAGTCGAGGGTTCACATACGACATGGAAAAAGGCAACATCTTAAGATGGATATTAATAGAAGGGGCAGAAGTCCTGTGCTGGTCACTCGTGAAATAAAACGTCACTGAGAGTAAGAGAACTACCAGAAAGCTAAAAGCCAGCCAATGTAATAATGCCAAGACACAAAGAGACTAACGGACAGGAAGAAATAAACTACACGAAAGCATTCTTTGTATCGTCCTATGCACGGTGAAGATTCAAGAAAAACAAATACAATTGCTAGAGTAAAAGGCCTTTATAACGAGGCAGCCGCTTGGGTTAAGGGGTGACTAATCGTGCCTCATAACCCACATCACACTGTAAGAGAGAATGAGAGAAGTAAGTCAGAGAAGAGTGGGTGATGGAATATTATTGGACTGTGTGTGGACTCTGACATGGAGCTTCACATTTGACTTCCGCCACTTTGAAAAGGTTTAGGTGGCGGGAAAAGTGCCAGAGTGGATAAGGAAGTACGTAAACAACAGAAGGCAGAGTCACAGTGAGAGAGGAGTCATCAAAGTTAGCGATATTATCAGCAGTGTCATAAATATATTAGTACACCTGATTATTCTCTACTGCCAGAATCCTTCCTATTAATGGTTGCTCATACTTTTAGAAGCCACAGGAAAAGATGGACTGTGAGAATGGTGCAACAAGTGTCTGCTAGAGTTCAACTTTAGCAAATGCACAGTAATGAAGATGGATGCTGGGGACAAACGGCCACATACAAGGTACCAAATGGGAGGAAAAACTCTCCTTGAATCAAGTAGAGCAACATGCCTGTTGGTCGGCGTCACACCGGAACTCTCTCTTCAGCCATACACTAACCAGTTAACATCACTTACATGTGGACGATAGTTCAGAATCACCTATCACATATGTTAAGACCAATTCTGGAATATGCGGCACCAGCATGGAAGCAAAGCTAGTGAAAAGTCCAGAGGTATCTCACCAACTAGTCCAAGATTTAAGAAGGTAAGGGAACTATCAGGAGAAACCGCCGAGCCATCACGACTATATAGCACTGGGAAGGGGTCAAGGTAAGGATTTGAGATGGGACGGGGGGGGGGGGGGGGGGGGAGGGAATGGTACCCAACCACTTGGACGATCGGGGATTGAACGCCGACCTGCATGAAGCGAGACCAAGATTTGAGTCATACATAATACCCGGGGGGGGGGGGGGGCATTACAGGGTAGACAGCAATAGGCTTGTCACATGGAAAATAAAAATTCAGTACTCCGAATATATCAGAGATGTTAGGATAAGTCTTCTCATATCACCACCATTGTAACGGGAAAAAGTGAGCCAGGATGGAGTGATGGAAGCAGACTCCATACACGGAGTCAGATGGGTATGACGGAGCTCTACTCTATATCAGTAAGAGAGAGTGGCTGAACAAATCCACAAGGCCGTGATGACGGTTCGAACCTACGTCCGGGATGATCCCAGTTCATTTGATGTATCATTTGATGTTCATTTGATGTATCATTTGATGTGTCATTTGATGTATTATTTAATGTATCATTTGATGTGTCATTTGATGTATTATTTAATGTATCATTTGATGTGTCATTTGATGTTCATTTGTAGTATCATTTGATGTTCATTTGATGTATCATTTGATGTATCATTTAATGTATAATTTGATGTGTCATTTGATGTGTCATTTGATGTATCATTTGTTTTTCATTTTATGTTCATTTGATGTATCATTTCATGTATCATTTGATGTATCATTTGATGTATCATTTAATGTTCATTTGATGTATCATTTGATGTGTCATTTGATGTATCATATGATGTATAATTTGATGTGTCATTTGATGTGTCATTTGATGTATCATTTGATGTATCATTTGATGTATCATTTAATATTCATTTGATGTATCATTTGATGTGTCATTTGATGTATCATTTAATGTTTATTTGATGTACCATTTGATGTACCATTTGATGTATCATTTGATGCATCATTTGATGTATCATTTGATGTATCATTTGATATGTCATTTGATGTATCATTTGATATGTCATTTGATGTATCATTTGATGTATCATTTGATGCATCATTTGATGCATCATTTGATGTATCATTTGATGTATCATTTGATGTATCATTTGATATGTCATTTAATGTATCATTTGATGTATCATTTGATGTATCATTTGATGCATCATTTGATGTATCATTTGATGTATCATTTGATATGTCATTTGATGTATCATTTGATATGTCATTTGATGTATCATTTGATGTATCATTTGATGCATCATTTGATGTATCATTTGATGCATCATTTGATGTATCATTTGATGCATCATTTGATGCATCATTTGATGTATCATTTGATGTATCATTTGATATGTCATTTGATGTATCATTTGATATGTCATTTGATGTATCATTTGATATGTCATTTGATGCATCATTTGATGTATCATTTAATGTTCATTTGATGTATCATTTGGTGTATCACGCTATTGTAATCTCTGTGTATAAGAGAATGGGTGTCAGTCCGTGCCAGGACGGAGGCCAGACGCCTGGGGCCGGTCTCACTCAACTTTCACATGAAGCATGAGGGGGGGGGTATGGCAGTGCCATATACTAAACGGGGTCGGCCCCAGTGCCACCTTTACAAATATCGGCATCTAACCCTATCCCTTGGTCGAGTTTCATGACGTCAAGTCTGAAATGTTGGTCATGTTGTCCGTAGACTTATTAATCAAAATCGGTTCTTTGAGGATTTTTTAGCATCACTTAGTTAGCTTTTTTTTTGACACACTGTACTCCACTTCATATAGACTAGGGTAGCTGCACTAATGCAGATGTACCTAATGTGTTAATAAAAAAAATTATGTACGGAGTCTGCCAGTGCAGACTATCACATGCCTCTGTATGACTAACCATCCTGTGTGATGGTGATTTTTAGCATCACGTAGCTTGCTTTTTGACACACATTGTGCTCCCCTTCATATAGTCTAGGGCAGCGGCACAAATGCACATGTACCTATTGTGTTAATAGATAAAAATTGTTATGTATAAAATTCTATATAATTTTTCTGACAGAGAGGGGGAAGAGGGAAGGAGAAGGGTTAATGTATGGGGGGGGGATGTTTGAAGAGAGGGAAAGAGAGTGGGAGAGAAAGGTGGATAGGGGGAAAAGAGGGTGGAAGGGGGGAGAAGGGAAGAAAGGTGGAGAGGGATATGAGAGGGGAAACTGGAAGAGAGAGGAGGAGAGGGTTGGGAGAAGGAAGCGCAGATGAATCACAGGGATGTCAGAAAAAAAAATTCAGTGTAAGCGTCATAAATAACTGGAAGAGATTAGATGAGACGATTGTTATGTCGAAGACAATTCCATACACAGTTTTAAATGTAAATATAATGAGAAAACGAGTGAAGAGTCACTGTATGGAACTAATGACGGTCGAAAGGCATTAGTAACGTCACTTAGGACCAATTGTTCGACCCTACAACCACACCTAGGTGAGCACAGTTAGGTAAGTACACACACACACACACACACACACACACACACACACACACACACACACACACACACACACACACACAAGAAGGTGGTGGAGGCCAAGACCGTCAGTAGTTTCAAAGCGTTATATGACAAAGAGTGTTGGGAAGACGGGACACCACGAGCGTAGCTCATCCTGTAACTACACTTAGGCAATTACACACCACATGGCGGTACCAAAATGCAAAGCGCGACCTCCCCCAAACACAACCTAAGTGAGCACACACACTAAACTTTATAAAGACGTTGCACCTAATAAACTGTAGTTCAATTCACACATATTTAAGATAAATCTTAAGTTTGTATTTCAAAATATGTGAGCACAGCATTTGAAACTTTCATATTACATAGAGTACATGCGCTCTATGTAAAAAATAAGAGGTGCAAAATTTAAGGTGCACCTACGAGCGAAACATCCTCTTCAATCACATCTACATTAAAATTAGTGTTTCTCTAGATAGGTTAAAATAGTATACACTAATAATATTAACACAACACTTACATTTGTCAAATAAGGTTCGTGCTGTATAAATATATATGTGAAAATGAATATTAACGACTAAATATACAAAATCAATTCTTAGCCAAATTAAGTCCACGTATAGAAACGGAGTAAAATGCTATGTTGATAAATGTGAGGAAATGTTGAGAGCATTTACACGGCTCCACATGTGAGGAAATGTTGAGAGCATTAACACGGCTCCACATCACAAAACACCTCGGCTTGGTGGAACTGGGAGGCAAGAATTTGGGAAAGTGAATATGAAGCATCACCGTAGTCCGTGATTGGAAATATTTTGCAAATTAAGCCCCTCGAGGCAGCAGATGAAGTTTTGTTTACACACGACAAGCATAGTGGCCCAGGAGCTGGAGACTAAGCATAGTGGCCCAGGAGCTGGAGACTAAGCATAGTGGCCCAGGAGCTGGAGACTAAGCAGAACACTGACAAGGGAAGGGAACCATCAGGGGAAAGCACCAAGTCATTACGATTATATGGCACTTAGAAAGGGTCAGGATAAGGATTTGGGATGGGATAGGGGGGAAGGAATAGTGCCCAACCACTTGGACTGCCGGGGATTGAACGCCGACCTGCATGAAGCGAGACCGTCGCTCTACCGTCCATCCCAAGTGGTTGGGAGAACACTGACAAACGAGAGCCTGCTTGCGTACGGCGTCTCAGCTGCAGTTGAAACAGCCACACTAGCTTTTACAGTAGCCAGCCGTGAATCATGGTAACAAATGGCGCATAGAGAAAAGTCAAGGTTAATTGCTGACGACGCAATAGATGTTGAAATAGCAGTGACTGGCGTTGAAACCAAATTACTCAAATAAGAATGAAATAACTTTAGCATTACACACACAAGCTAAGAGAACCACTGATGGACTGTTCTAAAGACCGGACAACTGGTTATGAGATTTCCCTCTGGAAACATACAAATATGCCCTAAATTTAAATTAAAATTGTAAACCCATATTAATAAAAACAGGTAATAGTACAAAATTTCACATAATGCAGAAAAAAGTTAGCCCAACCACCTGGGGCTGGGCGGTAGAGCGACGGTCTCGCTTTATGCAGGTCGGCGTTCAATTCCCGACCATCCAAGTAGTTAGACACCATTCCTTTCCCCCCGTCCCATCCCAAAACCTTATCCTGACCCCTTCCAAATGCTATGATAACTGATAACTTCCCCTGATAACTTCCTCCCTCCCCTCTCAAAAAGTTAAATAAACAACCTTACAAAATGTAATGTTAGATTAAATCAAAACCCTGGAAACACAAACCGAAACTGTCCCTATTTTCCGCTTGTTACAACATGTAATAAAGTTGTTACATCTTGGCTTAACGTGTTTATGACGTATTAGAACGTTGTTACAACTTGCTATATTGGTTGTTATAACTGGTTAGCAGGTGTTAAAACTTGTTCGAACGTTATAACAACGTCGTAGTTTCGGTGTGTGTTTGGCGGGAATCTAATGGAAACTTCTTACACACAGCTATTCCACCCCATCCTCCTGCTTACATAGTACATAATACATAGTACGTGTAGGTACTATCTAAACAGTACTAATCATACAAACTATTACATATAGTACATATTTTGTGCCATTCATACAATGGCGCAGCATACAATGCGGACCATTGTACATATCTGCTGCATTATCTGAAGTGTACGTAAGTTTGAGCCGAGTCTTCACACAATTAAGTAGGGAGAGGGGTAGGGGTGGGTCTTACCTTGAGGTTACCTTGAGGTTACCTTGAGGTGCTTCCGGGGCTTAGCGTCCCCGCGGCCCGGTCGTCGACCAGGCCGCCTGTGGCACTCTCTTAGTCTTAGTGGTCTTAGTGCCATATGTACGCTACAGCCCGGGCTACATATGTTATCTACATACCACGAGATTGTTTGACAGCTAAATGCTGGAATTTGCTTTCTAAACTGATACGAGATTGGTATCAATCATATTATTTTGAGAATTGTTTAGTATTTTGGTATGATTCACTTGGATATGTGGTCAGCATAACAACGACACTTGGATATGTGAACAGCATTACGATACTTGGATATGTGGTACAGCATAACAACGACACTTGGATATATGGTACAGCATAACAACGACACTTGGATATATGGTACAGCACAACAACGACACTTGGATACATGGTACAGCATAACAACGACACTTGGATACATGGTACAGCATAACAACGACACTTGGATACATGGTACAGCATAACAATGACACTTGGATACATGGTACAGCATAACAACGACACTTGGATATATGGTACAGCATAACAACGACACTTGGATATATGGTACAGCATAACAACGACACTTGGATACATGGTACAGCATAACAACGACACTTGGATACATGGTACAGCATAACAACGACACTTGGATATATGGTACAGCGTAACAACGACACTTGGATACATGGTACAGCATAACAACGACACTTGGATATATGGTACAGCATAACAACGACACTTGGATACATGGTACAGCATAACAACGACACTTGGATATATGGTACAGCATAACAACGACACTTGGATACATTGTACAGCATAACAACGACACTTGGATATATGGTACAGCGTAACAACGACACTGGGATATATGGTACAGCGTAACAACGACACTTGGATATATGGTACAGCATAACAACGACACTTGGATATATGGTACAGCACAACGACACTTGGATATATTCAGGTGCTTGCGGCATACATGCACCTTGTCTCTATAATAATACTTGCACCTGGAAATAAAGCAGTGAGAATTGTCGAGGACTAACTTGTGTCAGAGTCCTAGGTTGTCTACATGGCACAGCTGTACAGCACATGATTGAAATAGAGGCGATTTACCTGGATTGTACCTGAATAGGATTCTTTGAGTTCTGCTACTCTCCAAGCGGAGACCTTGGAGCGGCCCACAGGCCCACATCCACTATAGCCCGGTTGATACAGCACTTCTTGCAGAAAACTATTCATCATTTCTTGAAGACATCCATTTTTGTCCCGGCAATATTTCTTATAGTTGCTGGGAGGGTGTTGAACAACCGTGAACTCCCTGATGTTCAGACAGTGTTCTCTGACTGTGCCTATGGCACCGCTACTCCTCACTGTCTATTCTGCATTTCCTTTCAGGTCATAATATTTACAACTCTCAAGACGGAGAGCATGATCATTACTTCTGAAGTCTTAATAGCTCTTAGCTGATTCTATCAAATCTGACAAACATAATGACTGCTGTTTCGGCTTTATGAACACTTCATCCCTACACACTGCATGTGAGTATGCAGAAGGGAGCGCCATCTATCATTAAGGTAAGGAGGGAATAAGGCTACATTTTTCTCTAAAATATATACCTATAGAGAATAGCTTATACAAGCTTGTGTGTGTGTGTGTGTGTGTGTGTGTGTGTACTCACCTAATTGTACTCACCTAATTGTGCTTGCGGGGGTTGAGCTCTGGCTCTTTGGTCCCGCCTCTCAACCGTCAATCAACTGGTGTACAGATTCCTGAGCCTATTGGGCTCTATCATATCTACATTTGAAACTGTGAATGGAGTCAGCCTCCACCACATCACTTCCTAATGCATTCCATTTGCTAACTACTCTGACACTGAAAAAGTTCTTTCTAACGTCTCTGTGGCTCATTTGGGTACTCAGCTTCCACCTGTGTCCCCTTGTTCGCGTCCCACCAGTGTTGAAAAGTTCGTCCTTGTTTACCCGGTCGATTCCCCTGAGGATTTTGTAGGTTGTGATCATGTCCCCCCTTACTCTTCTGTCTTCCAGTGTCGTGAGGTGCATTTCCCGCAGCCTTTCCTCATAACTCATGCCTCTTAGTTCTGGGACTAGTCTAGTAGCATACCTTTGGACTTTTTCCAGCTTCGTCTTGTGCTTGACAAGGTACGGGCTCCATGCTGGGGCCGCATACTCCAGGATTGGTCTTACGTATGTGGTGTACAAGATTCTGAATGATTCCTTACACACACACACGTGTGTGTGTGTGTGTGTGTGTGTGTGTGTGTGTGTGTGTGTGTGTGTGTGTGTGTGTGTGTGTGTGTGTGTGTGTGTGTGCGTGTGTGTGCGTGTGTGTGCGTGTGTGTGCGTGTGTGTGCGTGAACAAAATGATTCTCTTACCAGTCTTCAGTATAATGTAGGAAATATAAAAACTAGGATGAAAGACCAAAGACCAGTGCGGTCTTTGGTCTTACCTCATCTACACACTCTACACCCACGAGGCCAGTGTACCTGACCTACACTACACCCACGAGGCCAGTGTACCTGACCTACACTACACCCACGAGGCCAGTGTACCTGACCTACACTACACCCACGAGGCCAGTGTACCTGACCTACACTACACCCACGAGGCCAGTGTACCTGACCTACACTACACCCACGAGGCCAGTGTACCTGACCTACACTACACCCACGAGGCCAGTGTACCTGACCTACACCACACTCAAGGGGCCAGTGTACCTGACCTACACTACACCCACGAGGCCAGTGTACCTGACCTACACTACACCCACGAGGCCAGTGCACCTGACCTACACCACACTCAAGGGGCCAGTGTACCTGACCTACACCACACCCACAAGGCCAGTGTACCTGACCTACACCACACCCACGAGGCCAGTGTACCTGACCTACACTACACCCACGAGGCCAGTGTACCTGACCTACACCACACCCACGAGGCCAGTGTACCTGACCTACACCACACCCACGAGGCAAGTGTACCTGACCTACACCACACCCACGAGGCCAGTGTACCTGACCTACACCACACCCACGAGGCCAGTGTACCTGACCTACACCACACCCACGAGGCCAGTGTACCTGACCCAGCCACTTGGGCTGGACGGTAGAGCGACGGTCTCGCTTCATGCAGATCGGCATTCAATCCCCGACCGTCCAAGTGGTTGGTCTTTTGTTGTTTAAGTTTCGCTACTTGGAACAAAAAGTTCCAAATAGCACGGGCTATGGTGAGCCCGTAGTGGACTTACCTGACACAGGAGCGGGGCTGTGTAGTGGCCGGGTACCATCCCTTCGCCCCCCCCCCCGTCCCATCGCAAATCCTTATCCTGATCCCTTCCCAGTGCTATATATATCGTCGTAATGGCCTGGAGCTTTCCCCTAATAGTTCCCTCCCCCCCCCCCCCCTGATACAAGGTACACCTCAGCGGTAGGACCAACCAGCTATAGCGAGACTGCGATACAATCTGCGTGGCTCGTAGCTGGCTCAGCTGATTCCTCGGAAACTCCTGATATGCCTTACTAGTTCCGCTAAATCAACGCACACGGAACTGAACGTATATGAACACTTATCATTTAGAGGTGGTAATTTCCACCCTCAACACCACATGTCTACTTCATTTTCATTTCAATAATAATTATTATTTTCCAGCAAGAAACCCGGTTGAATACGTGGCTAGAGTCATTGCCATTTGTGAGAGCTGAAGAGTTGGACGAGAAGGAGGGATATAGTAATAGGGAAGAGTGCTGGTCCGCGGCAGCGAGGTCACAGGCAGCGCTCGCCGCATTATCGGCCTTGCCTTATCGGGATTCCTGGTGGTGTGGCTGAGGTGGCGGCGGCAGTGAGGTCTCCTTATTGTCTCCTCCCTCCAGGCTTATACACAGCCTTCCTTCACGTTTCCTCTATGTGCTTCTCGCTTTCATTAATGCCTCTTGTCACCTGCGGCTCTCTTCCCGACATTATATTGTCAACAAGTCCACGCCTGACGCACACACAACTGGTGCTCTAACAAGTGCACGTAATTTAACACCTGAAAATATATATATATATATATATATATATATATATATATATATATATATATATATATATATATATATATATATATATATATATATATATATATATATATATATATATATATCCGTACTAATTGTGCTATTATACTGATTCGTATCCATAAAACAGCACGCTTAGTTATGCAAATAATAATGAACAAATTATAAATGTTTTGGTAGTTGTGATATTGTTGCCAAAACTGCGTTGCTATTTTCAGGTCTGACTATCAATATATGTTAAAAGTTGTATGTAAATTCGAACTAACAGCGGACATTTATATTCTTAAACAATATCAGAAAGCGAAATATTTCGCTGTATTTTCGTAACATTTTAGAGAAATTAGAAACCCCACTTTCCCTAGCCTGGCGGATGCCGCCAACTGTCTGTAATAGTCAAGTTGATCAAGAAACCAACTGGGTGCAGGTGTGTTTCTGGCACAATATTCACCTGGTCTCCGTCGGTCGCCTCGCTGCCCATTCACTCAGTGAATTAATCATATATTAATTGATTGAGACATTATTTTGTATTTCTCCGAGTATACCAATATATATATATATATATATATATATATATATATATATATATATATATATATATATATATATATATGTATGTATATATATATATATATATATATATATATATATATATATATATATATATATATATATTATTAACATAATTGTTTAATATCATTAACATAATTGTTAATGATATTAAATCAGGAAGGGTTTATCGCGGGTCCTTGGCGTAGATGTGTGGTGCAGGCGTAGTGAACGTACCTTCCAGCCGGCGGAGGAGTTGGAGTCGCCCTTGTCCTTGAAGTAGGGAATGTTGGCCACCACCCAGTCGTAGATCTGAGCCAAAGTAAGGCGGCCGTCGGGCGCCGATTTGATAGCCGAGGTGATGAGGTCGGCGTAGCTCTTGCCGCCCCAGGCGTTTCTGCGGGTGCTGCCGCCCTTCTTGGTGCTACTGGCGGGGGGCACCACGGACGCCGGCGTGATGGAGCAGCCGGCACCATCGCCGAGCACTGGGTATTGGTGGGCATGCTGGGGTGCCACGGGCGTAGGTGGAAAGTAGTGATGGGGGGAGAGGTCATCCTGGCTGGGTGGGGGCCACGTATTGCAGCGGCCCCTTGGCATCACCTCTGCCATGCAATCCATGAGGCACAGACGCCCTGAGGGTGAGGCGAGCACTACAACACAGGACACCGGTTACGGGTCCAGGTGTCTCCCACCCCCTCCCTAAAACACACACCAACACCGACACCAGTAGTTAAGAGACAAACTCCAGCCCAGGGGGTAAAGGAAGGTAGCAGGAGGTGCAGGCCCCCTAGCTCCCCCCTAGGCCGCTGTCATCAACACCACACACATCACAGGGACACAAGGGACACTGGGACACCACGTAGAAATTATCATACCCCTACGTATAGTCAGACAATATTACGTCATGACAGATCATGCAGTTATAGTAATCATGCGCCCCCAAATATGGTTATAACATTTCTATCATGGTTCAGCGCACGAAGTTAGCGAGCAAGCATGGCTGTGTGGCTGGAAGCGTGTGGAGGAGCGACGAGCGAGCTGATGTCCCCTCACGCGTCCACACAACACTGGCTCGCCGCTTCAACCCTGAATCCTCGCCACAAGCTTGCAGCGCCGCCCACTAGAGCGGCGCCACCTCACGCTGAGTCCCGCACAGGTGAACTCAATGAACGGCCATCATGCACCTGTCGCTGCTGACTCTTGCTGCCGCAGCTGCGTCACCGCTGCGCCCCACCGACAGTGTAAGCTGCAGGTACATTCTCAGTCTCCTATTCTTCCCATTTATTATAGACAACTTCAGCGTCTTCCACTGTGATACATCACATTGTCACGATATGACGGGATAATTAAACTGGAGTCTGTCCCTAGCTTCCCTAATGCGACTTAACCTTGTTACCCAAGTTTCACGTGTAACTAGTACAGAGGCAACTTGCGAACACTTTGAAAATAACAAAGTTGTAAAATTTAGACTTAGGTACCCGGCGTTGCTCGGGTGACGGAGGCAACATCTACACATGACCTTCCTCACTGTAACCATCTTGACAGGATGGGCTTGTTTGACAGAATAGGGGTCTGACAGCTGAGTGGACAGCGCTCGGTATTCGTACTCCTGAGGTTCCGGGTTCGATCCCCGGTGGAGGCGGAAACAAATGGACAGAGTTTCTTTCACCCTGCTGCTCCTGTTCACCTAGTAATAAATAGGTACTTGGGAGTTAGACAGTTGCTACGGGCTGCTTCCTGGGGTGTGTGTAACAAAAAGGAGGCCTGGTCGAGGACCGGGCCGCGGAGACGTTAAGCCCCGAAACCTCAAGATAACCTCAAGAATCTACACTACACACTACCATCATCACTGTACCACCTACACTACACACTACCATCATCACTGTACCACCTACACTACACACTACCATCATCACTGTACCACCTACACTACACACTACCACCATCACTGTACCACCTACACTACACACTACCACCATCACTGTACCACCTACACTACAAGTCTCCCTGTATGGTTCGGTGAGGCTGACCCCAAGCGTCTGACCTTCAACCTTGGATAGAGAAACTTCCTTTTTATACACAGATGTATTTAGAAAAATGCATAACGCGTACAATCCAGAATATTTACTTAAACCCTCAGAAGGCTGGAGCGTGGGTGCGCGCGCGCACGCACACACACACACACACACACACATACACACACACACACACACACACACACACACACACACACACACACACACACACATACACACACACACACACACACACACACACACACACACACACACATACACACACACACACACACACACACACACACACACACACACACACACACACATACACACACACACACACACACCTATCAATCCAAGACACATGGATCTAACACCTAGAGAGTAATGACATAATAACAGACAGACAGTATGGTTTTCGAACAGGAAGATCCTGCGTAACAAACCTACTTAGCTTTTATGATAGAGCCACAGAGATAATACAGGAACTAGGATGGTTGGGTTGACTGTGTCTATCTGGACCTAAAAAGAGCTTGACAGAGTCCCACACAGTTTCCAGAACAAGAGGCTGTTCTGGAAACTTGAAAATGCTGGAGGAGTGACGGAGGCTTCTGACATGAATGAAAAACTTTCTAACTGACAGACAGATGAGGGCGGTAATCAGAGACAATGTATCTGACTGGAGGAGTGTTACTAGCGGAGTACCACAGGGTTCAGTTCTTGCACCAGTAATGTTCATCGTCTAAATAAATGATCTACCAGAAGGAATACATAAGTACATGACCATGTTTGTGGATGATGCTAAGATACTGGGGAAGAAGGAGACGCAGACGATTGTAATGCCCTTCAAATTGATCTAGATAAAATAAGTGCTTGGAGCGTCAAGTGGCAGATGGAATGCAATGTGAATAAATGCCATGTTACAGAATGTGGATTCGGATAAAATAGACCACACACAACTTACAAACTATGTGGAATGAAATTAGTGAACTCTAATAAAGAAGGAGACCTAGAGGTGGTTTAGGATAGTAAGCTGTCGCCAGAGAAACACATTAAGAACATTGTGAGAAGAGCGTATGCGTTGCTTTCCAACTTCAGACTTGCTTTTAATTATATGGAATTATAATACTAAAGAAACTGTTCATGACTTTTGTGAGACCAAAACTGGAATAAGCAGCTGTTGTATGGTACCCAAATCTCAAGAAGCATATAAAGAAATTGGTAAAGGTGCAGCGGCATGCTACAAAATGGCTCCCGGAACTGAAAAACAAGACTTACGAGGAGAGACTACAGACATTAAACAAGCCTACACTAGAAGATAGAAGAAAAAAGAGGTGATATGATCACAACATACAAAATTCTAACAGGAATCGACCAAACTGACAAGGAGGAATTTCTGAAACCAGCAACATCACAAACAAGAGGACACGGTTTCAAACTAAGGAAACAGAGGTGCTGAAAAAACATTAGGAAGTTTTCTTTCGCAAACAGAGTGGTAGAC
Organism: Procambarus clarkii; assembly: GCF_040958095.1. Taxonomy (NCBI): domain Eukaryota; kingdom Metazoa; phylum Arthropoda; class Malacostraca; order Decapoda; family Cambaridae; genus Procambarus; species Procambarus clarkii. Next base: position 19,229,171 of record NC_091211.1, read on the forward strand.
GGTTGGAATAGGTTGAAGTGAGAAGGTGGTGGAGGCCAAAACCGTCAGTAGTTTCAAAGTGTTATACGACCAAGAGTACTGGGAAGACGGGACACCACGAGCGTAGTTCTCATCCTGTAACTACACTTAGGTAATTACACACACACTTAAAAAAAAGATAAAAGTTATAAAGAAATGCAAAAATGGCTTGTGCATAAATTGAAGGGGGCCTGAGCAACGAGGCAAGACCGAGGGAAGTGATTGGGCACCATTCCTTGCCCCCGTCCCATCCCAAATCCTTATCCTAATCCTTTCCAAGTGTTATATAATAGTAATAGCTTGGTGCTTTCCCCAGATAGTTCTCTTCTCTTTCCTAACTCAACACACAAGTTGAATAAATATAAATATGAAACTGAGTCATTAAGAAAGAAAGAAGTTAAAGAATGCGGGTCTTGACCTCGTAAGCACATCAGGAACTGCAAAGGTGACAAAAGATGCGACTGCTTTAATATCTAAGAGCAAGGAATCATTTAGAATGTAACTGACTACAGACGGTAGCCCGACCAACATACATAGTTAGGTTATGATGTATTAGATGAGCATACGCCATGTTAGGCTCTGTTGAGTTAGGTTAGGTTACATACAAAGTATAAATACGTGTTATGCAGCAAATCATCAGCCACATCATATGCACCATCCACCTTCATAAGCTAGAAATCTTCCCCCCAAAAGAGCAATTACATTGGTACGGTTACTCCAAGCAACAACGAGCGGATCTTCTGACATACGAGTGATTACATTGGTACGGTTACTCCAAGCAACAACGAGCGGATAATCTGACATACGAGTGATTACATTGGTACGGTTACTCCAAGCAACAACGAGCGGATCATCTGACATACGAGTGATTACATTGGTACGGTTACTCCAAGCAACAACGAGCGGATCTTCTGACATACGAGTGATTACATTGGTACGGTTACTCCAAGCAACAACGAGCGGATCATCTGACATACGAGTGATTACATTGGTACGGTTACTCCAAGCAACAACGAGCGGATCTTCTGACATACGAGTGATTACATTGGTACGGTTACTCCAAGCAACAACGAGCGGATCATCTGGCATACGAGCCAATACATTGGTATGGTTACCCCCCAAGCACCAACGAGGGATTACTATTCCTGAGGCGGCCGGCACCCCTGGGAGAGACACGATGCGCGCACACTTCACTGAATTACAAACACAGATAATTTTCGACAGTATTAAGTCACTACAAAACTGAAGCGCCCGTAGCGAACGATACGTTCTTGAGGTAATTTATTGACAAAGAAACAAATTCGAACAGACCGTAGCCGTCATGACGAGTGAAGAACAGACCGCAGCAGTCATGACGAGTGAGGAACAGACCGCAGCCGTCATGACGAGTGAGGAACAGACCGTAGCCGTCATGACGAGTTAGGAACAGACCGTAGCCGTCATGACGAGTTAGGAACAGACCGTAGCCGTCATGACGAGTGAGGAACAGACTGTAGCCGTCATGACGAGTGAGGAACCGACCGTAGCCGTCATGACGAGTGAGGAACAGACTGTAGCCGTCATGACGAGTGAGGAACCGACCGTAGCCGTCATGACGAGTGAGGAACAGACTGTAGCCGTCATGACGAGTTAGGAACAGACCGTAGCCGTCATGACGAGTGAGGAACAGACTGTAGCCGTCATGACGAGTGAGGAACAGACCGTAGCCGTCATGACGAGTGAGGAACAGACTGTAGCCGTCATGACGAGTGAGGAACAGACCGTAGCCGTCATGACGAGTGAGGAACAGACCGTAGCCGTCATGACGAGTGAGGAACAGACTGTAGCCGTCATGACGAGTTAGGAACAGACCGTAGCCGTCATGACGAGTGAGGAACAGACTGTAGCCGTCATGACGAGTGAGGAACAGACTGTAGCCGTCATGACGAGTGAGGCAAGCCACCAACCTGTCCTCACACTTAATGCACCACCAACCTGTCCTCACACTTAATGCACCACCAACCTGTCCTCACACTTAATGCACCACCAACCTGTCCTCACACTTAATGCACCACCAACCTGTCCTCACACTTAATGCACCACCAACCTGTCCTCACACTTAATGCACCACCAACCTGTCCTCACACTTAATGCTCCACCAACCTGTCCTCACACTTAATGCACCCCACCAACCTGTCCTCACGCTTAATGCACCACCAACCTGTCCTCACGCTTAATGCACCACCAACCTGTCCTCACACTTAATGCACCACCAACCTGTCCTCACACTTAATGCACCACCAACCTGTCCTCACACTTAATGCACCACCAACCTGTCCTCACACTTAATGCACCACCAACCTGTCCTCACACTTAATGCACCACCAACCTGTCCTCACACTTAATGTACCACCAACCTGTCCTCACGCTTAATGTACCACCAACCTGTCCTCACGCTTAATGCACCACCAACCTGTCCTCACGCTTAATGCACCACCAACCTGTCCTCACACTTAATGCACCACCAACCTGTCCTCACACTTAATGCACCACCAACCTGTCCTCACACTTAATGCACCATCAATTTTTACACTATGGACCACAACGACAAAACTATTGTGGTTTAGTTATATTAAAAGTACGACAATATTGACACTTGCTCGGCCTAATCACCCCGTCCTCACCAGCGTTCCAAACCTCACTAAACTGCTGTAGTAAACTACCCAAACCTAACCTAACTGTGGAGCCACATAGAGAAAACGGGAAATCACGTCAATTTTGCAAGTCGCTATGATTTTTGGTACATAGGTTATTGGCCTTAGGGGATTCATACGTCAAAATGTGATGCACTACTAGAGAGGACGGGTGCACATAGAGCTCGACGGGTCAGGTGGGTGGCCGAAGTTCGAAGACTCCTGGACCTGGATTCACGAAGTAGTTACGCAAGTACTTACGAACGTGTACATCTTTCGTCAATCTTTGACGGCTTTGGTTACATTTATTAAACAGTTTACAAGAAAGAAAACTTGCCAATCAACTGTTGTTATTGTTATAAACAGCCGCCTGGTGCTTCGGAGCTCATTAACTGTTTAATAATTGTAAACAAAGCCGCCAAAGATTGTGAAAAGATGTACAGGTTCGTAACTGCTTCGTGAATCTGGCCCCTGGTTAGACCAAACAAACTAAACTGTACGCGTGTTAATACCGCGAGGAAGGCCTACCCCCCACCGTGGCCAGGATTAATCACACGCTTAAAGTGTCCACTTACGAAACCTGTACATCTTGTCTCGAACATAGCATCTTTGTTTATCTTTTTAAACATTTCATGAGCTCCAAAGAGCAACAGTGTTATCTATAACAATAATAACGTTGGGGCTCGAAGTTTCCTTGGTCTTCGCTGTTTAATGCAGACAAAATCGTGACTGGGGAAAGATGTACAGGTTTCGTAAGTGATTAATGTTTGATGATGGTGCTGGTGGTTGGTAACGCAGGCGGGACAGGATGCCAGCAGGTGACACATCTCACACACTTGACACCTTTCCTTCTCCCGAAGAGATAAAAACACCAACAAGGAAAGAGAAACAAAAAACATTACGTGATTTCGAACAAATCAAAAAATCTAAATTAAACTTCTAAGAAAAATTTTCATTCAATAACCTTTTAAATTAAAAAAAACTAGATTGCGCTTTGTTGACGAAGCGCCGACAGACAGTGCACTCGCATCACACGTGTTCGGGTCAGGGTTCGAATCCTGGGAAGGGAGCCGGTCGGCCGAGCGGACAGCACGCTGTACTTGTGATCCTGTGGTCCCGGGTTCGATCCCGGGCGCCGGCGAGAAACAATGGGCAGAGTTTCTTTCACCCTATGCCCCTGTTACCTAGCAGTAAAATAGGTACCTGGGTGTTAGTCAGCTGTCACGGGCTGCTTCCTGGGGGTGAAGGCCTGGTCGAGGACCGGGCCGCGGGGACACTAAAGCCCCGAAATCATCTCAAGATAACCTCAAGAAGAAGGCTGGGACAACTGGATCGATCTTGTATATCAGAGAGTACTTGGGAACCTGTATATAAACTGATTGGCAGAATACGCCAGGCAGAAAACAGGCAGAGTACAGCGTTAAAAAACCTGTGGTAGCGGGGAAGGTTACAAGCTAGAAGACCTCCAGTGTCCTCTAGCATAGATAAGCGACGGTATAGCTGCGACCTTGTATCTTCCAGGGTCGGCGTTCGATCCTCGATGGTCCATGTGGATGGGCAAGATTCCTTTTCCTCGACCTTATATCCCAGCTCCTTGTTGATCCTGTTGATCCTGGAATGTTCTGTGCACGACTGTTGATCCTGGAAATGTTCAGTGCACGACTGTTGATCCTGGAAATGTTCAGTGTATGACTGGTGACCCTGGAAATGTTCAGTGTACGACTGGTGATCTTGGAAATGTTCAGTGTACGACTGGTGATCCTGGAAATGTTCAGTGCACGACTGTTGATCCTGGAAATGTTCAGTGTACGACTGGTGACCCTGGAAATGTTCAGTGTACGACTGGTGACCCTGGAAATGTTCAGTGTACGACTGGTGATCTTGGAAATGTTCAGTGTACGACTGGTGATTTTGGAAATGTTCAGTGTACGACTGGTGATCCTGGAAATGTTCAGTGCACGACTGTTGATCCTGGAAATGTTCAGTGTACGACTGGTGACCCTGGAAATGTTCAGTGTACGACTGGTGACCCTGGAAATGTTCAGTGTACGACTGGTGATCTTGGAAATGTTCAGTGCACGACTGGTGATCTTGGAAATGTTCAGTGTACGACTGGTGATCTTGGAAATGTTCAGTGCACGACTGGTGATCTTGGAAATGTTCAGTGTACGACTGGTGATCCTGGAAATGTTCAGTGCACGACTGGTGATCTTGGAAATGTTCAGTGTACGACTGGTGATCTTGGAAATGTTCAGTGCACGACTGGTGATCTTGGAAATGTTCAGTGCACGACTGGTGATCTTGGAAATGTTCAGTGTACGACTGGTGATCTTGGAAATGTTCAGTGCACGACTGGTGATCTTGGAAATGTTCAGTGCACGACTTATGGGCCAGGAAATGTTCAGTGTGCCCCCCCCCCCCCTGGAGAAATATAAATTCAATCCTCCTCTCAATACCAATGACTCGGTATAATAATCAGAAACCGTTTGTTCCGCTTATAAAATCCTACTTTAAAAATGTACCAAGACTTGATGCCTTTGATTGCTTACTCAAGGCCATAGATTTATGCTAATTATCCTTACTTAGATGCATTGATATTAATTATCCTTACTTAGATGCACTTGTGCTAATTATCCTTACTTAGATGCATTGATATTAATTATCCTTACTTAGATGCACTTGTGCTAATGATCCTTACTTAGATGCACTTGTGCTAATGATCCTTACTTAGATGAACTTGTGATAATTATCCTTACTTAGATGAACTTGTGATAATTATCCTTACTTAGATGCACTTGTGCTAATGATCCTTACTTAGATGAACTTGTGATAATTATCCTTACTTAGATGAACTTGTGATAATTATCCTTACTTAGATGAACTTGTGCTAATGATCCTTACTTAGATGAACTTGTGATAATTATCCTTACTTAGATGAACTTGTGATAATTATCCTTACTTAGATGAACTTATGCTAATTATCCTTACTTACATGCACTTGTGCTAATTATCCTTACTTAGATAAACTTGTGCTAATTATCCTTACTTACATGCACTTGTGCTAATTATCCTTACTTAGATAAAGTTGTGTTAATTATCCTTACTTAGATGAACTTGTGCTAATTATCCTTACTTAGATGCACTTGTGCTAATTATCCTTACTTAGATGAACTTGTGCTAATTATCCTTACTTAGATGCACTTGTGCTAATTATCCTTACTTATATGAACTTGTGCTAATTATCCTTACTTAGATGAACTTGTGCTAATTATACTTACTTAGATGCACTTATGCTAATTAACCTTACTTAGATGCACTTGTGCTAATGATCCTTACTAAGATGAGATGTTTACAGTTGTGGGGGCAAGACAAGTGCTCGCGCTGAGGCCACCTTCCCTAACCGCAGAGAATCAATAGCACCCAACGACAGGTCTCACCCAAGACAAAAAAATCTCGTTTGTTTCCAATCTGCATGTGGAAAAAGACTCCCCTTGCGACTTAATCCCCTTGGAAGAAATCTGAATGCCAAATCCGATGTCATTACGCGGTTAATTAAAGTCATCTTTCAAGGCGTATGACTCGGTTGGTGGAGTCTATTGTGTATACGGCAAGTGCTAACCTCTGATAGCTCCCCTCCGCCAAGGTGCCCACCAAACACCCTTAGGCGCCCATCACAGAATTGGATCGCATTGCATCGAGCTAAGAAAAGCGCGCCGAAAGAATGCACTTGCTAGAAAAATGGCAAATGAAAGCAATCTACATGAAAATTTGGCTGTGTGCTGTCTTAATTTCTTAATTACGATGCAAATGTAATTAACCGTGACTTCTTAAAACTGGAGGCAAGAAGGGCGTATGTGCAGCCCTTCCCTGACAGACATAATTATCAGCAAGAGTGGCGCGACATGTCGCCGGCCGCTGGGGTTAGGCGGCCTCCTTCCTACTGCGGCCACTCTAGCCAAACGGTCACCCTGTTATTGCGGCCGCTTGGATTACACGACCACCATCGTATTGTGACAACGTACCGGAATCAGGCGGCATCCGTCCTCAAGGAGAAGCTATGGTAACGTTTCAACCTTTTTCCTGTTGACGGGATAAGGCTCCTGTTGACGGGGTAAGGCGCCTGTTGACGGGGTAAGGCTCCTGTTGACGGGGTAAGGCTCCTGTTGACGGGGTAAGGCTCCTGTTGACGGGGTAAGGCGCCTGTTGACGGGGTAAGGCTCTTGTTGACGGGGTAAGGCTCCTGTTGACGGGGTAAGGCTCCTGTTGACGGGGTAAGACTCCTGTTGACGGGGTAAGGCTCCTGTTGACGGGGTAAGGCGCCTGTTGACGGGGGTAAGGCTCTTGTTGACGGGGTAAGGCTCCTGTTGACGGGGTAAGGCTCCTGTTGACGGGGTAAGGCTCCTGTTGACGGGGTAAGACTCCTGTTGACGGGGTAAGACTCCTGTTGACGGGATAAGGCTCCCGTTGACGGGATAAGGCTCCTGTTGACGGAGTAAGGCTCCTGTTGACGGGGTAAGGCTCCTGTTGACGGGATAAGGCTCCTGTTGACGGGGTAAGGCTTCTGTTGACGGGATAAGGCTCCTGTTGACGGAGTAAGGCTCCTGTTGACGGGGGTAAGACTCTTGTTGACGGGGTAAGGCTCCTGTTGACGGGGTAAGACTCTTGTTGACGGGGTAAGGCTACCGTCTTATTACTGTGGTGTTGTAACTATTATACAGTTGTGGTGGCTGGGGTTAGGCGGCCATCCCCTTATTGCGACCATTGTGGGGGGAGGGCGCCACAGCCTTACTGCGGCCGCCGTCATTAGGCGGTCACGCTCCTGCTGCGGTCGTTGGAATTATGTGGTACCGTCTTACTGAGGAAGTCGGCTTTAAGCGGTCGCTGCCATACTGCGGCCGTTAGGGTTAGGCGGCCAGGTTACTGCTACTACTGTGGCCGTTCTTGGTCCTCGGTATTGAGGCTCTTAGACGTCCTTATTGAGGCTCTTAGACCTCCTTACTGAGGCTCCCAGACCTCCTTACTGAGGCTCCCAGACCTCCTTACTGAGGCTCCCAGACCTCCTTACTGAGATCCCCAGACCTCTTTAGTGAGGCTCCCAGACCTCCTTACTGAGGCTCTTAGACCTCCTTACTGAGGCTCTTACACCTCCTTACTGAGGCTCTTAGACCTCCTTACTGAGGCTGCCAGACCTCCTTACTGAGGCTCCCAGGCCTCCTTACTGAGGCTCCCAGACCTCCTTACTGAGGCTCCTAGACCTCCTTACTGATGCTCCCAGACCTCCTTACTAAGACTGCGTGTGTTGACTGAGGCTCCGAGAGCTGTGGGTCATGGGGTTATACTTTCACTACTGTGGCTGGAGCCTGCGCCTGGTGTACTAGTCATCAGGGCTCTGAGCCACCTCACTTATAACAACCAGTGGTGGTATGGTCCACATTGACACGAATGTTCCCATGAAGTTGCTGTTCGCTTGTTACAACCGTGGAGGCTGGTGGCGGACCCACCAAGAGGCGGCCATGTATGGATGAATGACGTGTTGACCCTAACACCCCCCCCCCCCCCCCCAACCGTTCTGGACGGTTGAGCGACGATCTCTCTTCATGCAGGTCGGCGTTCAATCCCCAACTGTCCAAGTGGTTGGGCACCATTCCCTTCCCCCGTCCCATCCCAAATCCTTATCCTGACGCCTTCCCAGGGCTATATAGTCGTAGTGGCTTGGCGCTTCCTCCTGATAGTTCCCATCCCCCCCCCCAAATGCTTGACATTGAGCAATATTTGATAAAAATGCCTTACAAGCTTGACCGTCTTTCTCACACTACATAATTACTGATTGATTCCACTGGGTTTCTGACAGCGATGCTTTCCTAATGCCTCTGGTTAACAGATACCAATGGTGTTATTAATATAGCTTTCTTAAGCCATTGGTGTATTAACTTTCCTTGTATGTAATCATAACTAGCTGACGCCACATTATTTAACGTTAAAGGCTTCCCCATATCCTAACTTCCAGGTAATCACACAAGTTTCGCTATGCTGCTGGTGCTATTGTCTTACACAAGTAACACCAGGGAAGGTTTTCGTACAAGCAAACCTGTAGAACTGGTTGATAATGTGTTGCCAGGTGCCAGTGTTGCCTCTACCACCACCACAAGCATGCTGACAGGTGCCAGTGTTGCCTCTACCACCACCACAAGCATGCTGACAGTTGTCAGTGTTGCCTCTACCACCACCACAAGCATGCTGACAGTTGCCAGTGTTGCCTCTACCAGCACCACAAGCATGCTGACAGGTGCCAGTGTTGCCTCTACCACCACCACAAGCATGCTGACAGCTGCCAGTGTTGCCTCTACCACCACCACAAGCATGCTGACGTGTTGTCAGTGTTGCCTCTACCACCACCACAAGCATGCTGACAGTTGCCAGTGTTGCCTCTACCAGCACCACAAGCATGCTGACAGTTGCCAGTGTTGCCTCTACCAGCACCACAAGCATGCTGACAGTTGCCAGTGTTGCCTCTACCACCACCACAAGCATGCTGACGTGTTGTCAGTGTTGCCTCTACCACCACCACAAGCATGCTGACAGTTGCCAGTGTTGCCTCTACCACCACCACAAGCATGCTGACAGTTGCCAGTGTTGCCTCTACCACCACCACAAGCATGCTGACAGTTGCCAGTGTTGCCTCTACCACCACCACAAGCATGCTGACAGTTGCCAGTGTTGCCTCTACCACCACCACAAGCATGCTGACAGTTGCCAGTGTTGCCTCTACCACCACCACAAGCATGCTGACATTTGCCAGTGTTGCCTCTACCACCACCACAAGCATGCTGACAGTTGCCAGTGTTGCCTCTACCACCACCACAAGCATCCTGCCAGTGTTGCCTCTACCACCACCACAAGCATCCTGCCAGTGTTGCCTCTACCACCACCACAAGCATGCTGACAGTTGCCAGTGTTGCCTCTACCACCACCACAAGCATGCTGACAGGTGCCAGTGTTGCCTCTACCACCACCACAAGCATGCTGACAGTTGCCAGTGTTGCCTCTACCACCACCACAAGCATGCTGACAGGTGCCAGTGTTGCCTCTACCACCACCACAAGCATGCTGACAGGTGCCAGTGTTGCCTCTACCACCACCACAAGCATGCTGACAGGTGCCAGTGTTGCCTCTACCAGCACCACAAGCATGCTGACGTCAGCGGGTACTATGGGCCGCAGGCTTAAGCAAGCTGTAAGCCTCAAGCGTATGGCGTCCCCAGATAAGTTAATTATGAACGCTCGCACGAGTCTGTGTGTGTCCTCTCCTAACTGTACCTGCAGGACCGAGTGGCGGCTCTTGGGCCCCGCCTTTTGATGCTGTCTGTCGTCTTATGCAATGGCTCTCGAGTCACTGGGATTTTATTATATATTTTTTGAACCTGAATGAAGTTTGCCTAGTCTATGTCTTCTGGTTATTTTTTTTTTCATATACTACTGGTGATTGGTTAAACGTGAGTGGTTATATCCCTGTGGCTCGTCTGTCTCTGGCTTACATTCATAACTTGTATGCCGTGTCAAAGGTGCAAATGATCTTATATGTCGCTATCATGTCTTCTTTCTAATCTTTTTTTATGTTGTAAGTTCCAGCTCCATCACTCTTTCCTGAAACTGCAATCTTCTCAGTTTTGAACTTAATTTTCTGGCATGTCTCATGTTTTGTGCTGTTTAAGATGAGTGCTGCTCTCTTGTCAAAAAGAGCTCTGTTCAGTGCTCTCCTCTCTTTGAATGGTCTCTTTTCAAAATTCCCGAAAGTTGCTCTAATAATGGTGAGGTGTTCACACACAAGCCCAAGCAACATAACGAGTCCAAGTTTTGCATCAACAAGGAAACACATGATTCTATTTCCCATGTGAGATGGTTGACATATACCAGGAATATAGCAGCGATACTAATCCCTGAGGCACTCCGCTTGTGCCTCAGACACATCCCAGAGGTCACGACCTCTCCGTAGGGTGCAGTCGCACCTCCACAGATCTCCAGTATCATCTAATGATACTGGTAATGGCTCCAAAGGGCCACCACTTACGGGCTATTCATGCCCGTGCCACCTTTTTGGTGGCTTAATCTTCATCAATCATCAATCGCTTGTGCCTTCACTCTCCTCACCGTAACACTCTCTTTCCTACCTCTCTCTCACCCTCCATCACTATATAGTTATCCCAGTTTCATTCTCATTTACAAGCCATTCATGCGGGACTTCTATAATTGTCATTTCAAAATAAAACTAATAGATTTATTAGGGATGATCTGTGTTTAAGTCATGCAGATGCTTTGAGACTAAGCACTTTCTTTTCCTAGATGTTCTACTAGTCGTTTTCTTACGAGTCTCTCTCTAGGAGCATGCAGGGAATGTTGGTTAGTACGCCTGTTTGTCGTTCAGTGGATCCTCTCTCCCTCCGTTCTTGCATATTGGGACTACATTGGCTGTCGTCCACACCTCTGCTGGTCTGCTTCATGCAATGAGTTAAGACCATAGTGAAAGGATCAAGACTACAGCTCCATCTTTCCAGTATCTATGGTCTTGTTCTACAGCCTTCGCCCAATCCAACTCCTCTCACTGGTTGATACCTGCTTGATGGGGTTCTGAGGGTTGTTCTACTCCCCAAGCCCGGCCCGAGGCCAGGCTTGACTTGTGAGAGTTTGGTCCACCAGGCTGTTGCTTGGAGCGGCCCGCAGGCCCACATATCCACCACAGCCCGGTTGGTCTTCCACTGTCTTTGTCTCTCACTGTCTTTCTCATCACTTCTATTTTACTCGGTATTTCACTGAGTAAGTTCCAATACTCGAGATCAACTGAGAGACGTGGCTCCATCACAAATATTTCCTAGACTCATTCGTGTAGTTCTTCACACGGGTCCTTGTAATGTTCTGTATACCCGGCCTCTCTTCTCTTGATTGATTGTTGCCGCCGGAGGGGGGCTAGTTTATTGTGCACCCCATACTCATCCTGTGAGCGGTAGCGCAAAAGCATTACAGAGGGCACAAAAGGTCTTTATCAGACCTCATCTAAGACGTTCCTCTCTTCTCTGTAGCGTCTTTACCTGTTCCTTCACATATCGTTCCTTATGTGGCCGTACAGAAGTTTGGGTTGGTCCTTTGCCTTGGATGCTTTGTCATTTAAATTTTGCTTCTCGATCTAATCTCACATACCTTCTGTTCTGTTCTCACTATATACATTCCAAGCCCTCTCACTCCTGTTTACTTTCAGGCCTTTTTTGTTGGTCCATTGTCTGGTTCACTAATTCCATTGGTCCATTGTCTGGTTCACTAGTTCCATTGGTCCATTGTCTGGTTCACTAGTTCCATTGGTCCACTGTCTGGTTCACTAGTTCCACTGGTCCATTGTCTGGTTCACTAGTTCCATTGGTGTTGGTGGTACGAATCGAGCAGCTTCAATGCACTTTCCAGCTATGCAGTTCTTCGTTTCTTGTTAAAATTTACCTCTAAACTCTCTTTCCATTCTGTTCGCTCTTGGAATTCTCTGACTTTTTAATAGTCTTTCTTTGTTGTAAACTTTTCGTTTTCATTCACTGTCTTCCCCGCCTGACCTTGTAGTTACTGGCCTCACATACTCAAAGGTTAGCACGCAGTGGTTACAGTGGTTAGTTCGCAGTGGTCATTTATTTCCAATAATATTTTACCTTCCCTTGAGGTGCTTCCGGGGCTTAGTGTCCCCGCGGCCCGGTCGTCGACCAGGCCTCCTGGTTGCTGGACTGATCAACCAGGCTGTTAGACGCGGCTGCTCGCAGCCTGACGTATGAGTCACAGCCTGGTTGATCAGGTATCCGTTATGCGCCATGTCTGAAATGTTTGTCTCACTGTGATTAAAAATCAGGTTTAGGCTGGCTGCAGGTCGTAAACTCTCTTTCTTGTGCTTCTTTCTACCACATCGATACATTCTGTTCTACCCACTTCAAGGGCCCGAACCAATATGGAAGCAACAAGAGGAAGTATGGGCCAATAGGCCTTCTGCAGTTCTCATATCCAATTTATACCCATTGTTTCGTGTTCTGTCTTGTGTTTGTCATAAGTTTGTTCACTTCATCCAAAATGAGTATAAGTTCGATGAATCTGTGTAAATTAAGTCTTTGAAAATGTAGTAAGCATTACGAAACGCGTTCAGGCGTCAGGCAATAAAAAATGAATTTTGGAGAATTTATATTTTTATGACCACGGATAGTGAAGAAAAACATAAGAAATATTGAGAAAATTCGTGTTAGAATTATTAATCTTACCGTTTCGGTCATATTCAACTATATATATATATATATATATATATATATATATATATATATATATATATATATATATATATATATATATATATATATAACTGAAAACTCACACCCCAGAAGTGACTCGAACCCATACTCCCACAACTGGTATGTACAGTTGTATATAGTCCTGGGGACCATTCAGGCTTGTTTGCATTTGTGTTCCTCACGTGTGCCCCAAAGAATGAGGTGATTTGATAAAATGCTATGCCCAAGATTACCATCCGAGTGCCGGCGGGGAAGTGGTTCATATAGCCTCGGCTATCACTTCCTTTTGTCCGGTCGTGATGGTCAAGCGGATTAAGGCGTCCCTGTACATACCAGTTGTGGGAGTATGGGTTCGAGTCACTTCTGGGGTGTGAGTTTTCAGTTGTATATAGTCCTGGGGACCATTCAGGCTTGTTTGCATTTGTGTTCCTCACGTGTGCCCCAAAGAATGAGGTGATTTGATAAAATGCTATGCCCAAGATTACCATCCGAGTGCCGGCGGGGAAGTGGTTCATATAGCCTCGGCTATCACTTCCTTTTGTCCGGTCGTGATGGTCAAGCGGATTAAGGCGTCCCTGTACATACCAGTTGTGGGAGTATGGGTTCGAGTCACTTCTGGGGTGTGAGTTTTCAGTTGTATATAGTCCTGGGGACCATTCAGGCTTGTTTGCATATATATATATATATATATATATATATATATATATATATATATATATATATATATATATATATATATATATATATATATATATATATATATATATATATATAATATATATATATATATATATAAGGAAGATGGAAGATGCTGGTAAAAACGAGGAAGATGCTGGTAAAATTGTGCTACACCGAGCCGGATGTGTAAGTGTATATATATATATATCATATTTAAAAAAAGGACAAGGAAAAATAAAGTTTTTGATAATTGACTTGTACGAGAGCTACAACAACACAGATATATTTAATAATTCTTTTTTAGAGGGGGAAATGAGATAAAGACAACACACGCAGCGCTATAGAAAATATCCTCCTAAGCATTTTACGTATAGAGCAGGAAATTGGGGTGTCGTTAAGGCAGACTTGCTCGTTAAGACTTGCTCACACCTCGACCTTCTCTGCATATAAGGAAGGAGTATTAGATGCAATGTACAAGACTTTTACATTGAGTAATTATTAAATCAACACAGATACCTGTATGTCACATATAATATACAAATATTGCTCACAAGATGAGTGGCGATGCCCAATAAACTCGCCCCTCGGGGCAAAATTAAAAAAAAAAATTACAAATACAGATCACTAGATGGGTACCCGGCGACGCCCAGGACTCTCACGTACCCCCCCCCCTCTCTCTCTTCCTTCACCTCTTTTCCCTCTCTTTCTCTTCACCATTTCCCCCCCAACTCTTTCTTCACCTTTCCATCCTCCCAGTCTGCCCCTCCCTCATCTCTCTTCCCATGTCCCCCACTCTCCTACAATTTATCCATCCATTTCCATTTCTTACTCTCCCCTTTCCCTGCCCCGTTTCTTTCCCTTCCGCTCTCTCCCCCTTTATCTCCCCTTCCCTCAGAAAATATAACACTGCAACCGGAATGAATAACGTTCGTGTTATTCATTCGTAAACCATGAAGATGGACAGTGTTTTTTTTATTAACACATGAGGTACATCTGCATTAGTGCCGCTGCCCTAGACTATATGAAGGGGAGCACAATGTGTGTCAAAAAGCTAGCTACGTGATGCTAAAAATCCCCATCACACAGGATGGTTAGTCATACAGAGGCACGTGATGGGCAGTCTGCACTGGCGAGTGGGCACGGCGAGAGTTTCCAAACTCTACGGAATGCATAACCTCGAATTTAATTTCAGACTTCATTAAAATCGTAGGGAAGAGGGGGGGGGGGGTATTAGATGCCGATATTTCATCAAGCAAGGTCTGATGAAATAGTGTGAGGATGGACACCTAAGATACGTCTTGAACATATCCACCATAGAAGCACCGCGCAAGTCCCAAGGCGCACAACCATTCGGAGACACTTAACCAGGTTTCAAGATGACAACATTCCCTCATTATGACATTAGATCTGACTTTCAGTTCTCAAATGTTTTATGAAAACTTTCCGGAATTAAAAAGCCATGTTCGATGAACATGATGACCAAGCCACGCGTCAACAAATGAAGGAACGTTTGTGGTGTGGTCATCATATCTTCAGCCACGTTATTGTGACTCATCGTCTTCGATGAGTCACAATAACGTGCTTTCCTGAATCGAAGAACAGAATCTACGCAATATATTCTGTAAGAAATCCTCCTAGCATTTACTACACGCTGCTTCACACTGTACGATAATGTTGACCAGACCACACACTAGAAAGTGAAGGGACTTGAGAATGGTCCAGGACGGACCGAAACGTCGTTGTCCCTTGACCTTCTAGTGTGTGGTCTGGTCAACATACTTCAGCCACGTTATTGTGACTCATCGCCTCTATGATAATCACCACCCACAGTTAACGCGAACACAAAAGGTTATAATATCGAATTAAATGTTTAAATGCGTATTGCTTCTGTATGACATTAGTGTCTTAAATATGATAACAAAATACAGATTACCATCATTGGAATATAATAACTTCGTTATAATCAGTTTAGGAGCTCGATATTAATAAGGAATTAGCATCGCTGAGTGATGGGTTGTCACCCATCTCTCATAGTTGCTCTGAAACTTACAGATTTGTGTGTTTCGTACACAGGCTGATCTACGTACTCCGTGCGCAGACTCCCTATGATCTACGTACTCTGATCTACGTACTCCGTACGCAGACTCCCTATGATCTACGTACTCCGTGCGCAGACTCCCTATGATCTACGTACTCCGTACGCAGACTCCCTATTATCTACGTACTCCGTACGCAGACTCCCTATTATCTACGTACTCCGTACGCAGACTCCCTATGATCTACGTACTCCGTGCGCAGACTCCCTATGATCTACGTACTCCGTGCGCAGACTCCCTATGATCTACGTACTCCGTGCGCAGACTCCCTATGATCTACGTACTCCGTACGCAGACTCCCTATGATCTACGTACTCCGTGCAGGCTCAACTTGTGTTTTTGTTCACGTTGTACTTGTTCACGTTCTGTTCTTGTCCATGTTGTGTTCTTGTTCATCTTGTATTTAGGTTGTGTTAAAGTTGTATTTTTTCCAGGTTGTGTCTTGTTCATCTTGTATTGTTGTATAAGCTGGTATAAATGTGAGGAACAAGGCAGTAACAATACTGGGGTTCACTTCTAGGCATTTAATGTGCCTCCTTAGATGCTTTAGATTATGATCTTCAGTTAGTCTTGTGTATGATCCTGTGTAGTGTGTGGCATAGGATACCAGCACCATCCTCACTGGTGTATGATCCTGTGTAGTGTATGACAGAGAATACCAGCACCATCCTCACTGGTGTATGATCCTGTGTGGTGTGTGGCGGAGAATACCAGCACCATCCTCACTGGTGTATGATCCTGTGTAGTGTGTGGCGGAGAATACCAGCACCATCCTCACTGGTGTATGATCCTGTGTGGTGTGTGGCGGAGAATACCAGCACCATCCTCACTGGTGTATGATCCTGTGTGGTGTGTGGCGGAGAATACCAGCACCATCCTCACTGGTGTATGATCCTGTGTAGTGTGTGGCGGAGAATACCAGCACCATCCTCACTGGTGTATGATCCTGTGTGGTGTGTGGCGGAGAATACCAGCACCATCCTCACTGGTGTATGATCCTGTGTGGTGTGTGGCGGAGAATACCAGCACCATCCTCACTGGTGTATGATCCTGTGTAGTGTGTGGCGGAGAATACCAGCACCATCCTCACTGGTGTATGATCCTGTGTAGTGTGTGGCAGAGAATACCAGCACCATCCTCACTGGTGTATGATCCTGTGTAGTGTATGACAGAGAATACCAGCACCATCCTCACTGGTGTATGATCCTGTGTAGTGTGTGGCAGAGAATACCAGCACCATCCTCACTGGTGTATGATCCTGTGTGGTGTGTGGCGGAGAATACCAGCACCATCCTCACTGGTGTATGATCCTGTGTAGTGTGTGGCAGAGAATACCAGCACCATCCTCACTGGTGTATGATCCTGTGTAGTGTATGACAGAGAATACCAGCACCATCCTCACTGGTGTATGATCCTGTGTAGTGTGTGGCAGAGAATACCAGCACCATCCTCACTGGTGTATGATCCTGTGTAGTGTGTGGCAGAGAATACCAGCACCATCCTCACTGGTGTATGATCCTGTGTAGTGTGTGGCGGAGAATACCAGCACCATCCTCACTGGTGTATGATCCTGTGTAGTGTGTGGCGGAGAATACCAGCACCATCCTCACTGGTGTATGATCCTGTGTAGTGTGTGGCATAGGATACCAGGATCATCCTCACTCGACTAACACCTAACTGTATTACTCAGACTAGGCGAAACTGTAAATTAATTTTGTCAGTAAAGATGTTAATAATACTGAGGTACTCTACAATGGACACAATTCCCTTAACATATACAGAGAATGGCGTCAGTTAATCCCAGGAAATAGAAACATCTCTTATGGAGAGACCAAAAAGGTAATTTATATTAATAGAAATACAAATAGTTAGGATTGATATAACGGAAATATACAAATGGATGAAAGGATAAAAAGACTTATATTAATAAGTTATTAAATATAACAACACAAATTAATATAATTTGGATAAGTTTAGATCTAGGAAAGCCCTGGGTAAATACTGGTTATTGATGTGTTATTGATCAAACTATGTTCTTGTTCCAGTTAGCCTTCACTGAGGACATTACTGGTATAAATGACTTCTGAATAAATATATCGCAATTATTATATCACATCTTCTGTCAATACGTTCCATTATTGCAGGCATCATTTGCTCATAATGAATTACTTCTTGCTCCAATGATTTCACATTGCAACAATGTCATTTTTGTTTTAACTACAAAACTTAAAAAAAAACATCCTTGATATTTGGACACAGGAGCGAGATTCCTAGCAGAGTGTAGAAGCCTGGTTGATGGGACGCTATGTGGGAGTACCATGCCTCGTTGGCCGGGTTGATGTGGCACATCCCACATGTCTTAAAACACCTCCCACATGTCGTCTTTAATACCTTCCACATGTCTTTAATACCTCCCACGTGTCTTCAACATCTCCCACATGGCTTAAACACCTCCCATATGTCTTAAAACACCTCCCACATGTCTTTAATACATTCCACGTGTCTTCAACACCTCCCACGTGTCTTCAACACCTCCCACATGTCTTCAACACCTCCCACGTGTCTTCAACACCTCCCACATGTCTTCAACACCTCCCACGTGTCTTCAACACCTCCCACATGTCTTCAACACCTCCCACATGTCTTCAACACCTCCCACGTGTCTTCAACACCTCCCACGTGTCTTCAACACCTCCCACATGTCTTCAACACCTCCCACATGTCTTCAACACCTCCCACATGTCTTCAACACCTCCCACGTGTCTTCAACACCTCCCACGTGTCTTCAACACCTCCCACGTGTCTTCAACACCTCCCACATGTCTTTAACACCTCCCACATGTCTTTAACACCTCCCACATGTCTTCAACACCTCCCAAATATCCCCACACACAGTAAATCGCCCACCTCCCCCCCATCAACACTCCCTGTTAATCAAACAATCATCATTCATTAACCCCCCCATACACCCCCCCATACCACAGTTGAGTGACAGTTGAGAGTCGGGACCAAAGAGCCAGAGCTCAACCCCCACAAGCACAACTAGGTGAGTACAGTTCCAACTCCATCCATCAGTCAGTTCCCCGCAATATCCACCAGTCCCCCCATACACCCCACGTTCCCCCCAAGACCAACACGCCCCTCCCAGCCCCTCACGCCTCTCCCAGCCCCTCACGCCCCTCCCAGCCCCTCACACCCCTCACAGCCCCTCACGCCTCTCCCAGCCCCTCACACCCCTCCCAGCCCCTCACGCCCCTCCCAGCCCCTCACGCCCCTCCCAGCCCCTCACACCCCTCCCAGCTCCTCACGACCCTCCCATACCCCCTCCCAGCCCCTCACGCCTCTCCCAGCCCCTCACACCCCTCCCAGCCCCTCACGCCCCTCCCAGCCCCTCATGCCTCTCCCAGCCCCTCACGCCCCTCCCACCCCTCACGCCCCTCCCAGCCCCTCACGCCTCTCCCAGCCCCTCAAGCCCCTCCCAGCCCCTCACGCCCCTCCCAGCCCCTCACACCCCTCCCAGCCCCTCACACCCCTCCCAGCCCCTCACGCCTCTCCCAGCCCCTCACGCCCCTCCCAGCCCCTCACACCCCTCCCAGCCCCTCACGCCCCTCCCAGCCCCTCACACCCCTCCCAGCCCCTCACGACCATCCACATACCCCCTCCCAGCCCCTCACGCCTCTCCCAGCTCCTCACACCCCTCCCAGCCCCTCACGCCCCTCCCAGCCCCTCACGCCTCTCCCAGCCCCTCACGCCCCTCCCAGCCCCTCACGCCCCTCCCAGCCCCTCACGCCCCTCACACCCCTCCCAGCCCCTCACACCCCTCCCAGCCCCTCACGACCCTCCCATACCCCCTCCCAGCCCCTCACACCCCTCCCAGCCCCCTCACACCCCTCCCATACCCCCCTCTCAGCCCCTCCCAGCCCCTCACTCCCCTTCCAGCCCCTCACCCCCTCCCAGCCCCTCACACCCCTCCCATACCCCCTCCCAGCTCCTCACACCCCTCCCAGCCCCCTCACACCCCACCCATACCCCCCTCTCAGCCCCTCCCAGCCCCTCACCCCCCTTCCAGCCCCTCACCCCCCTTCCAGCCCCTCACACCCCTCCCAGCCCCTCACCCCCCTCCCATACCCCCTCCCAGCCCCTCCCATACCCTCTCCCAGCCCTGACCTTCCCTGGCCACTCTGCCCTACACCTCAGCGCGCCCGGCCTCCTCCTACCTAAACCGCTGCTCCCACACTCTAAATAATAACATTACTCTGCTTTTAACCTTAAAGAATTCCATTAGTCTTGGCACTTAGCGCTATGTAAAGGATTAATAGCTCTATAGGGCAGGACTCCGGCAGAGGTGTAATGACATTATTTCCATAAAAGACAGCAAGTAGGGACAAGAAGAGCGCCATCCACCCGGGACACGACCCAAGGCACTCACTCACTCCCTCTACACACTTGCACTCTTGCCTTACTCACGCCACGCACTCCACTACACACTCTACCTTCACGCTACAGTCTTTTCAATTGTCGTACTACAACGCACGCTCACGTCAGGTATTCATCCATACATTTAGCTCCAAACGCAGTAAATAAATGTCAGGATTCAGATAGATGCTCAAAAGCAGATCAGTCCGACGTGCAAATTAAACCCAAATCTGGGAAAAGGAGTACCTGACATGCGGAAAACAGAGGGCTATGGTCAAAGATGTTGGGCTTGATAGATTTGGCAAGCGGGAGCCATAAAGACTCGGTCTTGGGCAGGTAACTGTGCCTCATCTATGTGGACGACCTTCCAGAGTGCTGCAAGACGACCTTCACAAACTCCAGAGCAGACAAATGGCTGCTAGAGTTCCACCTCAACAAGTGCAAGGTAATGAAATAAGGCAGAGGGGACATGAAAGCAGGAGACTTCCACGCCATAAAACGAAACCAACCACATTAATAAGCAAAACAAGATATGGGAGTGGATACCATTCTAACACTTAACACCAGTACCACACTCAGAATATCATCGGCAACATACGGGGACTAAGCAAACATTACCATGTTAAAAAACCTAAACAATTAATTTTTTAATAATTTTATTCTTTCTTTATTATGCACCCCATACCCGTCCCGTGGGCGGTGGTGTAAAGGATTACAGAGGCACATAATCGGTTCAGGAACTGAACCCTTTAGTTCGTTTAGCTATTTTTAAACAATTTACACAACCTACGTCAGACCAGCACTAGAATACCAAGTTCCAGCCCCGCTCCTATGCCAGGTAAGTCCACTACGGGCTCACCATAGCCCGTGCTACTTGCAACTTTTTGTTCCCAGTAGCTGAATCTAAAACAACAACAATAACAACTACTAGAATACTGAGCACCCGCATGGAATCCACATCTCGCGAAGGACAAAAAGACACTTAAGAAAGTTAAGGGGCCAGATTCACGAAAGCACTTACGAAAGTACTTACGAACGTGTACATCTTTCCTCAATCTTCGACGGCTTTGGTTACATTTATTAAACAGTTTACAAGCATGAAAACTTGCCAATCAACTGTTGTTATTGTTATAAACAGCCTCCTGGTGCTTCGGAGCTCATTAACTGTTTAATAATTGTAAACAAAGCCGCCAAAGATTGAGAAAAGATGTACAGGTTCGTAAGTGCTTTCGTGAATCTGGCCCAAAAGGTTGGTAATAACGTCGTTTTCCCGGTGTTAGACTTACCGAGCTCCCGCAAGGATGCAACCCACAACAGTTGCCTAACTCTACTGGGTGCCTAGTTACTGCTGGGTGAACATAGGTATCAGGAGAGAAGAAATGTTTCGAAATCCTGTCCGGGGGACCCAACCCGGGACCTTACGGTTATGAAACAAGAGGAAAACGAATTTTGACATGAATGATCTCTATCCTTTGAGAGAAAATAGGTCATCGGTGGAAGTTGGACAGGCAAATATTGAGAACCACAGGGTACCTGTTGCTGTCTGGGGTGAGTGGTCAACACTCCCACCCTGGGTGAGTGGTATTATAGACTGTGGGTTGGTTGGTGTTGTCGTCGTTGATCCTTCTCTACGGACAACCCAACCCACACCTCGGCAGAGTGCTTTTACTTCACTAGGAGATCACACTAGGCGTTTCTGGCTCTTGGAGAGGGGCTCGACGTCACACGTTTAGGGGATGCGGCTCCAACACTTAGCCTCGTCGTCACGTGCACACACCCACTCGAGCCGCTGTGACTCCCCACTCTCTCCTTATGAGATATGATCTCCTCAATCCCCCTATGACTTACTAGTATTACCTCCTACCCTGTCCACAGCAGTGGTTCATGGTTCTTTCTCTCTCTCTCTCTCCTTCTTTACTACCTCCTGGGAAGCCTCACTAGGACAAGGGCAAACACCAGCAAATTGTGACACATTTACTGAACAAAGCACATACACGATACATACACACATATAATAATAATGAATCCTATACTCTATAATATCACAATCAGGTTGCACTCCAATACCATCAGAACTCTATTATCAGCTTATCAAGTGGTATCCTACCTCCTGGTTCACCACCTGATACTATTAACTTCCTCAAGTTGGTCAAACCTACACACTGTTGCACCATCAGCAAGATAACATATATATATAGAAAACCAGCATTTGAATGCAATAACATATACCAGTATAAATGTTCATTGATACTTCAGTATAAAAAAAACTCCTTGACGCAAGAATGCCAACAGTCACTCACCTCTCACTGCGTCTTGCACGCTAATGACAACCAAACACTATCAACTCCCTACTAGTAATCCACCAGAACTTCCCCTTCCACCTCTGGAAGTTCACTACCCTATTTCTTTAGGTTCTTCCGGGCTTCACTACCAGGATCCTCTGCAGCTCCTCCAGGCTGCTATCATGAAGTTTCCTTGAGCAACTACGGTGCTTCACCCTTCTGCTAGGCTCCTCCACAGCTCTCTTGGCTGCTACACCATGAAGTTTCCTCGAGTAACTATGGTGCTTCACCACCTCTACAGAAGCACGTGACACTCCTCTTCACTGCTGCTTCTCCTCACAGCTCGAGGTCCTCTGCTCCACTACCTTGGAGTCTCATCAGCTACTTCATCTGCTGGCTTCGAAGTTCTCAGCAACTTCTTCCCCAAAAGACAAACCTGCAACCCATCGACACTCCAATAAAATGTTCCCCTTTAACACATAAACAAAAAATATTCACACAATATGTTTGCCTCAAACCTCTATCTGTCCTCTACATACAGTGAGAGTGGACTCCCCCGTTTTGGGCGGGTCCATACTCCACCTCGCCTGGCGGCGGCGTCCTCACTCGCTGGGAGGGTCTTCCTCCATCCGGAGCCGGCTCCCTCAGTCGTCCGCCAGCGCTCAGAGAGGACGGACGTCGCTCCGTGTTCCTCCCTCTTCACTCTCCTATTTCAGGCCTTCTGCCTTATTAAAACATGTCTAACTTATAAATAAACATCGCTACTGTCGCTGGGCACACGACCAACTACAATGCAATCACTATGAACTGGCGTATATCGTGCTTACCACAGATTAACTGATCGAGGGCGCTTTTCCTCTGACGGCGTCTGGTCAGGGCGCTCCACACAGCCCACAATAATGCTTCTGGGCGATTTAATATTCACTAATTATCGTCCACGACTTGAGACCACACGTCCCCAGCTCGATTCCACAGCTGGCACGTCTGCACACTTCTCTTCTCTTAGAGATATATCACTAGGGGTTCCCTTCTGACGGGAGCTCAACGAAGCGCGGCTTCCCCCTGCGATGTCTGGCACTCAAGTGAGGTCAAGGTCCTCCAGAAGCGAGCCTCAAGCCTCCAGCAAAATGTCCACATCTCCTAGCCAGTCATTTATCTATTTTCTTCTGCATTGCCCATAATCTCAAACTGTTACACATATCCAACCAACTATTTTACATATGCGTTATCACCTCAATACTTGCTAGACCTTCTAGTTAGGTCAGGCTTGCTGAATAACTCTCAAGAAGGGAGACTCGTTTCTCCTGCAGGCTGAGATCATAACACTCCCCTCCCCTTATTTTTGAGAGTTATTCCAGTGGCATAGCTCGGGATAATACATCCGCCACCGCACTGTCTCGTTCTTCAACCGATTGGTTCGAACGGTTGACCTGCTTACGTACTCCCTTAGGAGTCTACAATTAGTTCGTTGCTCCTTGCAACATCTGGCTCACAACTCGCCAGAAACATGATCTTCTCATAAACGATCTGACTTATCTGGCACCTGTTGGCTAGGCTGTCCTCCTTGGACGCCTGCACTCCATCGTTCCACTCTACTTATTGTCTCCACCCTCCGTTTCCTCGTCTTCTCTTCACGTCCAGAGTCAGACATCTACTGTCTGTACCTCCTCTGTCGTCTTCACTCTTCCATCTACTGCCATTATACTTTCGTCTCCTGTCATCATACTTCACTCCATCGTCTTCACCGACGCTCCTCCCTTTCGTCTCCTCATATATCCGAGACCTCATCCTGTTTGACCTCCATCGAGTCCTCGGCTTTCTTCTATTCCTCCATGCTTGCATCATCATCCTCTTCCCACACTTCTCACCTCTATACAACTCCATTTCTTCTCCTTCAACTCTTCTTCTTTCCCTAAAAGTTTCTCCGAGCGCTGTGCTACATCCAACAGCACTCGACCGTACATGTCGCTTTACCTCTCCTTGTGTGCTCGTAAGCATCTCTCCACACATACTGTCTCTTCTCATTTCACCTTCTCGGTTACTACTCTTCTTCACTATCTTTTCTTCAGGTTTTCTGTGAAACACGTCAACTCCTGACACCTCAAACAACTTAACTCTACTATCCAGATGCCTCTGTGCTCGTGGACAACTTGACGTTCTACTTCCGTCCTCAGTCTGTCCACATCTTTCCTCATTCCCACTCAGCACAGTTGCATTCACCTTCTGACCCTTAATTTCAGCAGTCTGGGCTCTACTCAGGTCCGCTCTCTTCACATGATTCTTCTTCGGCTGGGTCATCCTCACTTTCGACCTCACCGAGACTCCATTCTCCTGGGCTGGACCTTCATCAAACAGCCATGCTATATCTACATCAATATCTTCTACCGGTTTAATTGACACTGTCTCATCTCCTCCAGCGTCTTCCTTGTCGGCCACCTCTGTCTTCATCACTACCGAGACAGGGTACTCAATGGCTTGGCGGTCTCCTGACTCATCTCCTCGGATGTCAGTCAGGTTCACACTCTCAGGTGTCCCACCCGTGCCGTGGCCTTCTGGGCTCTCCTCTGGCACAGTCTCCGCTATGACTCTTGGCAACACCTTTGTCCCACACAAGTCATTCCCCAGGATCACTTGGACTCCTGGAACAGGTATGTCGGGGCATACTCCCAACATCACCTCTGCCGACACATATTCCGACCTTAGCTGGACAGTACAAACGGGCATGTCACTCTCAGACAATAACCCATATACTTTCATCTTCCCACTGCCAGCTAACCGTCGACCATTCCCAATCAGGCTTCTCGTAATCAAGCTCTGATTAGCTCCGGTATCTCTTAAGATACCAACTTCTACCTCAGGTTGGCCTCCTATTCTGATCCAACCTTTGCTCATGAACGGCCTATACCTCTCGTTCACTAAGTTCGCTCTCTGTGGTTTGTCTTGGAACACATTAGTATATTTACCTCGGGGGTCACACATGGCCAGGGTCACAACTCTCTTGCCCTGCCGACAATCTCGCATCACGTGACCCAATCCGTTACAATTGTAACATCTCATCTGGGAAAAATCTCTTCTATATGTACCAAAGCGGCTCTGACTCTGCCCACTCGTATTGGAGTTCCTCGGGCCAGACGTACTACTCGTACTCTGTGGAGCTTTACTGGACTCTTGATTCCCTGGATAACGATTAGTTTCTCGTTTAGCTCCTCCATCTTCACTTTCAGATGAAGTGCGCGACCTACTCTTCTGAGCTTTAGGGTACTTACTTTTATCTGCCCATTTATCAAAATTTTTCTCACCCCAGACTCTTCTGGGTTTCTCATAATTTCTTCCTCCCCAGACTCCATTGGATCTGCCATTGCTGCGTCTCGCCTCGCTTCTTACTCTGTTCTCCCTCAAGCTCTTGTATGCTTCAGTAATCATATCCGCCCTATCTGCGGCATCTTTCACCTCCATTATCCCTGCTTCTTGGATCTTGAACTTTGTTTCGGGATGCATCATCTCCAAGAACTTCTCCATGACCATCAGTTGCTTCAGGTCAGCATAAGATCCAACTCCAGCAGCCTCAATCCACTTCTGGAATCGTCTTTCCAGATCCCTTGCTGTCTCATCAAACGTACATGCTCCAACTTTCACCATCTCTCTGAAACGCTTTCTATAAGCTTCTGGGGTTAACTGAAACGAGCGCAATATGCTGCTCTTTACCGTGGCATAATCCTGGCACTCTTCCAGTGACAATTGGGTGTATGCCTCCCTGGCTGCACCGGTCAATCTTAACTGGACCAGCTGGGCCCATTCCTCCTGTGGCCACTCCTTGATGCTGGCTACTTTTTCAAAGTGCTCGAAAAAGCTCTCTGCCTCTTCGGGAACAAACAAGGGAATGTCCTTCTCCCTAACCCTAACATCTGGTGGGTGTGATACCTGGGTGGTGCTCTCTGGCAACCCATGTTCAATCCTTTGCTCAGCCAAGGTTCCGTTCGCTTCTATCTGCATTTGTTTTGTTCTCTCTTTTTCTTTTTCGACCTCTAGTCTTGCTTTCTCTTTTTCTTTCTCTTGTTCCAACTCCAGTTCCCTTACTCTGGTTTTCTCTTTTTCTACTTCCAGTTTGGTTTTCTCTTTTTCTACTTCCAGTCTGGTTTTCTCTTTTTCCTTCTCGGCTTCATTTTTCATCTGGAGTTCTAATTTCATCTTTTCCAGCTGGAACTGTCTCTCCTTGTCCTCACGCTGCATCTGGAGCTCTAACTGGAATCTCTCCAAGCTCCTATTCCGGCTACTCCTACTACTGCGGCTACTCTTGCTGCTCCTACTCGATCCCTGGGATCTCACTTCATCCTGCCCATCATCCTCCTTTCCACTTTCAGCTCCTTTTTGGGCTCCTTGCTCTGCTGCTTCACTTCTGGCTCTCAACTGCCTCAGGATCTCATCCTTCATTCCAGCTACTTTAGATGCTTTCAACCTAATGCCACATTTTTCTGCTATTTGTTTCAATTGATCCCTCGTGCAACCTTCCAAGTCCTCAGGCTTGCCTGACTCCACAAACGCTTGCACCTTATCCATCTTGTCCTGTGAGTCTTCCCAAGAGAGAATATACACCTGCGGTCACACAGTTTATTTCAGCAAGGGTGTACAAATCCACTCTTGGACAGGGTGTGGGTGTGTCAGTTCACTCTCCCGGACACAGGCCCCCAATTTATTATATACTGTGGGTTGGTTGGTGTTGTCGTCGTTGATCCTTCTCTACGGACAACCCAACCCACACCTCGGCAGAGTGCTTTTACTTCACTAGGAGATCACACTAGGCGTTTCTGGCTCTTGGAGAGGGGCTCGACGTCACACGTTTAGGGGATGCGGCTCCAACACTTAGCCTCGTCGTCACGTGCACACACCCACTCGAGCCGCTGTGACTCCCCACTCTCTCCTTATGAGATATGATCTCCTCAATCCCCCTATGACTTACTAGTATTACCTCCTACCCTGTCCACAGCAGTGGTTCATGGTTCTTTCTCTCTCTCTCTCTCCTTCTTTACTACCTCCTGGGAAGCCTCACTAGGACAAGGGCAAACACCAGCAAATTGTGACACATTTACTGAACAAAGCACATACACGATACATACACACATATAATAATAATGAATCCTATACTCTATAATATCACAATCAGGTTGCACTCCAATACCATCAGAACTCTATTATCAGCTTATCAAGTGGTATCCTACCTCCTGGTTCACCACCTGATACTATTAACTTCCTCAAGTTGGTCAAACCTACACACTGTTGCACCATCAGCAAGATAACATATATATATAGAAAACCAGCATTTGAATGCAATAACATATACCAGTATAAATGTTCATTGATACTTCAGTATAAAAAAAACTCCTTGACGCAAGAATGCCAACAGTCACTCACCTCTCACTGCGTCTTGCACGCTAATGACAACCAAACACTATCAACTCCCTACTAGTAATCCACCAGAACTTCCCCTTCCACCTCTGGAAGTTCACTACCCTATTTCTTTAGGTTCTTCCGGGCTTCACTACCAGGATCCTCTGCAGCTCCTCCAGGCTGCTATCATGAAGTTTCCTTGAGCAACTACGGTGCTTCACCCTTCTGCTAGGCTCCTCCACAGCTCTCTTGGCTGCTACACCATGAAGTTTCCTCGAGTAACTATGGTGCTTCACCACCTCTACAGAAGCACGTGACACTCCTCTTCACTGCTGCTTCTCCTCACAGCTCGAGGTCCTCTGCTCCACTACCTTGGAGTCTCATCAGCTACTTCATCTGCTGGCTTCGAAGTTCTCAGCAACTTCTTCCCCAAAAGACAAACCTGCAACCCATCGACACTCCAATAAAATGTTCCCCTTTAACACATAAACAAAAAATATTCACACAATATGTTTGCCTCAAACCTCTATCTGTCCTCTACATACAGTGAGAGTGGACTCCCCCGTTTTGGGCGGGTCCATACTCCACCTCGCCTGGCGGCGGCGTCCTCACTCGCTGGGAGGGTCTTCCTCCATCCGGAGCCGGCTCCCTCAGTCGTCCGCCAGCGCTCAGAGAGGACGGACGTCGCTCCGTGTTCCTCCCTCTTCACTCTCCTATTTCAGGCCTTCTGCCTTATTAAAACATGTCTAACTTATAAATAAACATCGCTACTGTCGCTGGGCACACGACCAACTACAATGCAATCACTATGAACTGGCGTATATCGTGCTTACCACAGATTAACTGATCGAGGGCGCTTTTCCTCTGACGGCGTCTGGTCAGGGCGCTCCACACAGCCCACAATAATGCTTCTGGGCGATTTAATATTCACTAATTATCGTCCACGACTTGAGACCACACGTCCCCAGCTCGATTCCACAGCTGGCACGTCTGCACACTTCTCTTCTCTTAGAGATATATCACTAGGGGTTCCCTTCTGACGGGAGCTCAACGAAGCGCGGCTTCCCCCTGCGATGTCTGGCACTCAAGTGAGGTCAAGGTCCTCCAGAAGCGAGCCTCAAGCCTCCAGCAAAATGTCCACATCTCCTAGCCAGTCATTTATCTATTTTCTTCTGCATTGCCCATAATCTCAAACTGTTACACATATCCAACCAACTATTTTACATATGCGTTATCACCTCAATACTTGCTAGACCTTCTAGTTAGGTCAGGCTTGCTGAATAACTCTCAAGAAGGGAGACTCGTTTCTCCTGCAGGCTGAGATCATAACAGTGGTCAACACTCCCACCCTGGGTGAGTGATCAACACTCCCACCCTGGGTGAGGGGTCAACACTCCCACCCTGGGTGAGGGGTCAACACTCCCACCCTGGGTGAGTGATCAACACTCCCACCCTGGGTGAGTGGTCAACACTCCCACCCTGGACGAGGGTCAACACACCCACCCTGGGTGAGGGTCAACACTCCCACCCTGGGTGAGGGGTCAACACTCCCACCCTGGGTGAGGGGTCAACACTCCCACCCTGGGTGAGGGGTCAACACTTCCACCCTGGGTGAGGGGTCAACACTCCCACCCTGGGTGAGTGGTCAGCACTCCCTCCCTGGGTGAGTGGTCAGCACTCCCTCCCTGGGTGAGGGGTCAACACTCCCACCCTGGGTGAGTGGTCAACACTCCCACCCTGGATGAGTGGTCAACACTCCCACCCTGGGTGAGTGGTTAACACTCCCACCCTGGGTGAGTGGTCAACACTCCCACCCTGGGTGAGTGGTCAACACTCCCACCCTGGGTGAGTGGTCACTCCCTCCCTGGGTGAGTGGTCAACACTCCCACCCTGGGTGAGTGGTCAACACTCACACCCTGGGTGAGTGGTCAACACTCACACCCTGGGTGAGTGGTCAACACTCCCACCCTGGGTGAGTGGTCAACACTCCCACCCTGGACGAGGGTCAACACTCCCACCCTGGACGAGGTCAACACTCCCACCCTGGGTGAGTGGTCAACACTCCCACCCTGGGTGAGTGGTCAACACTCCCACCCTGGGTGAGTGGTCAACACTCCCACCCTGGGTGAGTGGTCAACACTCACACCCTGGGTGAGTGGTCAACACTCACACCCTGGGTGAGTGGTCAACACTCACACCCTGGGTGAGTGGTCAACACTCACACCCTGGGTGAGTGATCAACACTCCCACCCTGGGTGAGTGGTCAACACTCCCACCCTGGGTGAGTGGTCAACACTCCCTCCCTGGGTGAGTGGTCAACACTCCCACCCTGGGTGAGTGGTCAACACTCACACCCTGGGTGAGTGGTCAACACTCACACCCTGGGTGAGTGGTCAACACTCCCACCCTGGGTGAGTGGTCAACACTCCCACCCTGGACGAGGGTCAACACTCCCACCCTGGACGAGGTCAACACTCCCACCCTGGGTGAGTGGTCAACACTCCCACCCTGGGTGAGTGGTCAACACTCCCACCCTGGGTGAGTGGTCAACACTCCCACCCTGGGTGAGTGGTCAACACTCACACCCTGGGTGAGTGGTCAACACTCACACCCTGGGTGAGTGGTCAACACTCACACCCTGGGTGAGTGGTCAACACTCACACCCTGGGTGAATGATCAACACTCCCACCCTGGGTGAGGGGTCAAACACTCCCACCCTGGACGAGGTCAACACTCACACCCTGGGTGAGTGGTCAACACTCACACCCTGGGTGAGTGGTCAACACTTGTACCTTGTTCACGTCTACTTTGAATGTGTACCTGCTTCGTGCCAATCATCTATACTATAAGAAAGAATATCTGTCTATCTGTCCACAGTTGGAGGCCAGCCTCTTAGGGCTAACCCCCCGGAGTTTGCAAGGGGAATGGTGTGGGGTACTGGATGAACACAGTCTGCTCGGTGTAGATCTAAGTTAAAGGCTTTGAGAAATATTGTCTCTGACCCCACACCCTTCACAAATAGACCTGGTCGAGGACCGGGCCGCGGGGACGCTGAACCCCGAAATCATAGCAATGTAACCCCGGAGCGATTTTCATTAAGTCCGAAATGAATCTAAGATGAAACC
Source organism: Procambarus clarkii (assembly GCF_040958095.1). Taxonomy (NCBI): domain Eukaryota; kingdom Metazoa; phylum Arthropoda; class Malacostraca; order Decapoda; family Cambaridae; genus Procambarus; species Procambarus clarkii. The sequence continues at coordinate 19,260,146 of NC_091211.1, forward strand.
GGGTATGAGGTGTCCGTAGAGTATGGAGTTGACGTTTTTGCTAAATCTGAATTTTGGTTTTAGACGAATCTGGTGAAATCCCCTCGAAAAATCGAACTTATGCACATACTTAGCATGATCAATTTGGTTGATGTTATTCTCCACGAAAGGTCTTACCTCAAGACTTGGCTTATAAGTCTTACCTCAAGACTTAGCTTATAGGTCTTACCTCAGACTTAGCTTATAAGTCTTACCTCAAGACTTAGCTTATAGGTCTTACCTCAAGACGTTGTTCATAGATCTTACCTCATAACGTTGATCATAGGTCTTACCCTAAGGCGTTGGTCGTAGGTCTTACCTTAAGAAGTTGCTGGTAGATGTGCCATGTTGTACTGGAGGCGCAGTCACTCCCTGAAGCAAAGGTATACTGTAAATGAACGTTGTGAAAATGGAACAACAAGGTATAGTAATGAACTTACTGGAATTTGTACGGGAGTAATGCTGTAATCATGCTGCCTTAAAGTATTATCCAGGATTAGCATTTTCTCCTTATTACCTTATCTTTTACAGTTATCATCTGTAAAGAACACAGCAGCTTACAGCACTTCTCCGATACATTCACTAGTGTATATACACTGATAAGTATAATCTTGCATATAAACTATATATATATATATATATATATATATATATATATATATATATATATATATATATATATATATATATATATATATATATATATATATATATATATATATATATATATATATATATATATATAATGTCCATTATATTCAGTTCAATCTCCACATATATGATGTATAGAATCTAGTCAGGGCCATGGCATCAACACACACACACACTCACACACACACGCCACTAATCTCCTGCCAGCTTCATCAACAGCAAAAGCCTGCTATATACATATGGAGGAACATATTGAATTATTACCACTATTATTTTATATTTTGATATCTTATTTTATATATCAGTGCAAAGTCTAGAGCAAACACTACATATAGTATTGGGACCTTGTGCAAGGGAGATAGAAACTTCACTAATGATAACAAAAAGATGAGTGAAAGCACACAGCATGATTCTGCTTACAGCGAACCTTGAACACACTGAGGACAGGTAATCCATTTCATGAACCTGACACCGACCCATATCTAAGATGTCACCATAACCCCACTAGACTTTGAAGTAGCCAAAGACAGCATGCCCATGCCCCCCCATCCCAAGTCCGGACTCGTAGAATTCCAAATTCATCATACATTGGAAAAAAAAAATCTACCGAAGGTCCTTAACATCATTTGGAGATGGAGTCTGGATACTGGTATTATTCCATATAACCATAAAATAGCAGATATCACGCTAACATCACACATCAGGGACTCACAACGTCTACATAATTCTAGCCAATATGAGTTTAGTGCAAAACACTCACGCATCTCATAATTGCTAGACCACTATGACATGACTTTGGATGCCATGGAAGACACGTAAAACGCTGATGTAATATACACAGACTTGGAGAAACCTTTCGATAAAATGCACACAAAAAACACACGTAAAGGAATAACTGGTAAAGTAGGTAGGGAAGGGAATTATCAAGGGAAAGCGTCAAGCCATTAAGACAATAGCTAGGAAAGTAGGTAGATGAATGTTTAATGTCTTACCGAACAGAACCCAAAGGGTAATGGTCAACAGAATAAAATCCGGATCGTCCACCATGAAGCGCTCAGTCTCCCCAGGACTGTGCTTCATCCAGTACTCATTCTCATGTCAGACATAAAAAAGGACACAAATTATATTACTTTACCATCCTTTGCATATGACATTAGGATTTTTTTTTAAGAGTAGAAACTGCAGAGGACACGGCAAATCTTGAAGTAGATTTAAACCAAAATTCTCAATGGGCCTCAGAAAACAACATGTTAAATGAAGACAAGTTCCAGCTATGGTAAACGTGAATAGATCAAAACAGGGACAACATACGAAACATAGTCAAATCACACTATATCAAGTATATAAAAGAAAGACCCCTTACAAACAAGAAATGCTAAACCAGTAATGATACTCTTTAAGATACTAATGCTCCTTAAGGTGAAATATTGTTGCACACTAACAGTCCCGCTCATAACTGGCAAAGTTGCTGAGTGTACCCGAACCCATTCAATAAAACATCTCAATTATTGGGACCGCTTAAGATGTCTCAAACTGTATGCTTTAGCTTCAGAGTGCAGACCAGAGATAGATATATAATTTGCGCTTGGAAAATATTAAATTAGCTAGTTGCAAATCTGCCCACGAATAACAGCCTGGTTGGACAAACCCCCTAACTAGGAGACCTGTCCAGAGACGGGACCGCATGGACATTGATCCTCGGAACCACCTCAAAGTAACGAGCATTCACAACAAAGAACTAAAAATATACCAACTGATAAATGTAAATCTGAAACATCCTCTAGTGAGCCAGAGTTGAGTCCTCGACCAATACTTCAAATGTGATAAAAATCGTCGCATATATCAAACAAAACAATCTACTGCCCCGTGTCGAAAACAAATTAGTAATAAAATGAGGTTTTCCTCTAGTTCAAACCTTAGACGTGATTCGTTCAAGCCAAGACGTCTGATGTTCTCACGGTAATTTACGTGGAGATAATCAGTGAACAAACTAATCATTCGAAGTATAAAATTTCAAAGTTTTCTTACAGAGTGAAACACAACACATTATCAATCATAACACCATGGTAGATTAACTCGTGTGCCTGTAAGGCGTCGACTGTGTTTGGTGTACTGGGGCTCTCGTCTTCTGTAAGGTGATTACATATAGGTAAGCGATTTGAAACACATGAGTTGGATATGAACGACCTCAGATGCCAGGATGATCACTTCCACAACACCCGCGGTGCACACAACACCCGCGGTGCACACAACACCCGCGGTGCACACAACACCCGCGGTGCACACAACACCCGCGGTGCACACAACACCCGCGGTGCACACAACACCCGCGGTGCACACAACACCCGCGGTGCCCACAACACAACTACTCGGAACAAAAAGTTGGAAGTAGCACGGGCTATGGTGAGCCCGTCGTGGACTTACCTGGCACAGGAGCGGGGCGGGGCTGTGGATACTAACACACATGGAAGATAGGAAGGTACAGGCAAATATGAGTAAAGAGAATAAGGGGAGAAGTAGGTAAGAGAGGTGAGGAGCATGTATGAGTGAGGTGAGGAGTAGGTAAGAAAAAGGTATGAGCAGGATGAAAGTAAGAATTAGGTAAGAATACGGAAAGAATATGAAGAATGTAAGAATAGGATGAATATAAGAATTAGGTAAGAATACGAGGAATGCAAGAATAGGATGAGTTTAAGAAAAAGAGGAAGGTAAGAATATGAGGAATGGTAAGAATAAGAAAAAGGGGGGAGGGGGAAGGAATCCACAACGGGCAAAGTTTAAGTCAGCTCACGTCTGTTTAGAAGGTTAGAGCAATAATGTACGGCCCGAAACGTGGTGGTCTCTTCACTGTTTGATGTGGCGTTTGGTCAACATATCTTTAACCTCGTTATTGTTGACTCATCCTCCCCCCTCCCCCCCCCCCCTGCCCAACCACTTGGGCTGGACGGTAGAGCGATGGTCTTGCTTCATGCAGGTCGGCGTTCAATCCCCGACCGTCCACAAGTGGTTGGGCACCATTCCTTTCCTCCCCGTCCCATCCCAAATCCTTATCCTGACTCCCTTCCCAGTGCTGTATAGTCGTAATGGCTTGGCGCTTTCCCCCCCTGATACTTCCACTTCCCGCCTCCCCTGTACATAGTGTCCTCATGAGGTTTTAGGAACAAATAAAAGGACTTGTGTTGATCGAACCAATCACAGCTTCCCCCCATTACCACCATCTCCCATACTCTCCACACACACACACACACACACACACACACACACACACACACACACACACACACACACACACACACACACACACACACACACACACACACACACACACACACGCACACACACACACACACACACACACACACACACACACACACACACACACACATTACACGCCCATTAGCCTCGAATGTATCCTAGCTTATTTTCTCGCCACCTGAGCGCCACTAATTCATTATTTGGAGTTACAAAAACCAAATACAATTTTTGTTAAGATACCGTTGAAGTTAAGAGCAGATATAAATACTTTATGCAAAGGCGGCGACTTTTTGTCTTTCCCTGCCAAGACTTTTTCCTCCGGAACTTTGGTCGGCTAATAACTTCATCACTGCATCTCGTATAAAATTATTGATGTCAATTTCGTCCACGAAGCATTTTAAGGACGATAATCCAGGGTAATGTAAAATTAAAATGACCCATTTCGCGCAGAGGGGGGTCTTTTCATCGAGCTTAATTGGTCACTAACCCCTTGTTCGCTCGCAAAATTTAAAGGTCATTTCTCCTTCGTCTTATTTTTGTACTTCTTTTTCTTAGAGGGAGTTTATGGGCATCAGAGTGGCATGGAGGGATGGTGGGGGGGGGGGGGCTGAGGTTACCTCCAACACTCTCATCCAAGTGTACTCTGGCGTCTGACGCCTTGCTCTGATGTACTCTGGCGTCTGACGCCTTGGTCGGCCGTCCTCTCTGGCGTCTGACGCCTTGATCTGATGTTGTCTGGCGTCTGACGCCTTGCTCTGATGTTCTCTGGCGTCTGACGCCTTGATCTGATGTTGTCTGGCGTCTGACGCCTTGATCTGATGTTCTCTGGCGTCTGACGCCTTGATCTGATGTACTCTGGCGTCTGACGCCTTGATCTGATGTACTCTGGCGTCTGACGCCTTGATCTGATGTACTCTGGCGTCTGACGCCTTGATCTGATGTACTCTTGCGTCTGACGCCTTGCTCTGATGTTCTCTGGCGTCTGACGCCTTGATCTGATGTTCTCTGGCGTCTGACGCCTTGCTCTGATGTTCTCTGGCGTCTGACGCCTTGATCTGATGTTCTCTGGCGTCTGACGCCTTGCTCTGATGTACTCTTGCGTCTGACGCCTTGCTCTGATGTTCTCTGGCGTCTGACGCCTTGATCTGATGTTCTCTGGCGTCTGACGCCTTGCTCTGATGTACTCTTGCGTCTGACGCCTTGCTCTGATGTTCTCTGGCGTCTGACGCCTTGATCTGATGTTCTCTGGCGTCTGACGCCTTGCTCTGATGTTCTCTGGCGTCTGACGCCTTGATCTGATGTTCTCTGGCGTCTGACGCCTTGCTCTGATGTTCTCTGGCGTCTGACGCCTTGATCTGATGTTCTCTGGCGTCTGACGCCTTGCTCTGATGTTCTCTGGCGTCTGACGCCTTGATCTGATGTTCTCTGGCGTCTGACGCCTTGCTCTGATGTTCTCTGGCGTCTGACGCCTTGCTCTGATGTTCTCTGGCGTCTGACGCCTTGATCTGATGTTCTCTGGCGTCTGACGCCTTGATCTGATGTTCTCTGGCGTCTGACGCCTTGGTCGGGCGTTCCCTGGTTTCTGACACTTAATACTAATCAGGTATTCCTGTAGATTACCTTACACACGCTTTTCAATGTTCGTCGCCACACGCATCCTGGCCTGAGACCATCTTACCTTGGTGCCGCCATGGTCTCTTATAAGAATCCATTGGGTTAATTTTTACTTATACCCATGCATGTTATAATTTTATTAAGTAGGTTTGGTAATTCTATGGGAGTATATTTTTTCAAATTCTGATACCATATACCACATATAGCAATGATACCATATACCACAAAGTAATGATACCATATACCACAAAGTAATGATACCATATACCACATATAGCAATGATACCATATACCACAAAGTAATGATACCATATACCACAAAGTAATGATACCATATACCACAAAGTAATGATACCATATACCACAAAGTAATGATACCATATACCACAAAGTAATGATACCATATATCACATATAACAATGATAGCATATACCACAAAGTAATGATACCATATACCACACCTGAATATAGTGATTCAGGTACATCAGATATCATAAGCACCAAAGCTGTGGAGGGTTGGTAACATCAGTTGCTGCTCTAGTACTGGAGCTCACAAGATGGCGTTATTTCGCAAGTGTTCCTTAAGCACACTTGAAGAACATAGACCAGCGAGCGTGAGATCAAAGGTTCAACCGGGTTATACTCACAAAAGTTCAGCTCAACGTATACCCGTGTGTATGTTAAATGGACTTAATTTCTCATTCAATTAATACCATACATATTATACAGATATGGTGGAAACAACAGTAATCTGTTGTAGGATGTTGTGATGCTGACCTGAGGCTGGCGGGTGGCGCCTGCCACGACCCCATGATAAAAGTATGGCCACATTTTACCTTAGTATCAGATCCATTACCAACAACAGTTGTGACAGATTGAATTCGCCCACGAACCTTCTTGCGTTGGTTACTGATGAGATTTGCCTTATTGATTTCAATTGCAATATATATATATATATATATATATATATATATATCCAGTTTCGTTTAGTATTATTGTTTAGGAAATAAACCTATTTATGAGTATAACCGATTTATGAGACTCACGGATTTGAGCATTACTGGTTAATGAACATTACCCCATACATGAGCATTACCCATTTATCGGTATTACTGTGTATGAGGGTCACATGGGAGCATGCTATATGTAACAAAAAGGGCAGAATAAAGAGTAATTAGCCGAAGCAGGAGAGGTGTAAGGAGGCAAGTGGCGCCACTGACCAGGTATAAACACAGGGGGCTGTTTCCGTCGGCATGAAAACAAAACTCGATTCATTAGGGTGAGGGAGAGAGGGGAGAGATGGGAGAGAGAGACGGGAGAGAGACTGGAGAAAGGGGAGAGAGACGGGAGAGAGAGACGGGAGAGAGGGGAGAGAGACGGGAGAGAGGGGAGAGAGACGGGAGAGAGAGACGGGAGACGGGAGAGAGAGACGGGAGAGAGGGGAGAGACGAGAGACGGGAGAGAGGGGGAGAGAGAGACGGGAGAGAAAGGAGAGAGAGACGGGAGAGAGGGGAGAGACGAGAGACGGGAGAGAGGGGAGAGACGAGAGACGGGAGAGAGAGACGGAGCGGCACACTCGGCAAACACCATAGCACCCAAACTGGTGGTTTACTGAGCTGTTACGAGGTCATCAAGGTGCGTGAAGCCACTCCTGGCAAACACAGCGGTGTACAAATACCAACAATTATAATAATAAGAACCAGGGGGCCAGGATTCATCAAGCATTTACTCACCCACTTACGATAACTTGTACACCTTTCCTCAATCATGGCGGCTTTGTTTAGATATATTAAATAGTTTATGAACTCTTAAGCTCTACGAGGTTGTCTATAATAATAATAATAATAACCTTAGATTGTGAAGTTTCAAAGCTTGTAAACGGTTTAATGAATGTAAACCACCATGGCTGTTGAAAAAGGTTCAGGTTTCGTAAGTGGTGAATTCTGGTAAGTGGTAAGTGCTTGATGACTTCTGGTCTTGGTATTGAGTGAAATATTCGAGAGGTGACCAAGGGAGCCGTCACTCAGGTTCGATCCTATCTGGAGCAGGCACTGCAGTCTTGGATGGTCTGCCCCATCATCCTTTCTCTGACCTGAAAGGTCCTGGCTGGACTGGTCAGTACACCACAGCCTTCAACAGAAGACACTAGCCTTACTGTTAGGTATAAGGCTATAGTTCTCGCAGGTCACCTCCTGGATCAACTTAGTGGACAACTACAAGACGACACCCACAACATAAGGCGCTCAGTCATCAATAACCTCTTCTGGTTATGCCGTTCTCAAGAGCATCAGTCCATCAGGTAGGGCAATTTTGAGAAGAAAGCGCTCAGCCAGTATGATTACATGGCGTCACACCATCAACGACTATTCATTACCAGGAAGACTGGCATCTGGAACAAGTTCTCTCAGCGTCTACATACTCCTGAAGCCAAGTTAATGGACCACCTGCAGGCCACACTACACATCTGGCCCCAACTTCACCCTGTACCTAACATGACTGCAATTTAATATCAAATAAAGCTTATACGTTATGAAAATAATAAACTCATTAGAGATATAAATTTTAAGGGTTTGGTGTGTTATGAGCTGATGTCGAATAACAGCTGTTAGCTTGCTGAATTTAGGAACGTTCATTTGTTCCTATTCAGCCGCTGCCTTTATTAGGAAAAAAAATAAAAGAAAGAGAAATATAGAATATATATAGAGAGAGTGTACGTATGTGTATTTACTATTTATATCTGCAAAATCGAGCTATCAGCTCTTGGACCCCGCCTTTCTAACAAATTTATTTTTCCTTTATGTCTAATACATATATTTATCTAACACACACACATCCCCAGGAAGCAGCCCATAGCAGCTGTCTAACTCCCAGGTACCTGTTTACTGCCAGTTGAACAGAAGCAACAAGATGAAAGAAACTCTGCCCATTTGTGTCCGCCTCCGCCGGGAATTGAACTTGGGCCATTAGGACTTCGACCCTTGAGGGCTGTCCACTCAGCCGTGAGGCCCTGTGTGCGTGTGTGTACTCACTTAGTTGTACTCACCTAGTTGTTTGCGGAGGTTGAGCTCTGGCTTTCTGGTCCCGCCTCTCAACTATCAATCATCTAGTGTACAGGTTCGTGAGCCTACTGGGATCTATCGTATCTATATCATATCATGTGTGTGTGTGTGTGTGTTTGTGTGTGTGTGTGTGTGTGTGTGTGTGTGTGTGTGTGTGTGTGTGTGTGTGTGTGTGTGTGTGTGTGTGTGTGTGTGTGTGTGTGTGTGTGTGTGTGTGTGTGTGTGTGTGTGTGTGTGTGTGTGTGTGTGTGTACTCACCTAGTTGTACTCACCTAGTTGTGTCTGCAGGATCTAGCATTGACTCTTGGATCCCGCCTTTCGAGCATCGGTTGTTTACAGCAATGACTCCTGTCCCATTTCCCTATCATACCTAGTTTTAAAATTATGAATAGTATTTGCTTCCACAACCTGTTCCTGCAGTGCATTCCATTTCCCCACTACTCTCACGCTAAAAGAAAACTTCCTAACATCTCTGTGACTCATCTGAGTTTCAAGCTTCCATCCATGTCCTCTCGTTCTGTTACTATTCCGTGTGAACATTTCGTCTATGTCCACTCTGTCAATCCCTCTGAGTATCTTATACGTTCCTATCATGTCCCCCCTCTCCCTTCTTCTTTCTAGTGTCGTAAGGCACAGTTCCCTCAGGCGCTCCTCATACCCCATCCCTCGTAGCTCTGGGACGAGTCTCGTTGCAAACCTCTGAACCTTTTCCAGTTTCATTATATGCTTCTTCAGATGGGGACTCCATGATGAGGCGGCATACTCTAAGACTGGCCTTACGTAGGCAGTGTAAAGCGCCCTAAATGCCTCCTTACTTAGGTTTCTGAATGATGTTCTAACTTTTGCCAGTGTAGAGTACGCTGCTGTCGTTATCCTATTAATATGTGCCTCAGGAGATAGATTAGGTGTTACGTCCACCCCAGGTCTCTTTCACGCGTCGTTACAGGTAGGCTGTTCCCCTTCATTGTGTACTGTCCCTTTGGTCTCCTATCTCCTAGTCCCATTTCCATAACTTTACATTTGCTCGTGTTGAATTCTAGTAGCCATTTCTCTGACCATCTCGGCAATCTGTTCAGGTCCTCTTGGAGGATCCTGCAATCCTCATCTGTCACAACTCTTCTCATCAACTTTGCATCATCCGCAAACATCGACATGTAGGACTCTACGCCTGTAAACATGTCGTTAACATATACAAGAAATAGAATTGGTCCCAGCACCGATCCTTGTGGTACTCCACTTGTTACTGTTCGCCAGTCCGACTTCTCGCCCCTTACCGTAACTCTTTGGCTCCTTCCTGTTAGGTAGTTCCTTATCCATGCTAGGACCTTTCCCCCCACCCCCGCCTGCCTCTCGAGCTTGAACAGCTTGTGTGTATGTGTGTGTGTGTGTGTGTGTGTGTGTGTGTGTGTGTGTGTGTGTGTGTGTGTGTGTGTGTGTGTGTGTGTGTGTGTGTGTGTGTGTGTGTGTGTACTCACCTAGTTGTGTTTGCGGGGGTTGAGCTCTGGCTCTTTGGTCCCGCCTCTCAACCGTCAATCAACAGGTGTACAGATTCATGAGCCTATCGGGTTCTGTCATATCTACACTTGAAACTGTGTATGGAGTCAGCCTCCACCACATCACCCCCTAATGCATTCCATTTGTCAACCACTCTGACACTAAAAAAGTTCTTTCTAATATCTCTGTGGCTCATTTGGGCACTCAGTTTCCACCTGTGTCCCCTTGTGCGTGTTCCCCTTGTGTTAAATAGACTGTCTTTATCTACCCTATCAATCCCCTTCAGAATCTTGAATGTGGTGATCATGTCCCCCCTAACTCTTCTGTCTTCCAGCGAAGTGAGGTTTAATTCCCGTAGTCTCTCCTCGTAGCTCATACCTCTCAGCTCGGGTACTAGTCTGGTGGCAAACCTTTGAACCTTTTCCAGTTTAGTCTTATCCTTGACTAGATATGGACTCCATGCTGGGGCTGCATACTCCAGGATTGGCCTGACATATGTGGTATACAAAGTTCTGAATGATTCTTTACACAAGTTTCTGAATGCCGTTCGTATGTTGGCCAGCCTGGCATATGCCGCTGATGTTATCCGCTTGATATGTGCTGCAGGAGACAGGTCTGGCGTGATATCAACCCCCAAGTCTTTTTCCTTCTCTGACTCCTGAAGAATTTCCTCTCCCAGATGATACCTTGTATCTGGCCTCCTGCTCCCTACACCTATCTTCATTACATTACATTTGGTTGGGTTAAACTCTAACAACCATTTGTTCGACCATTCCTTCAGCTTGTCTAGGTCTTCTTGAAGCCTCAAACAGTCCTCTTCTGTTTTAATCCTTCTCATAATTTTAGCATCGTCCGCAAACATTGAGAGAAATGAATCGATACCCTCCAGGAGATCATTTACATATATCAGAAACAAGATAGGACCGAGTACAGAGCCCTGTGGGACTCCACTGGTGACTTCACGCCAATCGGAGGTCTCACCCCTCACCGTAACTCTCTGCTTCCTATTGCTTAGATACTCCCTTATCCACTGAAGCACCTTACCAGCTACACCTGCCTGTCTCTCCAGCTTATGTACCAGCCTCTTATGCGGTACTGTGTCAAAGGCTTTCCGACAATCCAAGAAAATGCAGTCCGCCCAGCCCTCTCTTTCTTGCTTAATCTGTGTCACCTGATCGTAGAATTCTATCAAGCCTGTAAGGCTTGATAGAATGTGGCTTGATTTGTGTGTGTGTGTGTGTGTGTGTGTGTGTGTGTGTGTGTGTGTGTGTGTGTGTGTGTGTGTGTGTGTGTGTGTGTGTGTGTGTGTGTGTGTGTGTGTGTGTGTGTGTGTGTGTGTGTGTGTGTGTGTGTGTGTGTGTGTGTGTGTGTGTGTGTGTGTGTGTGTGTGTGTGTGTGTGTGTGTGTGTGTGTGTGTGTGTGTGTGTGTGTGTGTGTGTGTGTGTGTGTGTGTGTGTGTGTGTGTGTGTGTGTGTGTGTGTGTGTGTGTGTGTGTGTGTGTGTGTGTGTGTGTGTGTGTGTGTGTGTGTGTGTGTGTGTGTGTGTGTGTGTGTGTGTGTGTGTGTGTGTGTGTGTGTGTGTGTGTGTGTGTGTGTGTGTGTGTGTGTGTGTGTGTGTGTGTTTGTGCGCGCGCGCGCGGGCGCACAGGAGCACGCGTGTGACCGGAGGTGCGCAATATAATACTTGAGTGAGCCCCCAGCAATACCCTTAAACTGGAGCATTCCTGGGCTCTCCAACAGAGAAGGGAACCTGTGGACCAGCGCGGTGGCCGCCATTACCAACCTCAGCATTACTTCCCCCGTCACCTGGTGAAGATCCATCAAGCATAAGAGAGGGGGAAAAAGGAAGTTACAGTGAGGAAATAATCAATGAACACAAGGATTAAAATATTCAGTGGCTCCTTCCCTCCCTGGCCGCAGACGCCCAAACTTTTTCTTTTTCACTTTAGCTCTCAACCAGATTGAATTTTTATTAATTAATTAAATCGCCAGGAGTTATCCAATAATCTAATATTCTCGATCACCCAGCAGCTACAATTAGAGGGAAAAATTATAGGCGAAACCCCAAATGAAGGATGCTGGGAAGATGTTCTGTCCCAGAGTGTATCGCTCACCAATGGTTGTTTCTCGCACAACTTGGACGAAATATTTCGAACTTGATCATGAGATGCTCGGGAACTTGGAGGCATCTAAGGAAGAATTTTTCCTCGGAATTAATTTCGTTGATTATGAAAAACTATTTAGTGTAAGCATTTAGGTCTAAAGAAAAACTTGCTGCACATTATTTGATGAAAAGAGTTTGTTACAATACGCGTCAACAGCTAGAGTGATATTAGAAGTCTTTCAATCGTAAGACATTAATTAGTAGATACAGTAATTAGTAGATACAGTAATTAGTAGATACAGTAATTAGTAGATACAGTAATTAGTATATACAGTACAACTCCGAATGACAGGTCTTATCGTCCTATCTTAGTGACTATCCCAAGGTATTGTGGTACTGGGACGACTGTACATCACCAGTACTACCACGACAGTGTACACGACCCAGTACTACAGTACACACGTTACGCAGCTGCTACAGTAGAGTACGAGTCGATAGCTTCACAATCTCCAACATTAAAGCTTGAAACTGTTCAGTTATAAAATAAGAACTTCTGTCATTGCAAACAGATAACAGAAACTTAAGCTTAGCAAATCCTTGACAGTGTATAGCACTTGTGCCATACATTACAGAAGCGCTAACTTAGCAAAGCTTAGATAATATAGAACACTTGTGCCACAAATTACAGAAGCGCTAACTTAGCAAAGCTTAGATAATATAGAACACTTGTGCCACAGATTACAGAAGGGTGAGCTTTGATAATATAGAACACGTAAGCAAACTGCCACCTTAGCCAATGGGAAAACATCAAATCGAGCTCGACACTGAAGTTCAATATGTCTTATTAAGCAAGACTGAAGCTTAAGGTTCTTTATCCCACTTTGTCTGAGTACGGCGAGGGTAATGTATGAGGGAAGTCAAACCATACAACACTACATGTATGTGAGTCAAAACACCAACATTTCACTTATGGTAAAAGGAGAAATGCTTGGAGTGACTCTGTGTACATGCGGCTCAGGCTTGGGTACAAATATTACTGGGAATATGGGGTAGGTGTTCATGGTAATGACACGAAGTGTAAACTATGTGGTATGTTAAAGTCTCACACCCTTGCCCATTATGTTCTTGATTGTCCGTTGATTAATGCATATAGAAACACTGAGATAAGGACTGTTCCTGAGCAAATAGCCTGGATGTGTCACAACGGAAAGGTTGATGATATTCTGGAGAGATATAAGAATTTTGCACCAAGACTGTAATCTTTTGTTAAATTATCTGCATGTCTCTTGCAAATTGTCTATACAGTATTCCTAAGTCATAAAAGTATTTGTGTGTACGTCTGATACCATACTACTTGTGTAAAGGAGGAATTGTATATGTTTATCTCTCAGAATGTTTGGTAATATGTTTATTGTTTGTAATGTGTGTCTATATATATATATATATGAACACGTTGTACTGAACGGGGTGAGAATAGCTTGAGCTACCTCATCCCTTTGTGTGTATTTTACCTCAATAAACTTATTTCAATTTCAATTTGTCCGAGTACAGGAGAAATTCATCTCGGTCTTCGTGAGAAAGTCATCAAATATACACAAAAACTAGTGAGAAGCTTGATGAAAACTGACAACACTGTTCAACTAAACCTTACAGGAGATGGTAAGTTCGTACCGTGTACCGTACGTACGTGTACCGTACCGTGTATCGTACCGTGTACCGTACGTACGTGTACCGTACCGTGTATCGTACCGTGTACCGTACCGTGTATCGTACCGTGTACCGTTACCAGTCAGTGCCACTTCACAGTGTTCAAGAGAGAACTTGACAATCATCTCCTAAGGATGCCTGATCAACCAGGCTGTGACTAATACGTCAGGCTGCGAATAGCCGCGTCCAACAGCCTGGGTGACCAATCCAGCAACGAGGAGGCCTGGTCGACGACCGGGCCGCGGGGTCGCTGAGCCCCGGAATCACCTCAAAGTAACGGTCGCTGCTGGGATGACACTGTGTGCCACAGATCACGGCAGCCTCCACGCCAAGAGATATTAGTATACTAACACCTTCATGACAACACTCCTCAACACCTGCCAACCATTTTCCTACTCCTTATATGTAGTCCAACACCAGGCGGACCAGGGGTCAGCTCCCAGTCTCTGCGTTGCAGGTCGGCGTTCAATCCCCGACCGTCCAAGTGGTTGGGCACCATTCCTCCCCCCCCCCCCCGTCCCATCCCAAATCCTTATCCTTACCCCTTCCCAGTGCTATATAGTTGTAATGGCTTGGCGCTTTCCCCCCTGATAGTTCCCTTCCCTTCCCTGTCTCCCGCATCAGGCCTCCTGGTTAACTTATCAACCACTCCGTGACTGCCAGAAGACGTAGCCACCATTGCCCGATTTCGTACAAAATGCGACGTATTAAGTGAGTCTACCAACGCAATGTTTGGAGAAGTGCGTCAACTACCTGCTGGCAGACACTGAAGGGTGTGTACTGGTATTCCTCCATTATATTCAAAGGAATGGTCTTAGAAAGACTTAAAATGTCAAAGACTTCCTAGTCAATTTAATTGTATATATTTTCCTCTTAATGTACTCAGTTCTCTGTTAAGAAAGACTTATGCAAGGAAAAAGAATCAATTGGAAACAAATTGTAAAGCCATGGAAGAGAAAAATAAACTCTTGAAAATGGCTTTGTAAAAATTTAAAGCAAGTTTAAACATAAATGTTTAATGATTGTTATGGGTATTGTGATAACTTATTACAGTGTACAGACCTGGAGCCAGGTCTTCCAGTACAGACCTGGAGCCAGGTCTTCCAGTACAGACCTGGAGCCAGGTCTTCCAGTACAGACCTGGAGCCAGGTCTTCCAGTACAGACCTGGAGCCAGGTCTTCCAGTACAGACCTGGAGCCAGGTCTTCCAGTACCGTCCACGACACTATTATCGTGGCACTGGGTCAGGGTGCAATTAAGTGTTTAATTAACACGACAAATTTGTAATGAAAGCGGCAAGCAAGGCAGAGGTCACAAAATATTACAATGACAACAAAGCTACAATAAGTGATAACATAATCAAGGATCCTCGGATGTTGCATTTTTACGTTACGTGTGAAGTTAAGAATCTTATCCGTGCTCTTTGTGACATTCTTGCACTCACACCGAGGAGTGCCAGCGTCAGTCGGTGTCACCTGGAGCCTCTATGTTACCAGTCAGTGTCACCTGGTGCCTCTGTGTTACCAGTCAGTGTCACCTGGTGCCTCTGTGTTACCAGTCAGTGTCACCTGGTGCCTCTATGTTACCAGTCAGTGTCACCTGGTGCCTCTGTGTTACCAGTCAGTGTCACCTGGTGCCTCTGTGTTACCAGTCAGTGTCACCTGGTGCCTCTATGTTACCAGTCAGTGTCACCTGGTGCCTCTATGTTACCAGTCAGTGTCACCTGGTGCCTCTATGTTACCAGTCAGTGTCACCTGGTGCCTCTGTGTTACCAGTCAGTGTCACCTGGTGCCTCTGTGTTACCAGTCAGTGTCACCTGGTGCCTCTATGTTACCAGTCAGTGTCACCTGGTGCCTCTGTGTTACCAGTCAGTGTCACCTGGTGCCTCTGTGTTACCAGTCAGTGTCACCTGGTGCCTCTATGTTACCAGTCAGTGTCACCTGGTGCCTCTGTGTTACCAGTCAGTGTCACCTGGTGCCTCTATGTTACCAGTCAGAGACACCTGGTGCCTCTGTGTTACCAGTCAGTGTCACCTGGTTAATACCGGGTGGGACTGGTTAAGACTACTGATTGGGACTGGATAAGACTTTTGGTTGGGACCGGTTAAGACTACCGGGTAGGACTTTTAGGACACAACCACGTGGGACTGGTTAAAAGGACCGGGTGGTACCGGTACAGTATTCACAGACCACTAACGAGGAGAAGAGCGGAGGGTGCTCCTACCCCCCCCCCCCCCCACCACCCACCCCCCTACGCTCTCCCGCCCTAGGCCAAACTGGCTCATCAAGTTACCAGTCTAATCAAAGTTACCACTATGACGCTAAATATGAAGACTCGCGGTTTTAAAAGGCCGTCAATTTTCACCGTCACACACCTCTATCCAAGAGAAGGGACGGACATGATGATACAATCACGGAAAAAGAACTTAAGGGATTTGTTTTAAATGAAATAGAGTCCAACCCCCACACTTTTTGGGTGTATACTGGCAGTAGTAATATTTCGTGTGTCTAGCTGTTATAACTACCTGTTTCATGTGTCCAGCTGTTATGACCACCTGTTTCATGTGTCCAGTTGTTATGACCACCTGTTTCATGTGTCCAGCTGTTATAACTACCTGTTTCATGTGTCCAGTTGTTATGACCACCTGTTTCATGTGTCCAGTTGTTATGACCACCTGTTTCATGTGTCCAGCTGTTATAACTACCTGTTTCATGTGTCCAGCTGTCATGACCACCTGTTTCATGTGTCCAGCTGTCATGACCACCTGTTTCGTGTGTCAACAGACGAAGTCTTCTGAAGATATATTATTAGATACGAAAGAATTTAAGGAATTTCCTGTCATGATCCTTCCTTCGTGGTCTGATATTGTCATATTATATTATAGTAAGAACATGAATTATTGAGGTTAGGTTAGAATATAATATATCTTATGGCTGCTGTTGGCTTGTCCTGTTAGTGTGCTGGCATCACTGATGGAATCAGCTGTAATATTACCACCGTAATTCCTCTGAACATTGATATAAATCCCATAGCTTATGATAAATGTTTTGTACTCTGCTGTACACAACGGTTAGCGGGCGGCCAGTGCCAAACCTTTATTGGGGTGTGTGGGGGGGGGGGGTGACCCCTGGCACGCTGTTCCCTAATGAATTCTAGCGACCCCGACCAGCCTATGTTCATCCCGGACCCCAGACCATTGTCAATTTAGGAGTAACTAGCCCCAAGCCTCTGGCCAACAACACCGAACAAACAGACTAACAGGCATTCTCTATTATACTGTAGATTTATATGATACTAGCTGTACCCGGCCACGCGTTGCTTGCTGAGCCACAGCAACCCTCCCCTGTCCCCTCGTCCTCCCAACCATTCCCCACTCCCCTGTCCCCTCGTCCTCTTTTCCATTTTCCCCCACCCCCGTTCCCTCTTCCTACAGCCTTCTCCCACCTCCCCCCGTCCCCTTCTCCTCTCCACCATCCCCCACTCCCTCGTTCCCTCGTCCTCCCCACCATCCCCCACTCCCCTGGTCCTCCCCACCATTCTCCACTCCTCCATCCCCTCTTCCTCCTCACCACTTCCCACTCCCTCGTCCAATTCATTCCCAAATGATCTGATTATCCCATCACTGAAAAATAAGAACAGTTAAAAAAACAAATGAAAACAATGAAAAAAATAAAAAAAATAATTATACTCACGAAATGAACGGTATGGTAAACAACACAGCTCAATTCCAATGCAATGTCACACAAGACAATTAAATCAAAATGAAAATAAATCGAAATCTATGAAAACTCAATTTATAAATGCAATCAGAAACATTGAAATGGATTCGTAACATATTTAGTATAGCGTGTGTTGCTTTTACTTGCAACAGATGGTGCTCCTTCCCCCCCACCCCCAAAAAAAAAAACATGTTTTTACCTGTCACAGGTTTGGCATCTACATATGTAGTAGGTATATAAAAACATGGCGCATATTGGAATGCAACGTTGTGTCAAAATTCCAAAGCAACAGGTAAAGAGGTTTTGGAGAATTCCCTCACATGAAAACTCACATGAAAAAAAGTTTTTAAAAAAAATCATGTTTTTAACCTGTCACCGACGTGACATCGGTATAGTAGGTATATAAAAACACGCTCGTATGCGAATGGAACGTTGTGTCAAAATTTCAAAGCAATCGGCGAAGAACTTTCAGAGATTAGCGATTTTGAACAAATGAACATTTACAGTTTTATTTATATAGCTATAATGATTCCACGAGACAGAAAGAAATATATTTCGCTTTTCGGTGTATAAACATAGAATTTACTTCTATCCTCTGCAATGTTGATGACCTTATACTTGCTGATCATATTAGGCAATAAGTTTATTGATTTGTGTATTTATTTTAGGCATCCATCAGTCATAGGAGAGTATTGGTGCCTTAATTAAATAATAATTCATTGCGTCGAGCGACAGGCAGCCAGTGTGTACATACAAAGACTTATACATGTTTCACTGAATATAACTGCATATTCTGTATTGATTATTTTCTTATTTAGGGCTTCTATCCCTCTGACTAGTGCTCTAGCATCTTGGTTTAATTGGAAGAGGAGTTATCTAAAGGTCATCTTCGTTCAAGGTGAAGAAAAAGAAATAAATAACTGTTTACACTTATTATAAAATTTACACAACGTTTCGAACCTACATGGTTCATTCTCAAGTGATTGAAAATACAGGGCGTGTTAGGTATATACCATTAAGGGATCAGGTGAAGACAAGTAGACCTATACAAATGGGTCAAGAATAAGGCATAAGAAGGCAAGAAGGGGGGAAAAGTAAGGCGTAAAAGTAAAATGGGAAAATAGGAAACGAAGCACATACAAAGATTAATCAGATGTAGTGGGCGTAGCATGTTGAGCAGTGTTTTCTATGTCTTCAAAGGTTTATATAGAGGTCCCACCCAGGGGTCAAATTACTGACATTCCCTAGAATGCAACCCCACAAGCTGACTAACTCCTGGGTACCTATTATTGCAACCCCACAAGCTGACTAACTCCTGGGTACCTATTATTGCAACCCCACAAGCTGACTAACTCCTGGGTACCTATTATTGCAACCCCACAAGCTGACTAACTCCTGGGTACCTATTATTGCAACCCCACAAGCTGACTAACTCCTGGGTACCTATTATTGCAACCCCACAAGCTGACTAACTCCTGGGTACCTATTATTGCAACCCCACAAGCTGACTAACTCCTGGGTACCTATTATTGCAACCCCACAAGCTGACTAACTCCTGGGTACCTATTATTGCAACCCCACAAGCTGACTAACTCCTGGGTACCTATTATTGCAACCCCACAAGCTGACTAACTCCTGGGTACCTATTATTGCAACCCCACAAGCTGACTAACTCCTGGGTACCTATTATTGCAACCCCACAAGCTGACTAACTCCTGGGTACCTATTATTGCAACCCCACAAGCTGACTAACTCCTGGGTACCTATTATTGCAACCCCACAAGCTGACTAACTCCTGGGTACCTATTATTGCAACCCCACAAGCTGACTAACTCCTGGGTACCTATTATTGCAACCCCACAAGCTGACTAACTCCTGGGTACCTATTATTGCAACCCCACAAGCTGACTAACTCCTGGGTACCTATTATTGCAACCCCACAAGCTGACTAACTCCTGGGTACCTATTTAATGCTAGGTGAACAGAGGTGATAAGAAACGCACTCAACCATTTTTTGTTCCGGCCGTTTGTATGTTGGGAACGCAGAATTCCCGATTGTGAGTCGAGAAGGAACCCAAGTGTATTACATGGATCCTAAATGACCCAATATGTACATACTCTGTAACAGTCAATTAAACACTGTTTTATATACTTCCGTGTATTATTTAAATCAAAATTATTATTATTATTATTATCATGCACAGGTTGATAAGTCTTAACCCAAGCATCAAACCTCGAAACTCTTGTTAATCTGAGTCTTATAATTATCTCGATGAGTTAATAATATTATTTACGGGTGTTTGATGCGTGCGTGCGTGCGTGCGTGCGTGCGTGCGACTTGCTTGCATGTATAATAATAAAAGTGTAATGTAGCATAATTAAGGACCTCCCGTGGATGTACTCACCAAGTTGAAGATTTTAACAGGGACTTAGAGCTCAGAATTGGTATCTTTCACACATAAGTGCATCAACGAGTGTGTTTCAGTTTACCTTTAGATTATTTATCAACGTGATTAATTATTGTTTAGTACACATATAGACAGAAATTGTCTTAGTTCGTCGGATCGTGTGGTAAAAAGGAAGGCCTGCCTGGCTCACATTCAATTCAGCCCGTCCTCTCGAGCGTTCCAAACGTCACTAACCTGATGTACTAAATTGCTTAAACTTAGGATAACCGAAGACCCACGAAGAGAAAAACGGGACCACGTCAATTCCGCGAGCCGCTGATATTTAGTACATCAGTTTTTGCCTTATGGCAAGTATACGTCAAAATGCAGTGTGCCATATTAGGAGAACAGGTTGCTCAATTTGCCTCTGTTTCCCCTAATTTTACATTTTCTCTCATGACAATTTTCTCTATTATAAGGGTAACTTTTGTATGTTGAACATCAACCTTTTTTTCGGGTCCCAACTGTTCGGGACAAGAAGCCTGTTAAACTTATCAAGGTCCTCTTAGGCTAGCTACTAATCTTTATTGAGGCCAGTCGAACTTGAAGCTGTTGACCATTGTGCGAGTTACATGGATTTTTCAGAGAACTGGTCTAAATAAATGTCTTCAAGTTTGTTCAGTATATTAGCAGTCTCGTTGATACGGTCCTGTTGTACCTGGCTCGTGGCGTTGTTATTCTTGAGGGAGATCCTTTCCTAATATAGTAGTTGGCTTAGTTCTGTGGTGATTTTTTTTTGTCGCTGAGCAGAATCTTCTTCAACGAACTTGTCATGGGTTCGTATCCTGGCCGGGGAGGATTTACTGGGCGCAAATCCTTAACTGTAGCCTCTGTTAACGCAACAATAAAATGGTACTTGGTTGTAACAACGATTCTTCGCGGCGGGGGATCGTATTCCAAGGACCTGCCCGAAACGCTACGCGTACTAGTGGCTCTACAAGAATGTAACAACTCTTGTATATATTTAAAAAAAAAAAAGTGGTAATTTTGATGGCGAGGTCTCCCTGCTTGAATATAGTATAGTCCATATGGATACAAGTTACGTCGTACAGAAGACGGCCGGCTCGCAAATAAATTTTATAACCTACCTAACCTCACCCAGCCTAACCCAACTGAGCCTAATACAGCCTAACTTAGCTAATATATCCTAAACTGATAATATATATACGGTTTTGACAATTAGAAAATGAGTTTTGTGGAACTGTTTTGAGTACGATGTGACTATACCCATTCCAGGTGGATCTCACCAGGGATTTGTACACATGAATAACTACTTTCCTTTCCTTAAAGTCAAAACTTTGTTTAACTACTTCTATTTTTTCCCCCTACCTGCTGAGTAGATTAGGATGGACTGGTGGCTTTATAAAATATTCAAATGCTGCTCTTTGCAATTAAATACTGTGATATAACCCTCTGTATTACTGAACAAAATATTATTATATTATTATTACAATGAAGGTTAGTGTTGTTGATATATTTAACATGTAAGGTCCTGCGTGTTGCAGGTGTGAGTCGCCAGTTTCCTGACCATTTGTGGGGTTGGTGCACATCATTTTAAAAAGTCTTAATATATTTTTTCTTTTCTCTCTAAGTTTTTTTGTCACATGAAAATTTGACTCATTTTGTGGTTTTGTCGTGGATGTGGATGATGTACATTACTAAAATGAGTCAGCCTTAAACTGCAGCCTTGTGGCGCTCCACTAATAAAATTTATCTCATCAGATCTCTTCCATTTATTTATTTTATTTATTTTATTTATTTGTTTATTTGCATACAAGAAGGTGCAGTGGATTGCGAGAGTGGAAACATTGGTGACTGAGTGGTACACACAGTCACTAACACACTTACCGTTTACCGCAAGGCATTCCAACCAGCATTTGTGTTCTTTGCTTTTTTTTTTTGCTGGTAGTTTAGGTGATAATCTTTATTGTTTGTTTCGTTTTCGACTCACAATCGAGGATCCCGGGTTCAATTTCCGGGCAGGACTGAAATGATTGGGCACGTTTCCTTTCACCTAATGCTTCTGTTCACCTAACAGTAAATATGCATTAGGGCTTGTAAGGATCCCGATACAAGCCTAACATATAATACATGTATAACCTGGCCTCCTGTCCCCCGAAACAATTAATAATATAAATTATTAAATTATAGCTATGTTAAACCAAAACAAAATACTTTAGTTAGTCTGTACCTTGAAAAAGAAAATGGAATTAAAGTTTTCTATTATGCATTAAACTTGGAGGAACTTTAATATTCTGTGTATTCCTTGTAGGGAGGTCGCTAAGATACCTTCTTCCCATATGGTTTCCCATTGTCGGGGAAAGGAACGGGTACTGTGATTTTTTTTTACTGTATTTAAAATTTCCACAGTACTCAGGGTACCGTGAATTCAGACAGTTGCCCGAGGGAACTAGTGCTGGGGTGCGCCACGTCATGTGCTTGGGAACTCCCTTTTATTTCTATATTTGCTGTTTTTCATCCTATTAAAAATTAATAGAAATAATACTTGTGAGGGTGCCGAAGATCGACTTGATCTGGGCGCCAGCAACCCTAGGGCCGGTCCTGGAAAGGAAACCTGTAGATTTATGGAGGTTCCCCAAAACCAACTATTGTACTAGGGTACAGCCCTCAACAGTTGATTAACTCTAAGGGACCTATTTATTGCTAAGTTAACAGCGGCATTAGGGACAAGGAAGCGTTACCCAAAGCCAAAAGTCTATACTGCCCCGGGAAACGTTTTGATTGTAATCCGACTGTGCTGACCACTGCGCCATAAGATACACATATTATAGGTGCATCTAAGCATGTAGCACTGACCTAGCGGCGACAGACAACTGATTCCATAATTTCAGTAATCATCGGGTGAAGAATAATGACTAAATGGATAATGGTAAGCTTACAATCGTTATCTCTAGCTAAGTTACGTTAGACTTATTGATTCTTCATTTGATAAAAAAAATATAGTGTACAGTGGTTTTATTAAAGTGTTTACATGTGAACTGCAGAGATTTCAGAAGTATTCTGTGTATGTCACTAAACTTGTTTAATATGTCTAATGTCTATGAGGTGCGCTCTGTCGTGTAGTTGTCATATGTACAAACCCAGCCTCCTAACATGATAGCACTAACACCAACTATTTGGTCAAACTTACCAATATGTACTGTTAGACCCCCAAAAAGTTTACTTTGTGTATTAGTGAATTAGCCCAAATAGTATTCCATTAAATCGGAAATGAAACTGAAGCACCTAACCTAATCTGTCCAGGCAATCCTGGGCCTAATACATGCTATCTTAGATCTAATATTGTGCATATGTGCTCCACTCTGCTTAGGAATGCTTAGGTTTGTGTTTTAGATCTTTTCATAGTTTAGTTAATTTATTATGCACCCCATAGCCCTCTTCTGGGTGGAAATGGAAAGGGTTACAGAGGCACATAATGGTGCCTGAACATTATTGGGACCAACAATACATATGGGTATGTTCGAGCAAATAGTTACTATAAGTACTATCATAGCAGGGCGGGTTGTATGTACAGGTTTCCACACTCCAGGTTAAGAAGTCTGTTGTCTTACCGAGGACCCCCCGCCCCCCCCCCCACAACCCCTGGGGTGTGGTGCACGTTTTAGAAAGCCTATGTCCTAATACGCGATAATCTTCTAAAACGTTATCTCGCGTACCGACAGTTAGTTTAGTTCATTTATTATGCACCCCATACCCATCTTGTGGGCGGTAGTGGAAAGGGTTACAGAGGCACATAATGGGCTCAGGGACTAAACCCCATATCTCATTTAGCTAAGCAAGTACCGACAGAGAACAAAATGCTTGAAACATTATTATAGAAGTCTGTTTAGGCAATCAATAACTCTTCTAAATTGTTTTAAATGTTTCTAGATTAAAATTTAAGGAATTGCATGTTAATAAAAACTATTAAGTCACAAGTAAAATTAACCGATTAATAACAATAATAATTATTTTTTTTAAAGAAAAGGTTAGTCTTTATGCTTATATACGTGTCTTTTGTTTTATATTAACAAGTAAAAGAGAGAGATTGAAGAAAAAGCATTATTTAAACCTGTTCAAAAAAATCTTTAATATCAATGCAGATTGTAAGTCACAATAGTGTGGACGAACATTTGACACAACCTACATATATGGAAACAAAGGGGGTTGTGTAAAAAATAGTGCAAAAGAAAGTCAATATATAGAGTAAGAAAATGAGGTGAAATGCGAGATAATTGAAGTATATCCTAGAAGTTAATAGGAACACAAGTGCAGGCCTAATAGCGAAGAGAAAGAATTTAAACTGAGACTGTGCTTGCGGGGGTTGAGCTCTGTCTCTTTGGACTCGCTGTCGCTCTTTGGTCCAACTGTCAATTAACTGGTGTACAGATTCCTGAGCCTACTGGGGTCTATCATACCAACATTTGAAAATGTGAATGGCGTCAGCCTCCACCACATCATTTCATAATGCATTCCATCTGTTAACTACTCTGACACTGAAAAAATTATTTCTAATGTTTCTGTGGCTCATCTGGGTACTAAGTTTCCACCAGTGTCCCCTTGTTCGTGTCCCACCCGTGCTGAAGTTTGTCTTTGTCCACCCTGTCAGTTCCCCTGAGAATTTTGTAGGTGGTTATCATGTCTCCCTTTACTCTTCTGTTTTCCAGGGACGTGAGGTTCAGCTTCTTTAGCCTTTCCTCGTAGCTCATACTTCTTAGTTCCTCTCATGTGTGTTTTCACAAGTACAGTGAGTTGTGAAAGTGCATATGATTATGTGGTACATTCTTCTGCAAAAATATGTAATACAGATATCAGAGAAGCCGGAAACTCAGTTAGCGTGACATGGGCCTATGTGTTATCTTGTGACGAATAATAAGTACAAAAACCAACCGAAAGAGAAAGGCTTCCGTCGCCCCCTCACCCGGGCTAATGTAGCGGAAAATGTGGGTTTGGTGTTGCTTGTTTTGGAGCCACTAAACTAAAGGGTCCAGAAATATTCACAGAAAACGGTTCCGCTTGCTCGATGTTGTATGGGATACTTCACGATTAAAATAAATATTTAATTACTTTAACTTGTTTATGATTTCAGTAAACTTTCATACCCGTAGCTACTATTGTACATACATACTCTACGGTTATTATGGCCATGCACAGTTCTATGAAACCATAGCTACAAGTTAAAGAACGAAGAACTTAATAAAAAACTCCTGAAGATCTGGCATCAACCCTGTGTTGTTTTTGCTTGGGCGACTCCCAATGAATATGGAATCAATTTACATCAGATAATATCGCTGTATGTCGACTGCGGGTATTTTGGTGGCGCATAATAGCGTTTTGCGGCTGCCGTATCATTTGATAGTGACAGAGTGAGGAAGGAAGGAAGGGAGACGAGGCAGCGTGGGAAGACTGTCCGAGTAGAGACAGGCGTGACCGACACCCGGTTTAGTGACCGTCCTCTCACCAACTGCTTCTGCTGAAGTATATACGGCAACGGTATGACTCAACAACGAAAAGATGGGATGTGCAGTGATGCCATGATCAAGCGATGGTTTGATGGGGTAACTGGTTGGTACAGTAATTCACAGGAGCAGTAATGGGGTAATGTAATGGTGGGTTAGTGCTGGGATGGTTTGACGCACTGATGGGTTGATGTGGGGAAGTAATAGGGTGCTGTAGTGGTCAGAGGGTTTGGGGGGTAGAAATAGCCTAAGCTACTCTATCCCTTTGAGATATATTTCTTGTATCAATAAACATACATGAACTTTAACTTATGGTCAGAGGCGTATTCAGGGTGACTAGCGCCCAGGGGCAAACAATATTCTGCCCCTTCCTAAAATCCTACACTCACATCCCGGCTTTTTCTCTAAATTTGCTAACTGCGAACGTCACATGGAAAGCCTGCCAACCTCGGCACAGAGCATGGACTTACAAATGAGTCGGATCTAAGACCTGAGAAAAGTAACCATATATCTACATCATTTCTACTCTATAAACAAACCTAACCCAACCCAACCTAACCTAAGTTATCCAAACGAAAATATATAAAATGCTGTGTTTTATGTACGGTGTACATGAGATGTGTGACGTCACTATGACCTCATAGTGACGGGATCACTATGTAGTCATAGTCACTAGTCAGCCATAGTCTATGACCTCATAGTCACTATGAGGTTATATTGTTCATATCAGTACAGGTTTAACTGAAAGACTTACTGGAAGAATAAGTAACGAGCGGCTCAAGGTACAGATAATCACAATCCCTGGGAAAGGGGCAATGAATTTGTGATGTATGTGGATAACTGTTTCATTTAACTATACAGTACTGTATTAGGTTGATAATTGTCGTCAATTGGTGAAGTTTTCTTCCTAGTGTTTAATGTTTTGATATAGCACGTCATTTTCACAAGTTATAATCAACTATACCTTGCAGGCCACCAGAGGCGATTAACACAATTGGGGCGGGAGAGAACTTTTTTGTTGTTCATCTTTATTCCATATCCATATTTCCTTGCTTCGCTCAATAAGTAATTGTCTAAAACTTCGCTCAATAAACAAGTGTCTAAAACTTCACTCAATAAACAAAATTATCTATACTTAGCTCAACAAACAAAAGTATTTATAATTCGCTCAATAAACAAAAGTATTTATAATTCGCTCAATAAACAAAAGTATTTATAATTCGCTCAATAAACAAAAGTATTTATAATTCGCTCAATAAACAAAAGTATTTATAATTCGCTCAATAAACAAAAGTATAAAATGCAACTTGAAATTATGCATTTTAACGTGTCAATCTAGACTAGCATTGGCAGTCAATCTAGACTAGCATTGGCAGTCAATCTAGACTAGCATTGGCAGTCAATCTAGACTAGCATTGGCAGTCAATCTAGACTAGCATTGGCAGTCAATCTAGACTAGCATTGGCAGTCAATCTAGACTAGCATTGGCAGTCAATCTAGACTAGCATTTCATGTTGTTTAATGTAGTTCTCAGTCCTTGGCGACTGTCATACACAATAAAATAGTTCATATATAATATATATATTATTATATAATATATATAATATAATTATATAATAATATAAATGAACTAATAGTTCAACACAATTTTAATACCGAAAAATGAGGAAATAAATAGTAACTGTGGGGGATCGAACCAGCGTCCTAGGGAACCCCAGCCTCGCACCGTGACCATTCGACCAAAGATTTCGTCACACGTGTATAACGTTACTGTGTTTGCTTCTGCAACAACATGTTAATATTGCAAAAAAAATTAATACTGCAACAAAATGTTAATACTACAAAAATGTTTATACTGCAACAAAATGTTAATACTACAATAAAATGTTTATACTACAACAAAATGTTAATAATACAACCAGACACTAATACTGCAACCAAATGTAATACTAAAACAAAACATTAATAAAACAAAATACTAATTCTACAACAATGTGTTAATAATACTGTACAAGAAACTGTTCCTGCTACAACTAAATTTAATACTACAACAAAATATGGCAACAAAACACACATACTGTAACCAAATGTTAATTAAATAACAAAATACTTATATTGCAACAACATACTTACACTGAAACAAAGTACGAACATTGAAACAATACTAATACTGCAAAATATACTAATAGTGCAAAATATACAACTAGTTCAAAATATACAAATATTGCCAAATATACAACTAGTACAAAATATACAACTAGTGCAAAATATACAACTAGTTCAAAATATACAACTAGTGCAAAATATACAACTAGTGCAAAATATACAACTAGTTCAAAATATACTAATAGTGCAAAATATACATATACTGCATAATATACTAATACAACAAAATGCTAATATTGCCACCCAATACTAACACTGTAACAAAATGGGGAAATCTTTGGAACAGAACGGGGATCGAACCGGGATCCTGAGGAACCCCAGACTTGCATCCTCACCCTTGGACCAAGGACTTACCCGACAATATACCCCGCCATTGTGAGTTCCTTCTGCAAGAAAATGTTAACACTGTCACAAAAGTGCTATCTGTAACAAAAATGTAATAATGCAAGAAAATACTAATGTTGCAGGAAAATACTAATTCTGCAATAAAATGTTAATACTGCAACTAAATGTTCATACTGCAACAAAATTTTAATACTGTAACAGTGTTAATTCTGCAACTGCCTATACAGCAAACAAATGTAAATACTACAACAAAATACTAGTACTGCAACACAATAAATATACAACAAAATACTAATACTGCAACAATATTTGTATACTACAGCAAAATGTTAATACTACAACAAAATGTAGAACATTGTCATAAAATGAAGAAAACCCATGGACCTGGCTGGGGCTCGAACCGACGTCCTGGGAAAGCCCAGATTCACACCCTATTCATTGGACAAAGGATTTCCTCAAAGATATACAACGTAGTTGTGAGTTCCTTCTACGACAAAATGTTAATACCGCAACAAAATAATAATAATGTAATATAATATTAATACTGCAACAAAATACTAATAATGCAAAACTTATAAAATGTTAATACTAACACTGCGACAATATATTTATACCGTAATAAAAGGTTTATACTTTAACAAAATACTATTGTACAAGATGTAAGTACTGGAACAATATGTTAATACTGCATAAAAATTAATAGAGCAACAAAGCACTAATACTGGCACAGAATACAACGAAAATGTTACGACAAAATACTGCAACACAATGTTAATGCTGCAACCAAATACTAACACTAATTAAATGTTAATACTGCAACAAAATGAGAAATCAGTGTTGATGATCTGGGCTCGAACAGGCATCCTGGGGAACACCAGACTCGCGCCTGAATCACTACACCAGAGACTCTCGAAGACTCACCACGTTATTGTGATTTTCTTATGCAACAATATGTTAATACTGTAACAAAATGTTAATGTTGCAAGGAAATATTAATCATGCAATACAATAGTGATACTGCAACAAAATGTTACTACTGCAAATAAATGTTAATATTTCGACAAAATATTAATACTGAAACAAAATGCAAATACTGAAACAAAATACTAATACTACAACAATGTTAATAATTCAACAAAATGTTTATGCTGCAACAAAAAATTTAATACTACAGCCAAATACGGCAAAAAAACACACATATTGTAACCAAATGTAAATTAAGAAACAAAAGTCTTATATATTGCAATTTAATGTAAATACTACTGTAAATATAACAAAATACTAATGCTGCAACATAATATATATACAACAACATACTAATATTGCAACATTTGTATAATGCAACAAAATGTTAAAACTGCAATACAATTTTAATTCTGTAACATGTTTATATTACAGCAGAATGTTAATACTACAACAAAATATTTATACTGCCACAAAATAAAGAAACCCATGGACCCGGACGGGGCTCGAACCGGCGTTCTGGGAAACCCCAGACTCGCACCTTATTCACTGGACAAAAGATTTTCTAAAAGATATACAACGTTATTCTGATTTCCTTCTGCAACAAAATGTTAATACTGCAACAAAAGGGTTATTCTGCAACAAAATACTTATAGTGCAATAAAATACTATTGTACAACAAAATGTAAATACTGTAACAATATGTTAATACTGCACAAAAATTAATACAGCAACAAAGCACTAATACTGGAACAGAATGCAACAAAAGTGTTACGCAAAAATACTGAAACACAATGTTAATACTGTAACAATATACTAATACTGCAACAAAATGAGAAATCAGTGGTGTGTGATCTGGGCTCGAACAGGCATCCTGGAGAACACCAGACTCGCGCCTGAATCACTACACCAGAGACTTTCTCGAAGACTCGCCACGTTATTGTGATTTTTCCTATGCAACACAATGTTAACACTAACAAAATGTTTATACTGCAACTCAATGTTTATATTGCAAGGAGATATTAATCATGCAATACAATATTAATAGTGGAACCAAATGTTAATCCTTCAACAAAATGTTTATACGGCAAGAAAATACTAATAGTACAACAAAATGTAATTACTGTACTGAGACAATATATTAATACTACAACAAAATGTTAAAAAATTTAACAAAATGTTAATACTGTATGAAAATATTGTTACGGTAAAATGACTAATAGAGCAGTGGCTATTAGGGCAGATAGAATGCCATGTACATTAAATAAAAAAAAAGTAAAAAAAAAAGATATAAAACTGCTATGTTGATCTCTTCACGGTGTGGTAGCTGTAGGATAAAGTACAAAGAATACAAATTTAAATACTTTACTATGACAAAAAATTACTTTAACAATTTACAATAAATAAAAATAGTTCCTCTATGCCTTGGCTGAAAACACTGTGCAAAAAATGAAAAGCAAACAAACAAGTTAACGTTAAGTTAAAGATCAAAATAAGTGGTGCTGGAATACTATGTACAAGACTGCGTAAATCTACCACCACACAGGGTAGTGCGGAAGCAGGTGTAGGAGTATGAGCACTGAAGAGTATTCTGCTTGGTGGTGGCTGGCTGGCTCCTATATATACGGGGGCTTGACCGTTCAGATGGCATTGGTGTGCCGATAATTGCCAGCCGGCAAATGCAAACTATCAAGGTGTTTGTTGACCGGTGAGTGGCGCGGGCCTCGATGCAGACGCCAGGTGTCTTCGGGTCTGGGTGTAGAGACTGGTGGAATCTTGTCTAGACGTATATAGCTGTTGATGCTTTTGCTGTTAATTCGTTATTCTTGAACATGCAGACGTGTTGGTTGAACAGACGATGAAGGAATAGGGTCAATCTCTTTTCCTAGAGAGATTCTTGTGACAATATTAATACTGTTTTTTTTATTAACTCCCTTAGGCATATACAGAAATCTGATGCAACCCTATTTTAGACTGCAATGCCCATACCCATCTCAACCTCAGGCTTATCACATGCAAATTTAGCTGCATTGTCAGAGACATCATGCTGGACAACACCAATGCAACCCGTCCTCAGACCAAGTTCATTCCACGCAGCAATCGACCCCATAGACGCATTAATAAATATTAACGTGGTGTTCATTCTAAACAGGAATTTTTTCTAATATATATTAATATTGTTATATATTAAAATATTGTGCATATCTAGGCTTTGGTTAGGTTAGGTATTTAGGTTCTGTTGGCGATTATTTGTATTTGTAGTACGTGGGTGAAGCATTTACAGAGTTGTGGTTCGAACAAAAGTCGTCAGTGAAGCACTAGTTCCGGAAGTGTTCGGACGTCATCAGTTGTGAGTCGTGTGTAAATAGTTTTTCGTTCATAAACAATTAAAAACTGCGACAAAATAATAATACTGCAACAAAATGTTTATATTGCAACAAAATTTTAATACTGCAACTAAACACTAATACTGCAACTAAATGTTAATATTTCGACAAAATATTAATACTGAAACAGAATATTAATACTGAAACAAAATGCTAATACTGAAACAAAATCTTAGTACTGAAACAATGTTAATACTGAAACAATGTTAATACTGAAACAAAATACTAACACTGTAATAAAATGTTAATACTGCAACAAAATTTTAATACTGACCCCAAATACTAATACTGCAACAAAATATTAATACTGCAACAAAATCTTAATACTGCAACCAAATACTAATACTGCAACAAAATTTTAATACTGCAACAAAATGTTTACACTGGAACAAAACGAGAATATCAGAAGTTTGTGATCGGGGCTTGAACATGAGTCCTGGAGAACACCAGACTTACGCCTTAACCACAAGACCAAAGATTTCCTCGAAGACTCATCCCGTTATTGTGATTTTCTTATGCAACAATATGTTAATACTGTAACAAAATGTTTATACTGCAACAAAAAATGAAATACTACAGCAAAATACGGCAACAAAACACACATACTCTAAGCATATGTAAATTGAGAAATAAAAACCTTATATTGCAACAAAATACTAATATTGAAACAATATTAATACTGTAAAATATACTAATACTGCAAAATATACTAATACTGCAAAATATACTAATACTGCAAAATATACTAATACTGCAAAATATACTAATACTGCAAAATATACTAATACTGCAAAATATACTAATTTTGCAAAATATACTAATACTGCAAAATATAATAATACTGCAAAATATACTAATACTGCAAAATATACAAATACAACAAAATGCCAATATTGCAACACAATACTAACACTAACAAAATAGGGAAATCTTTGGAACAGAACGGGGATCGAACTGACGTCCTGAGGAACCCCAGACTCGCACCTTCACTCTTGGACCAAGGACTCACCCAAGGGTACACCACGCCATTGTCATTTCCTTCTCCAAGAAAATGTTAATACTGTCACAAAATGCTTATACTCCTACAAAATGTTAACACTGCAACAAAATGCTATCTGATATAAAATTGTAATAGTGCAAGAAGATAATAATGTTGCAGCAAAATACTAATTCTGCAACAAAATGTTAATACTGCAACGAAATGTTAATACTGCAACAGAGTTAATTATGCAACAAACTGTTTATACTGCAAACAAATGTAAATATTACAACAAAATACTAGTACTGCAACACAATAAATATTCATTAAAATACTAATACTGCAACAAAATGTTAAAACGGCAATAACATTTTAATTCTTCAACATGTTTATATTACAGCAAAATGCTAATACTACAACAAAATGTTTATACAGACACAAAATAAAGAAACCCATGGACCCGGATGGGGCTCGAACCGGCGTCCTGCGAACCCCAGATTCACACCTTATCCACTGGACAAAAGATTTTCTAAAAGATATACAAAGTTGTTGTGAGTTCCTTCTGCAACAAAATGTTAATACTGCAACAAAATACTAATAAGTCAAAACAATACTAATACTGCGACAAAATATTAATACTGCAACAAAAGGTTTATTCTGTAACAAAATACTTAAAGTGCAATAAAATACATTGTACAACAAAAGGTAAATACTGTAACAATATGTTAATACTGCATAAAAATTAATACAGCAACAAAGCATTAACACTAGAGCAAAATACAACAAAAATACTGCAACACAATGTTAATACTGTAACAAAATACTAACACTGCAATAAAATGTTAATACTGCAACCAAATTTTAATACTGCAACCAAATGCTAATATTGCAACAAAATGTTAATACTGCAACAAAATTTTAATACTACAAC
This sequence comes from Procambarus clarkii, assembly GCF_040958095.1. NCBI lineage: Eukaryota > Metazoa > Arthropoda > Malacostraca > Decapoda > Cambaridae > Procambarus > Procambarus clarkii. Next base: position 19,293,443 of record NC_091211.1, read on the forward strand.
CAAATACTAATACTGCAACAAAACGAGAATATCAGTAGTTTGTGATCGGGGCTTGAACATGAGTCCTGGAGAACACCAGACTTACGCCTTAACCACAAGACCAAAGATTTCCTCGAAGACTCATCCCGTTATTGTGATTTTCTTGTGCAACAATATGTTAATACTGTAACAAAATGTTTATACTGCAACAAAAATGAAATACTACAGCAAAATACGGCAACAACACACACATACTGTAACCAAATGTAAATTGAGAAATAAAAACCTTATATTGCAACAAAATGTAAATATTGCAACAAAATACTAATATTGAAACAAAATACTAATATTGAAACAATATTAATACTGCAAAATATACTAATACTGCAAAATATACTAATACTGTAAAATATACTAATACTGCAGTACTAATACTGCAAAATATACTAATACTGCAGTACTAATACTGCAAAATATACTAATACTGCAGTACTATTACTGCAAAATATACTAATATTGCAAAATATACTAATACAACAAAATGCCAATATTGCAACACAATACTAACACTGTAACAAAATGGGGAAATCTTTGGAACAGAACGGGGCTCGAACTATCGTCCTGAGGAACCCTAGACTCGCACCTTCACTCTTGGACCAAGGACTCACCCAAGGGTACACCACGCCTTTGTGATTTCCTTCTCCAAGAAAATGTTAATACTGTCACAAAATGCTTATACTCCTACAAAATGTTAACACTGCAACAAAATGCTCTCTGCAACGAATATATAATAATGCAAGAAAATACTAATGTTGACTGCAAACAAATGTAAATATTACAACAAAATACTAATACTGCAACACAATAAATATTCATTAAAATACTAATACTGCAACAAAATGTTAAAACGGCAATAACATTTAAATTTTTCAACATGTTTATATTACAGCAAAATGCTAATACTACAAAAAAATGTTTATACAGACACAAAATGAAGAAACCCATGGACCCGGATGGGGCTTGAACCGGCGTCCTGCGAACCCCAGATTCACACCTTATCCATTGGACAAAAGATTTTCTAAAAGATATACAAAGTTGTTGTGAGTTCCTTCTGCAACAAAATGTAAATACTGCAACAAAATACTAATAAGTCAAAACAATACTGTGACGGTAACGCGTTGGTGTTCGGCTGTTCAAAAGCTAGGGGTATGACCTCGTCACATAGAAACAAAAAAAAATAGAAAATCTGGAACTTCGTCTGTGGTAAGGTAATGAGAAGACACACAAAACACAAGTAAACTTAACAATGCGATTTTAATTACGTTAGAAAAGCAAAACATGAATAAAATGGACATACAAATTCGTATAATAAAATCAATCAATCAAAATAATAAGAATAATCAAATGACAAAATGAAAAGTTACGTTAAGACAAGTGAGTAATAACAAGTGTAGAACAAATAATGTAAATATTGGTGCAGGAATATTGGCTTTAAGCTATCACCTCTCTTAGTACACGTAAGCCACAGCTTAGTCTACCAAGGAGACGTGTTAACCTGATGAAAGCACTGGATATTCTGAGAGCTGAGGGTCGTGTGGCCCCAGACATCAGGTAGTATGGTGGGTGGAGGGCAGGTGCTACTGGACCCGCAGCCAATCAGCGAGGAGCAGGCGACAGACAGGTAGTTTGGCGGTTCGAGGTGGAGCAGGTGTTCCTGGCTGCATACGTTTTGCGCTCTGGCAAACCTTGCTGGTGTAGTTGTTGGATATTTCTTCCATATTAGTTTTATATAGATGTCTAGCGACGTATTTTGGAGGGAAGAGCAGGCTCAATCTCTTGAAGGAGATTATCGTCACAATACTAATACTGCGACAAAATATTAATACTGCAACAAAAGGTTTATTCTGTAACAAAATACTTAAAGTGCAATAAAATACTATTGTACAAGAAAATGTAAATACTGTAACAATATGTTAATACTGCACAAAAATTAATACAGCAACAAAGCATTAATACTAGAACAAAATACAACAAAAATATTACGCAAAAATGCTGCAACACAATGTTAGTACTGCAACAAAATACTAACACTGCAATAAAATGTTAATACTGCAAGTAAATTTTAATACTGCAACCAAATACTAATACTGCAACAAAATTTTAATACTGCAACAAAATGTTTACACTGGAACAAAACGAGAATATCAGTAGTTTGTGATCGGGGCTTGAACATGAGTCCTGGAGAACACCAGACTTACGCCTTAACCACAAGACCAAAGATTTCCTCGAAGACTCACCCCGTTATTGTGATTTTCTTATGCAACAATATGTTAATACTGTAACAAAATGTTTTTACTGCAACACAATGTTAATACTGCAAGGTAATATTAATCATGCAATACAATATCAACACTGCAATAAAATGTTAATCCTACAACAAAATGTTAATACTGCCACAAAATGCTAATATTTCGAAAAAATATTAATAGTGTAACAAAATATTAATACTGAAACAAAATGTAAATAATGAAACGAAGTACTAATACTACAATATGTTAATAATTCAACAAAATATTTATGCTGCAACAAAAAATGTAATACTACAGCAAAATACGGCAACAAAACACACATACTGTAACCAAATGTAAATTAAGAAACAAAGAACTTATATTGCAACAAAATGTAAATATTGAAACAAAATACTAATATTGAAACAATATTAATACTGGAAAATATACTAATACTGCAAAATATACTAATACTGCAAAATATACTAATACTGCAAAATATACAAATACTGCAAAATATACAAATACTGCAAAATATACTAATATTGCAAAATATACAAATACAACAAAATGCCAATATTGCAACACAATACTAACACTGTAACAAAATGGGGAAATCTTTGGAACAGAACGGGGCTCGAACTGACGTCCTGAGGAACCCCAGACTCGCACCTTCACTCTTGGACCAAGGACTCACCCAAGGGTACACCACGCCATTGTGATTTCCTTCTCCAAGAAAATGTTAATACTGTCACAAAATGCTTATACTCCAACAAAATGTTAACACTGCAACAAAATGTTATCTGCAACAAAAATATAATAATGCAAGAAAATACTAATGTTGCAGCAAAATACTAATTCTGCAATAAAATGTTAATACTGCAACAAAATGTTAATATTACAACAGTGTTAATTCTGCAACAAACTGCTTATACTGCAAACAAATGTAAATAATACAACAAAATACTAGTACTGCAACACAATAAATGTACAACAAAATACTATTACTGCAACAATATTTGTATACTGCAACAAAATGTTAAAACTGCAATAAAATGTTAATTCTGCAACATGTTTAAATTGCAGCAAAATGTTAATAATAAAACAGAATGTTTATACTACAACAAAATGAAGAAACCCCTGTACCTGGATGGGGCTCGAACTGGCGTTTTGGGAAACCCCAGATTCGCGCCTTAACCACTGGACAAAGGATTTCCTCAAAGATATACAACGTAGTTGTGAGTTCCTTTTGCGACAAAATATTAATACCGCAACAAAATAATAATAATGTAATATAATATTAATACTGCAACAAAATACTAATAATGCAAAACTTATAAAATGTTAATACTAACACTGCGACAATATATTAATTCTGTAACAAAAGGTTTATACTCTAAAAAAACACTTATAGTGCAATAAAATACTATTGTACAACAAAATGTAAATATTGTATCTATATTAATACTGCATACAAATTAATGCAGCAAAAAGCACTAATACTGGAACAAAATACAACAAAAATGTTACGCAAAAATACTGCAACACAATGTTAATACTGCAACAAAATACTAACTTCAAAAATGTTAATACTGCAACAAAATGTTATTAATACTGCAACAAAATTCGTCAGTGAAGTACTTGTTCTGGAAGTGTTCGAAAGTCATCAGTCGTGAGTCGTATTTAAACCATTTTTCATTCATAAACATTAAAAAATTGCGACAAAATTATAACACTGCAACAAAATGTTTATATTGCAACAAAATGTTTATACTGCCACAAAATGAGGAAGCCCATGGGCCTGGAAAGGGCTCGAACTGGCGTCCTGGGTAACCCCCAGATTCGCGCCTTAACCACTGGACCAAAGATTTTCTCGAAGATACACCACTTTATTGTGATTTTCCTATGCAACAACATGTTAATACTGTAACAAAATGCTAACATTGCAACAAAATTCTAATATTGCAAAAATACTGATAATGCAATACAATATTTTTATAACACCAACATACTAATAATGCAAAACGATCCTAATATTATGACATGTTAATACTGCAACAAAATACTAATCGTGCAACAAAATGTAAATGCTTTACAAAATGTTAATACTGAAACAAAATAATAATATGTTGACCAAACTAAACACTAGAAAGTGAAGGGACGACCACGTTTCGGTCCGTCCTGAACCATTCTCAAGTGATTGTGATACGGGAAGGAGGATACTGCAACCAATGTGTTGGTTGCAGATCCAACTGAGATAAGATAAGGGGCTCGATCTGAGATCGAGATAAGATAGATCTGAGATAAGTGTGGGGCTCGAACCGGCGTCCAGAAGAACCCCAGACTCTCGCCCCTAGCCATTGGACCACAGATCTCCTCAAGCAATGCCTACGCTTGTGATTATCTTCTGAAACAAAATGTTAATACATGCACCAAAATTCTTTGTGGCAGTGTGTGTATATATATATATATATATATATATATATATATATATATATATATATATATATATATATATATATATATATATATATATATATATATATATATATATATATATATATATATATATATATATATATATATATATATATATATATATATATATATATATATATATATATATATATATATATATATATATATATATATATATATATATATATATATATATATATATATATATATATATATATATATATATATATATATATATATATATATATATATATATATATATATATATATATATATATATATATATATATATATATATATATATATATATATATATATATATATATATATATATATATATATATATATATATATATATATATATATATATATATATATATATATATATATATATATATATATATATATATATATATATATATATATATATATATATATATATATATATATATATATATATATATATATATATATATATATATATATATACACACACACACACATATATCAGTAAATTCTGCCTGTTCCTTACCACCACCAACGTATCTGCATGCTCCAACAACACTATGTGCCACGTATTATCTAGCAACCCATCACCCGAATAAATAGTACGTTTTAATACTACGTGTAATAAGCACACTTCCTGACTGTCATACATAGCACATAATTGCACTTATGGGGCTGTTATTTTTACCTCCTCATTTAACTCTCGTTTTCTGTTAAAATATTTGGAATTTTACGATGAATTTTTAAAGTTTAGTTTGCTATATACAAGTTTTAAATATTAGAAATTTCTTTTTCAGTTTTATTAAATAATAGAGATTTTATACAAAATTTGAAAATATCCTGAGTTACTTTACAATTTATTGAAATATTTTAGTTTTGTTTTATTTGTTTTATAAAACAGTAATATTAATATAGCTATAGGTTAAGCAGTAATTGTAAATATGAAACAATAAAATGCTTATCTTCAAAAACTAAGATGGTTAGGTCAGGTCTTGGTTTTCTATTCAGCTTTTCAGGTAAACTCAAATATTTCCAATATTTTTTACTACGCTTTAATACTAAGTGTAAATAAGTACAATTCCTAACTGTCATACATAGTACATAATCGCATTTATGGAGCTGTTACATTTACCTCCCCATTTTTGGAGGACGGGCTGTATCTAGACAAGCCTTCCCCCTCTCCTCCAACCTATTTTACACCAGAAACAGCACACACCTGCCATCTGGACGGCTCTCCCGACGACCGCCAAACTATCGTGAATGGCAGTCATCTCACCCGCTTCTGGTTTACAGCTCCAGAATTCGCACCAAGAGGACGTCATCACCCGTATATAAAGGCGTACCACCGTCAAGCGCATCCGATTACCCTTCTAGTGCTCAATGCTTAAGTATCTATTCTCGCTCCCGGGTGATGATAGACGCACATAGCATTTTGTATAGTTTTAACTTCACCTTTGTTATTAACGTCACATTCACAGGGAATGTGACCTGGTGGGGTGCAGGGAATGTAGCGTGGTGGGGAGTGCAGGGAATGTGGCATGGTAGGGGGTGCAGGGAATGTAGCGTGGTGGGGAGTGCAGGGAATGTGACCTGGTGGGGTGCAGGGAATGTGGCGTGGGGGGGGGCTTGTTTTTCCAGGCATGATTGAGGGAAGGCGTGTCTGCGGGCGCGTGTCACAAGCAACCGAAGCCACTTTGCTCACACAAGCAATTTTCACCTCTCCGAGATAATTGCTACAAGGACTTTGCCACGGAATGGGTGGGAAGCTGGCGTGAGTGATCATAATCCATAGCAAAGTATTTTCAGCCCTGCGTCTGGTGGCTAAAAGGGTGATAACTGCCGGTCCGCGCAGGTCAAGAGGTGCTAATGATGCGTGTTTATAATGGCCTCCGTCGTTCTCAAGACCAGTCCTTCGGTAACAGTTACAACCCACAGATTTTGGACGGTCACGAACCTCACTCGGGAGCCCACCACCAGAAACGATTCGCCAATGATAATCCAGGATAGTAAGACGCCGTGTGACGCGGCAGGCTGTGATTGGTGGGATGTGTGGTTGGTAATGCGACGGGAGAGTGAAGGGTCGGCGTGTCATCAGTGAGAGAGCGGTGGCCAGGCTGAGTGGACGGAGAGGGGTCGGTCAGCATCTGTCCTTGCCTAGCTCCTCTCCCTTTTTCATCCTACTCTGGCCTTTCTATCTGTCTATCTATCTATCTATATATATATATATATATATATATATATATATATATATATATATATATATATATATATATATATATATATAGAGAGAGAGAGAGAGTTTCTTTCCCTCTGATGCGCCTGTTCACCTAGCAGTAAATAGGTATTTGGGAGTTAGATAGCCGCTACAGGCTGCATCCTGGGAAATGTGTGTGTTTGTGTGCTAAGTGACATGTAGTATATTTGATAGAAGGAAAATAGGTCAGGAGTTAGTACATTAGACAACTGATGGTAAGAAAGACGAGGTCTAAGAACTAACAGCTCGATCCTGCAAGCACCAAATGGTAAATACCTGGATCAAACCAGTAATGAGTTCTAGTTCTATTCACCATGTCCGGCCTGCCGGCAGACTTGACTTATGATGACTTAATCCAACAAATTGTTGCTTTTAGCGACCTGGGGGGCCTACATGTCCACTACAGCCCAGTTGATCAGGCACTTCTTGCAACAACGTGTCTAATTTTGTCTTGAAGAAGTCCACTTTTGTTCCGGCAATATTCCTTATGCTTGCTAGGATGGTACTGAATAAACGTGAACGTCTGATGTTCAGACAGTGTTCTCTAAACGTGACTATGGCACTTCAACTCATCAATGGGTTTATTCTGCATTTCCTTCCGTATCGTTCACTCCAGCATGTTATTTTACTGTAAAATTGGGACCTGGCCCTCCAGTACCTTCCATGTATGATATATATATGATGATAAGGTTGTGGTATAGCGCATGGAGTGAGAGCATGAGTTTTCTGTACAAAGATAAGGAGTCCACCTTCCTCAGCTCTGGTACAGAGATAAGGAGTCCACCTTCCTCAGCTCTGGTAGCAAAAGCATCGACCAGAACTTGTACTCTAGGCTCGGTAGTAGCTTGTAAACAAATATCATCAGGGTAACAAATGACCGTGTCTTCATTATTGGCTAGAAGATCTTTAATAAGTTGAACGTTCACCATCCCCCAAATGTCCTGCCGCGGGAATCGAACCCTGGACTTTTCGGCTATAAGCCAACTAAATTAACCACTACTTTACAGGACCCTACTTTCTGCCTGCCCTCTGCTCCTCGCAGGCTCAGACCCAAACTAAGAGGCAGACTTTTCTTAATATTTCACCAGTTCCTCTGTTATTCCCTCTCCCGGCCAGTTTCTCGTTTGTCAGTTTATACCTCTCCCTCTAGAGCCTGTGTGACGCCTGCCACGGTCAGCACAAAAGAGAAGGGGGGCCTGGAGACGACTATGTCAACCCCAGATTACATGGCTCATATTATCGAGTCTTGTTACAAAATGTCTCACGATGGGATTAAACTAGTTATTTATTGTCAGGTTTGGCCCTGAGAGTAAAATGTTTTGTCAAAGAAGCAGGGAAAAGGTCGCAACACTGGGCAGTAAAATCAAGGAGCCGTTGCCAGCGTGGAATAGCGTCGATCAAAGTGGACCGCCGGTAGCCCACGTCTCCATTACCATATTTTGGTGGGTTAAACGCCCGTCAATTGGAAGCGGGCCCGTGGGACCTCTTTATATACTCGCCACAGTTACCACATACTCTCTATTTATCCAATTTTATCATTCTTTTCTGTGATAAAAATGAAATAATTACTTTCATAGTTTGTTATACGTAACCAGGTGGTGTTATAACGGTAATCATATAGGGTTATAGATGCTTAATGTTGAGATGAGCAGAGGTTGTAGAATGTGGCAAGAGGTGACGGGTTCCTGGCGACCAGATTTATGTCCTGTGGGCGGTGCGGGAAGCTGGCGAACGTTTCCCTTGTAATCCTTGTCTAATGTGTCCTCAGGAGGGCCACCAGCCTCCACGCGCCGCTGCTCCCTCACACTTCCTCCTCATGCTGACCCTACACTGCAACTCATAATTCTCCTCACACTGACTTCACATTGCACTTTACACTGCTCCTCACAGTGTCTCACTCTGACCCAAAAGAGCAACTCGCACTGCTCATCATACTGATCCACACTGCACCTCACAGTACTGGCCCTCACACTCATCCCCACATTTTCTCTCATACTTCCCTGGCCCCACGCTGCCCTTAACACTGACCTACACATGTCCCTCACACTGCCCCCTTACACAGCCCTCACAACACCCCTCACATAAAAGTGTAACAAAGTTATGTTACTTGACTTGATCCAACAGACTGTTGCTTTAGCTGCCCGCGGGGCCAACATGTCCACTACAGCCCGGTTGATCCGGCACTTCAGGCAACAACGTGTCTAATTTTTTTCTTAAAGAAGTCCACTTTTGTTCTGGCAATATTTCGCATGCTTGCAGGGATGATAACGAAAAAATGCTTGATATAACGAAAAATTTTTTTTAGTTGTCCATCACTACATATTGGTAATTTCAACCAACATAGCATCACTGACGAGTATTCCGGTAACGAATACGTCCGTGACGAGTTATCGAGGGACGATATGACAATCATATCTTTCCTCTTTCTCGTGCCCACGTACGTCACACACAAGACTACACATGAAGCATTTGCAAATCCTCGAAAATAACTGAAGCTCTTCAGCCAGAGATTAATGTACAGTTAAGGTCATTTAACCATCGAGGGGAGCGAGGAGGCGTCGGGGCAGTTAATGGCGGGTGGTTGTCAGCGATTATTGACAGCGGTCCATTACTGCTACAGTTAGCGAGGCTCGCTAGCTGCCACTGGCACGGGGCTCTACTGGGAATACTGAGCATTACTGACAGTGTCATCCTCTATTTTTAGGATGATTCTGTCACCTAGGAAAATATTAAGTATCACAGAGGAAGATTCTGCCACGTGAAAGAAATATTGGAAACTGGAAAAACACAGACAATTTCATCCTGGACGTATTTGCTTACAATAGGTAATGCTGCACATGACTGTAAAGCTGCCGCCCAGTTGGGTGGGTTCATTCGTGAACCCATTATGTGCCTCTAACCCTTTCCACCACCGCCCACGGGATGTGTATGGGGTCAATTATGACACGCTCACCCATACACTAGAAGTGTGAATTAAGTGATTAATCTGCCCGTTTTCTTTATTAGCTACAACGTACAAAACCGAACGTCCTAACCAAACCAAAAATGTACACACTCAAGCAACCCACCTGACCTTACCAAACATTGCATAGAAAACGACAATTTTGACGAGCCGCTAGCTGTCATAGCACGTTACATTTGGTACGTTGGGTACCATAAGGTGCCATAACGACGTTATTAGTTGCGAGGCTGGGTTGGCGTGTGGTAACTAGTGATAGAGGTCGGTTGTACTGCACTAAGACGCCTCGAGTTGCTTCGCTGCGTGAAAGGTGAAGACCGCGACTCTCAGCCGTGACACCACCACACAGGGGAGCCTGGTAGCCTGGTGGATACCGCGCAGTACTCGTAATTCTGTGGCGCGGGTTCGGTTCCCGCACCAGGCAGAAACAAATGGGCAAAGTTTCTTTCACCCTGAATGTCCCTGTTAAAGCAGTAAATAGGTACCTGGGAGTTAGTCAGCTGTCACGGGCTGCTTCCTGGGGTGTGTGTGTGTGTGTGTGGTGAAAAAAATATAAGAAAGTAGTTAGTAAACAGTTGATTGACAGTTGAGAGGCGGGCCGAAAGAGCAAAGCTCAACCCCCGCAAACACAACTAGGTGAATACGCGACCGAAACCACTTCATTATGCCTAATCGTTCTTGTTGTTGTTTTAGATTCAGCCACTAGGAACAAAAAGTTCCGAGTAGCACGGGCTATGGTGAGCCCGCAGTGAACTTATATATATGAAACTGTTGTATATACAAGTGGACTTATATAATATATAACTGTTTATATTCCTAATCATATCTTACGCAGCTTTATATTTGTTCAACTCTTCACTCCTTTTTCGGCAAATATTGTCCACCAGTTGACGAGGTCCTGAGGGACACCCAGGCGTCAGGGACACACTTGGGGGCCCCGACAAACACTGGTCCACCAGTTGACGAGGTCCTGAGGGACACCCAGGCGTCAGGGACACACTTGGGGGCCCCGACAAACACTGGTCCACCAGTTGACGAGGTCCTGAGGGACACCCAGGCGTCAGGGACACACTTGGGGGCCCCGACAAACACTGGTCCACCAGTTGACGAGGTCCTGAGGGACAACCAGGCGTCAGGGACACACTTGGGGCCCCCGACAAACACTGGTCCACCAGCTGGTGGGGTCCTGAGGGACAACCAGGCGTCAGGGACACACTTGGAGCCCCAGACAAACACTGATCCACCAGCTGGTGGGGTCCTAAGGGACAACCAGGCGTCAGGGACACACTCGGGGCCCCCGACAATCACTGGTCCACCAGGGGAAGGTGGGTAACAGATTTGGGGACGATCATTCTGCTGCCTTCTCCTCTCGCATTTAATATCTTTCATTCATCTTTGAGTTTGGACCAATCCTTGAAGCGAAGTATTTCGTCGAACCCATCTTCCCTTTTCACTACCCTAACTTTCTGACGATCAAAATAGCAAACAAACCATATTAATATTATTGATTATCGTAGTATTTTATCATTTGGACTGTTGCGTTTCGCTTTGTATTCGATCAGAGTGAGCGAAAATGCATTAGGATGGCGTGAAGGAAGACCTAGGTTGGGGATAGGCCGTGGGGGAGGGGGGGGCAATGCTTGGGGAGGTGGGGGGAGGCCTAGACTAGGGGAGGGGGAAAGGCCCAGGCATCGGGGGGCGGTAGCTGCGGGCGGCCGCCGCCTGATTGCTGATGGTGAAATATGAAGCACAGACCCGCACGTTGACCCGCCACGCATAAATTTTGATCAGGATATCGCATCAAAAGGGGGGATAAGGGCCGATCGTTTATGGCTGGCACTGACTGGTCGCCAGTAGAGCCACGTACACCGCCACCACCCACTCAAGCAACCTCAAGCATTCACTCAAGCAGCCTCAACCACTCAAGCAGCCTCAAGCATTCAATGCAGCCTCAACCACTCAAGCAGCCTCAAGCATTCAATGCAGCCTCAACCACTCAAGCAGACTCAAGCATTTAATGCAGCCTCAACCACTCAAGCAGACTCAAGTATTCAATGCAGCCTCAACCACTCAAGCAGACTCAAGCATTCAATGCAGCCTCAACCACTCAAGCAGGCTAAAACACTGAAGTAACCTGAAATATTCTCTCGGGCAGCCTCAATCACTGACTCAAGCAGCCTCAATCACTCACTCCATGCAGCCACAAGCACTCAAGCTGCCTCAAGCACTTAAGCAACTTCAAGCACTCAAGCAGGCTCAAACACTCACTCAAACAACCTCAAGCACTCAAGCACTCACTCAAGCCAAGTAGGAGCACACACAACGTAAATGTATAATTCAAGTTCCCCCTCTCCCCCCCCCCTGCCTCTCGTATCAACACACTGTTACTACCAGTTACAAAAATCATGATATATTATCCAAGATATATTATCCCTTGCAAAAAGTACCAGAAAATAACATGAATGTTTCATATATTTTTTTGTTATAAAACAAATAATTACACAATATGCAGCAGCCAGAGTAGAATGCCTGTAACAGAGAGGAAAAGAACAATAACACGATAAAGGAGGCATAGGAGGAAATTACCGGATAACACAGTAGCCGTGGAATCGCCTGATTGTTTCAAGTGCAGGTTAGACAGATATGAACGGGTTTGGGTGGGGATAAAGAGGAGCAGACTCCTAGCGGCCGAAAAGTTTTTCTGTAGTTTCCTTAATTCATGTTTTCATAACTGCGCTTTCCAATATTCGTTGGGGGAGCCGGTCGGCCGAGCGGACAGCACGCTGGACTTGTGATCCTGTGGTCCTGGGTTCGATCCCAGGCGCCGGCGAGAAACAATGGGCAGAATTTCTTTCATCCTATGCCCTGTTACCTAGCAGTAAAATAGGTACCTGGGTTAGTCAGCTGTCACGGGCTGCTTCCTGGGGGTGGAGGCCTGGTCGAGGACCGGGCCGCGGGGACCGGGCCACTAAAAAGCCCCGAAATCATCTCAAGATAATCTCAAGATGGTAACTGGCGAAACTTGAAAGAAAAGAAACGCCACTCAAGAACTTAAAAGAAGAAACTTGATCATGCTGGGTGTTGTATCCTGGCGGAGGCAGAGCCACCATCGCCCCGGTAACACTGGCTCGCTACCTACCGTATGGCGAATTTGCGCAGATTGTAATTATAGAAGCCCTTCCAGATAGAGTAAACCAGTTCATTATCACCTCATCAATTTTCCAAAGATAATTAATCAGGCAATTTTTGTGGTGCAGCTGGGGGCGCTGACGGACAACCTAGGCAACTTGGCAACAGAAAAAAAGGTTTGTTTATCTAAGCAAACTACAGACTTTCGCATTATCGCCTCCTCGTCTACTGTTTCACGCCGGCCACGAGAACCAGCCACTCGCCCGCCCGGATTCACTACCACATGCAAATTAGCCAGTCTGAAGCTGGCTTTGGTAAACTTTGGCGAAGAAATGGCCAGTTGGTGCTGGTGGCCAGCTGATGTTGGGCGCCAGGTGATGCTGGAAACTAGGTAGTGCTGCTAGTCAGGTGATTATTGGGGGCCCAGGTGGTGCTATAGTGGTCAGGTGATGCTGGGGGCCAGATGGTGTTAGTGGCCAGGTGGTGCTGGGGCAATATGATGCTGGGGACCAGGGGGTGCTGGCGGCCAGATGGTGCTGGCGGCCAGGTGGTGCTGGCGGCCAGGTGGTGCTGGCGGCCAGGGGCTGCTTGTGGCCAGGTGGTGCTGGCGGCCTGGTGGTGCTGGTGGCCAGGTGATGCTGGGGCAATATGGTGCTTGTGGCCAGGAGGTGCTGGCGGCCAGGGGCTGCTTGTGGCCAGGTGGTGCTGGTGGCCAGGTGGTGCTGGCGGCCAGGGGCTGCTTGTGGCCAGGTGGTGCTGGCGGCCTGGTGGTGCTGGCGGCCAGGTGGTGCTGGCGGCCAGGTGGTGCTGGTGGCCAGGTGATGCTGGGGCAATATGGTGCTTGTGGCCAGGAGGTGCTGGCGGCCATGGGCTGCTTGTGGCCAGGTGGTGCTGGTGGCCAGGTGGTGCTGACGCCCAGATGGTGCTAGTGGCCAGGTTGCACAAAGGGTGACCCAATGCGCATGGGTTAGCGCAGGTTCAAGGGGTGGTCCCATGAACAGGAGGATAATCCAAGGAAGAGTGGGGTGGACCCTTGAATTGGGGGTGGCCCCAGGGATAGGGGGTAAACCATGGAACAAGAAGTGTACCCTGGGATAGTGTGTTGGCCCTGGGATAGGGGGTAGTCCTAGGTATAAGGGTTAGAACCTTGGATAGGAGGTGGTTACAGGGACAAGAGAAGGCCACAGGGACAGTTTGATGGTCCCAAGGACATGGAGATAGACCCCTGAGGCATGAGGTAAACCCCTGGGATAGGGGATGAACCCTGGGACAGGGGAGGTAGACCCTGGAATAGAGGACAAGAGGTCGCACCCAGTCGCATGTGGTGGACTCATATTTACTTAACCAAGAAACATAACAGCAACGCGTACTGAGGTGGTCAACCCGTCCTCAGGCCAAGTCCATTCTATCCAGCGGTCGACCCCAAGGACGCATTCAACAATTTTAACATGCTGTTCATTCCAAACAGGAATTTTCTCAAATAGAAATTAATATTAATATATATATATGAATATTTAGGCATAGGTTAGGTTAGGTGTTTAGGTTCTGTTGGCGATATTTGTATTTGTAGTACGTGGGTGAAATATTTACAGTGTTGTGGTTCGAACAAAAGTCGTCAGTGAAGCACTTGTTCCGGAAGTGTTCGGACGTCATCAGTTGTGAGTCGTGTGTAAACCGTTTTTCATTCATAAACAGCTGGGGTTTGGCGGGTGGATGGAATGGACTTTGGCCTTAGTTTGTGAGGACGGGCTGTTAAGAGAAGTTCAGTCAGAAGAAGTTAGTGAAGCATTTTACGAGAAAGGTTCAAATGTAATCAAGACTGAATCATATGTAAGTCATTCCATTCATAATCTATCGTCGTGCAGGACGTCCTCATTAACAATTGGGATGTTCGTTAATCCAGCCGCCAAACCTCCTGTTTATGAATGAAAACACTACACACACGACTCACAACTGATAAAGTTCGAAGTTTTATTGAAAACTTATTTACTCAATTTATATGACTGAATCGCATCTATAAATGCAGCCCGTCCTCTAAACAAAGACCCAAAGTCCATTCCATGCACCCGCCAACCCCCCTGTTTATGAATGTAAAACTCTGTAAATGCTTCACCCACGTACTACAAATACAAATAATCCGCAACAGAACCTAAACACCTAACCTGACCTATGCCTAAATATGCACAATATGCTAATATATAATAATATTAATTTATATTTGAGAAAAGTTCTGTTTTGAATGAACAGAATGTTAAAATTGATGAATGCGTCTTTGGGGTCGACCGCTGGATAGAATGGACTTGGTCTGAGAACGGGTTGATAAATCTTTCATATGCGTACAACAAATTATTTAAATTATTTCAATACAAATAATTGCCAACATAACCTAAATACCCAACCTCGGTTTAGCTATACGCGAAATTAAGAATATGAAGAATAATTATAATAAAATAATATTTAATATTTGCGAAAAAACAATGTTGAATACACAGTCCGTTTAAATTGATCAATGCGTCTTTGGCATACAGCCCCGCTCCTGAGCCTTTCAAGTCCACTACAGGATCACCATAGCCCGTGCTACTTGCAACTTTTTGGTCCGAGAAGCTGAATCTAAAACAACAACGTCTTTGGGCCAGCCGCCGCCTGGAGTAGTCTAGCCTCAGGAAGAGATGCGCAGTGAACCAAGCCCAGATACAAACCACAAAAATATACATTACTGTATTTGAAACTATAACGCAAAATGTGTCCTATACACTATCAGCTCGCACTTTAAATATACCTGATCAAACCACCTCATCTTTAACGTAGACTAATTATGTACAAACCATAACATATAAAAATTATTCATTTCTACTTCAAAATATACCGTTTTCTTTGATTAGCGAGTATACTAAATATTACGGTATCCGTTGGAGTGTGTAAGGGAGGACTGATAAAGTGCATGTTTCATACAGCAGGGAAATGGTTCCTGCATGGAACACTCATCAAAATGGGAAAGGGGAAACGACTGCTGCACGGAACATTCAGAGAGAAGCGCCTGCTCACGGAACATTCAGAGAGAAGCGCCTGCTCACGGAACATTCAGAGAGAAGCGCCTGCTCACGGAACATTCAGAGAGAAGCGCCTGCTCACGGAACATTCAGAGAGAAGCGCCTGCTCGCGGAACATTCAGAGAAGCGCCTGCTCACGGAACATTCAGAGAGAAGCGCCTGCTCACGGAACATTCAGAGAGAAGCGCCTGCTCACGGAACATTCAGAGAGAAGCGCCTGCTCACGGAACATTCAGAGAGAAGCGCCTGCTCACGGAACATTCAGAGAGAAGCGCCTGCTCACGGAACATTCAGAGAGAAGCGCCTGCTCACGGAACATTCAGAGAGAAGCGCCTGCTCACGGAACATTCAGAGAGAAGCGCCTGCTCACGGAACATTCAGAGAGAAGCGCCTGCTCACGGAACATTCAGAGAGAAGCGCCTGTTCACGGAACATTTACAAAGAAGAGGAACGTGAATTCCATAGAATGAATTTGAACTCCTTGTTTTGATTACAGGTTAATGTGTGTTCATCACATCCAGTTTTCTAAACAAAGTACCGAAATGTAATGCATACAATTGCCGTCTCTTTTCTGAATGAACAATTATTTAAACATGACCCTCAACTGATTACTTTGAAACGGGGTGAGTTTTTCACACACCTTCATGTTCCCATCACACTTCCTAAAACGCTTCACCCATGCAGTGTTGCCAGATTGGGCTACAAATAGCAAATTGGGCTACTTTTGAGAGCCCCGCGCTCCCAAATTTGTAATTTCGCTACTTGCTACTTTTGTAACGGGGGGTGGGGGGAAATAACTCTATCTTGTCCATTATTCCACCCCCCAGTTAACTAACGAGGCCGGGGGAAACAGCTCTCTCTAGTCCGTTATCCCGTCCCCAGTTAGCTAACAATTCTAGAGCACTCCCAGAGTTCCTACCCGCCTTCAACCCACCTTATGGGTTGCTGTTTGGCTATTTATAGTGCATTGGAAAAAAAACAGATGGCGTTAGTTGTATTTTGTGGGGTAATTTGTTATAGGTGTAATTTGATGTCAACAGATGACGTAAGCTGTATCTTATGGCCACTGTTGACCAGCCAGTTGATAGTGTTCTCTTCTGCCGACAGATGGCATCAGCTGTATTATTATTATTTTAATAATATTATTACATTAATAATAATGTATTATTATTACTTTAAACACTAATCTATCCGTCTGGTAGCTTATAATATGGTTTTATACCATACTGGTATTAGGTAGCTAGAATTCTGCAATTACTTTTTTTTATCTACTGTTGAGGATATGTAAGACAAATGTAAGGTTTTGAGGCTAAGTAACGAAGATAGTTACAAGATACGAGTCAGATGGTGTTGAGATTGCAAAAGGGATTATGATATGAACTTAAGCCAAAAAATCAATGTATAAATGTTCGCAAATATGAGACTGGGATTTATTTCTCGAAAAGTTAGCAATAAAATACGCTTTCTAGTTCTTTATTTTTAAAATTAAGACCAGGGATTCTGTCTAACGAAGCTGCAAGCTAAAACACCGTTATCCTATAATGTTCATCTGTAGCTTGACCCTAAATACTCGTTTATTAAACGAATTTATTGTTAGAGTTTATTAAGAATCAACTTTGCTGAAGGCAGAGTTTCTAACAAATACCTTCCTGTGATTGGCTGTTGCGGGGAATGCCAACGCTTATATGAATAAAATGCAAAATAAGAAATACGTCCTTTTGCTCAATAACCTTGTTGTTGTTGTTGTACAAAAGAACAACAATTTCTGTTTTATACAAGACAGAAATTTCCATCTAACTGAATAATGTAGACCAATAAGAGGACGGAGGCATTGTATCGCCGATATTATTTGTGTGAGGCAACTCCCACTGATGACGTCACAAGTTAGGTAGCCAGCCCATGTTTCTGTAACACTCGTTACATCCTGCAGTATTTAATTATCACTACATTAATACTTTTAAATACTTAACATTTAACTTTTTAGGTAGGTTAAAGTTGAAGTAGAATGTCATAAGCAAGGATGGTGTGCTGAATAAAGATGATTTATTAAGTGGATGGAGCCTTTAGCTGATCCCTTTCTGTGATTGGCTGTGGTGAATGTCAACAAAGAATGTGGGCGGAGCTTGGAACCTCCTACCCGAGCACAACAACCCACCTTATGGGTTGCTGTTTGGCTATTTATAGTGCGTTGGAAAAAAAACAGATGGCGTTAGTTGTATTTTGTGGGGTAATTTGTTATAAGTGTAATTTGATGTCAACAGATGGCGTAAGCTGTATCTTATGGCCACTGTTGACCAGCCAGTTGATAGTGTTCTCTTCTGCCGACAGATGGCATCAGCTGTGTTATTAGTACTTCCGAATTCCCTTTAAATACTGATCTACAAATCCCTTGGCTTATGATAAGGTTTTATGCCATTTATGATCAGTATTAGATAACTGGAGTTCCGCAATTACTTTTATTTATCAACTGTTCAGGATATCATCATATAACGTCTGGTTAGGATGTACTACTCTCGATTGATGAAGATTAAGCCACCCAAGAGGTGGCACGGGCATGAATAGCCCGTAAATACTGTTCTCGTAATATTATTCAGGGGGGTGGGGGAACTATCAAGTGAAAGCGCCAAGCCATTACGACTATATAGCACTCGGAAGGGATCAGGATACGGATTTGGGATGGAACGGGGGAAAGGAATGGTGCCCAACCTCTTGGGCGGTCGGGGATTGAACGCGGACCTGTAAGGAAGCGAGACCGTCGCTCTACCGTCCAGCCCAAGTGGTTAAGCGTAATATTATTAAAACAACAATTTATGCATATAATAACAGCATTTCATACTAAAAATACTTGGATATATCGATATTTGGTAGTGAAATCCAATCTAGGAATCTCCTATGACTAAACTGTACTTTTTAATTATTTTTATGTGCTTACTACTTATTATTAAATTATTAAGTACTTACTATAATAATTAAATAAATTATTTTATTTAATATTTAAATTAAACGATAAAATAATAGGTAATAATAAATCATTGTGTAGGGGGACAGGCAGCCAGTGTGTACATATACAAGTTAGGCTTATACCAAGGTGCCACAAAGGTGCCAAATTAAAGACTGGGTGCTGCCGGGGCGGGCCCAAGGGCTGCTGGCGGCCCTGGCCAGGCTGAACTTCCGCGCCCTTATAATCACCATTGTTTAATAATCTTCACAGGGAGAAACATATATATATATATATATATATATATATATATGTGTGTGTGTGTGTGTGTGTGTGTGTATATCACGAAAATAAACACGTGATTTAAAAATGTGACAATGTCAGACCACGGAGGAAAAATGAAACAGGAATTTCCTTAAGTACTTTCGTATATTAATACATCTTCAGAAGGAGTGAAGAAGACACTCCTTCTGAAGATGTATTAATATACGAAAGTACTTAAGGAAATTCCTGTTTCATTTTTCCTCCGTGGTCTGACATTGTCATATATATATATATATATATATATATATATATATATATATATATATATATATATATATATATATATATATATATATATATATATATATATATATGCAATTGACGATCACAAAACACTGATCATTTTTATGCGGAAAATCCACAGAGAAATATGAAATGAGGTGAACGTTTCGGCTTTGTTAAAGCCTTTGTCAACACCAGTCTGGTGTTGACAAAGGCTTTAACAAAGCCGAAACGTTCACCTCATTTCATATTTCTCTGTGGATTTTCCGCATATATATATATATATATATATATATATATATATATATATATATATATATATATAAATATATATATATATATATATATATATATATATATATATATATATATATATATATATATATATATATATAATGTGTGTGTGTGTATGTGCAAAAATAATATTAATAAAACAATTAACATCGTTTAGTGTACTCTATGTATCAAAATATATTACTTTGAAACCCATATCATTCACTAAAAAAAAAAATTAGGCTACTCTTATTACAAATTCGCTACTTTTTGGCCGTCAGCTCGCTACTTTCCGCAATTTGGATCTGGCAACCTTGCACCCATGTGCTGTAACTACAGCCCATCTTCATAAACAATGGTCGGTGCTCGTTAATTCAACCACTAAACCACAACCCGTCCTCAGGTAATACTCGTCCCAGCGGCGGCTGACCCCAAAGACGCATTCATAAATTTTAACATACTGTGTTTTCAAAATCGGTATACAGTATTCTCAATAATAAATTAGTATTTTTATAACTTAGAATTTCATGTACAGTTAGGCTTAGGTTAGGTTAGGTTCGGGCAGTTTAGTACATCATTTTTATGACGTGACAATTCGAGAGGACGGGTTGATTTGTGAGCCGCTACTTTTCAATAGTACTTTGTAATTTGTACGTTGGAGACCATGACGTACAAAATGAGACGTACTAGCCGAGAGGACGGGTTGCATAAACAAGGGGTTTGGCGGCTAAATTAATGATCACTTGACCTTTGTTTATGAGGACGGGCTGGCAAACCTCCCGTTTACGAATTAAAAACCTCTACACACGACTCACAACCGATTACATTCGAACTTTTCTTGAAGTGCTTTGCACTCTTATTGTAATGGAATAAATTTGCTAATATGCCATTGAATATGGCAGTAGCTTGGACAAACAGAGCCCAAAGGTGAGGATATATACCATCACATCACAAAAAAAAACACTTTTAGATATACGTTGAATAATTACAAAATAGAGACAATGCCAATCGGTCGAAGTCGGAATTGCAACCTGTTTTTAGGCTAGGCTCGTCCTAAAGGCGGTCGACCCCAGAGACGTATTTATCAATTTTAACGTACCGCATATTAAAAATTTGAGTTTTTTTTACATTTAAGGAAATATTATTACATAATAGAATGTATTGAATAGTCAGGCTTAATTTAAGTTAGATTACGAGGTTAGGTTCTGCTGGCAATTATTGGTAGTTGTAGTAAGCGTTGAAGCGTTTAGAGCAACCCGTCCGCGACTGAAGTCCATTACATCCAGCGGTCGACCCCATTGACGCAGTCATAAATGTTAATATGCTGTTCATTCAAAACGGGAATTTTCTCAAATCGAAATTAATATTATAATATATTAGCATATTGTGCACATATAGGCATAGGTTAGGTTAGGTGTTCAGGTTCTGTTGGCAAATATTTGTATTTGTAGTACGTGAGTGAAGCATTTACAGCGTTGTGGTTCGAACAAAAGTCGTCAGTGAAGCACTTGTTCCGGAAGTGTTCGGACTTCATATGTTGTGAGTCGTGTGTAAACTGTTTTTTATTCATAAACGGCTGGGGTTTAGCGGGTGCATGGAATGACTTTTGGGTCTTTGTTTGGAGGACGGGCTGATTTGTCAACCTGAATGTTCGAAGCCACTACTTGAGACGTGCATCATGTACTCCCCATACTCCTAACGGCAAACATCTAACCTCACCTAGTCCTATGCACAGACCTACAATATATATAATGATACGCAACTATATTAGAGGAAAACACCGTTTTTTGCCTTAACAAACTCGTACGATAAATGCATTTTAACATTCTGGTGCCAGATATTGTAGTACTGAGATATTTCCATTTGTGATAATCCGTTTTAGAGCTTTCCTCTCGGAGTGGAGGATGCATTAATAACTACTAATAACTTCCAGTGGAACCAAAACACCTGCCTTGCTGGGACTAACTATGCACAAGTTCCATTATCTATATTAAAAAAGAAAATACTCACTAAATATTCAAGAGCAAAAAGTTAGATCATCTGAGGGTCAAGTGTCTACCCAAAGATTTTCAATCTCTATAAGAAATGCTTTTCCATAACGCATTACAAAGAAACACGTTTGCTTGACGCACTAATATTAATATGCATTTCAACACACGCATAAATGATATATAATCCTTGTTAATGTGGTATCACCACACTCTTACCTTAATGTAGTGGGTGTAGGGAAGCTGACCTTAATGTAGTGGGTGTAGGGAAGCTGACCTAATGTAGTGGGTGTAGGGAAGCTGACCTTAATGTAGTGTGTTTAGAGAAGCTGACCTTAAAGTAGTGGGTGTAAGGAAGCTGACCTTAATGGACTGGGGGAGCGGGTATGACCAAACCATATATAAGACGGTTTAGCAGATTTCCGATTGTCAAAACTGTGTATATTGTGAAGTTAAGATGTATATAATTAGTCATTTTTTAGCTTAAGCTAAGTTGGGTTGGCTTGGGTTAGGTTAGGCTAGGTTCAACGGTGATAGATTGAGTAAGGTTTTGATGTTCCATTGTGTAGGATAATACTTATATTCATTTGGTTAGGGGAGGGGAAAGGGGGTAGTACAGTGTTTGTGTAGGCACAGGGGACCTTGCTACGCTCCCAGCCTCCCCACTCCTCCTGGTCATTACACCCTAAGAATAGCGTGGGCTGGATGCACCAGTCTTCAGGTTCCTCTTCATGAAACAAGACATAACTTACCCATACACTAAACCCTTACACAAGAATACATTAAGGGGCGACTCTAAATGGTCTTCAACATCTGTCTACATAAAGCCCATGTCATAATTTTCACCGTGTAAAGGAAATGCAATTCCTACATAAACTGTCTCATTCGTTTGTATATAATACTCCCTCGCAACATCGGCCAGAGTCTTAGGTTGTTGTCATTGGCTGTCGACCATCTGGCGACTGGGGGTTCTCTCTGTCATGTTACATCCAGGAGATATCGGACTCCGCATGACAGCAAAATGGAGATGAATAATTATCAATAATGAACGGACAGCGGTTACGGTCATAAAACGAAAGTCGAGTAGCGGGTCTTTTCCTGGGATTTTTTTCCTACATTACTTGAAAAAGAGTAATTATTGGCCTTAACGGCCATATAGATCAAGAGAAGACCGGGTCTTCAGTAACAGAGGTCACACAAGGGGTGGATGTAATTACAAAGAGTAAACATGAGGATACAGCCGTGGCAGCCAGCCAGTGTGACTCCCCGCTCAGTTAATTCATCACATCGCTATACTGGTCTATTACGGTCACAATTACGCCTAAGTGACTCGGGTTCTGCCAGATTCATCGGTCTGAATCATCTGAAGGGACTGGAGCAAGAGAGAGAGAGAGGTAAAAGGCTGTAAAGGTTAGAATCCCTGCGTAATGCATGGTCAAATGAGCGAGTTTGTTACATCCCAAGGGCGTCTTTTTACGGTGAATGATTTTGGGCTCACACACGAGGCCGGTGCTGCCAACTTGGGGAGGCGATCATTTTCAGGAGTCATTCGCTTAGAAAATAACATACCGAAATACAAATAAGATATCAAATTATACTTCAGGATCTAACACCCAAACCTTTACTACACATTTTCAATAAGAAGACGACAGATAGCTGCTTGAGTTCGTACAGTGGCAACACTGCATGCGCCCTCACCGCTGTTCTATTGATGGCAAATTGGTGCACTTAGGACCTTCTTGCCAGACTTCCGGCTGCGACGGCAGCGTTGGGCTCGAAATATTAGCGGGCGGTGGGTTGCGGCGGAGGACGAGGCCGCAGTAATTGATTAAGTGCTTCGCCAGGACTGTCCATTTGAGCTATGCGACTGCTGCCTCCTAAACTGACTGTGGGAAACTCAGAGTTTTCCAAGCTGATTGGTCATTTGTAATTTCAGAAATATCCTGACTATACACAATTATGTGGGAGAGAGAATATCTGTTTGTCTGTCTGTCCAAAGTTGGAGACCAGACGCTTGGGGCTAGCCTCACCCAACTTTGCAGGGGGAATGGGGTTGGGTACGGGGCAGACAAAGGCTGTCGGGGGTAGGGCCCAAGTTAAATGCCTTAAGAAATATTAGCAATTATAAAGTCCCCAAGCGATTTTCATGAATTAAAATGTTAAATGTTTAAGGCGATTCCCCTAGACGTTTAAGCGATCGTAATAGCATATTTTCTGAAACCCATACAGTTGTTTCAGTGCTTGTTAACAATACATTTTCTGAGAGGTGGGGAGAGGTTGAGAAAGGGAGGGACCAAGGGTTAAGGGGAAAATGGGATGAACAGTGCAGAAGAGGGAAAAAGGAGGGAAGATGGAGGAAGAGACAATGGTGCAGCCGGGCACCCCCTTAAAATATATATATGTATGTGTGTATATATATATATATATATATATATATATATATATATATATATATATATATATATATATATATATATATATATATATATATATATATATATATATGTATGTATGTGTGCATATATGCGAACAAGCTTGAATGGTCCCCGAGCATATATGCGAATGAAAACTCCACACCCCAGAAGTGACTCGAACCCAGACCGCCAGGAGCACAATGCAACTGGTGTACATGGCACCTTAAACCACTCGACCAACAGTGACCGTACAAAAGACGATGATAGCCGAGCCTATTTGAACCACCCTCCCGATAAATAGCCTCGGCTATCATCGCCTTTTGTACGGTCACTGATGGTCGAGTGGTTTAAGGTACCATGTACATCAGTTGCATTGTGCTCCTGGCGGTCTGGGTTCGAGTCACTTCTGGGGGTGTGGAGTTTTCATTCATATATACATATATATATATATATATATATATATATATATATATATATATATATATATATATATATATGACAATGACACACATATATATATATATACATATATATATACATACATATATATATACATATATATATATTATTAAATATGACCGAAAAAGTAAGATTAATAATTCTAACACGAATTTTCTCAATCTTTCGTACATTTCTTTTCACTGTTGGTGGTAATTCAAAAATCAATTCTCCAAAATTCATTTTTATTTCTAGTCTGACGCGACACTTGAGCGCGTTTCGTAAAACTTATTACATTTTCAAAGACTTTAGTTTAAATATACACAACTGAATAGAACTTGTAAGTTCTATTCATAGAATAGAACTTGTAAGTTCTATTCAGTTGTGTATGTTTAAACTATATGTGTATGTTTATTCTATTCATAGAATAGAACTTGTAAGTTCTATTCAGTTGTGTATGTTTAAACTAAAGTCTTTGAAAATGTAATAAGTTTTACGAAACGCGCTCAAGTGTCGCGTCAGACTAGAAATAAAAATGAATTTTGGAGAAAGGATTTTTGAATTACCACCAACAGCGAAAAGAAATGTACGGAAGATTGAGAAAATTCGTGTTAGAATTATTAATCTTACTTTTTCGGTCATATTTAATAATATATGTCTACAGGAAAGACTGCTACCAAAATATACTTATACATATATATATATATATATATATATATATATATATATATATATATATATATATATATATATATATATATATATCAGAAAGAGCCTAGTTGTTTGGCATTGCTAGGCACCTAAGGAGAGATGGTGTCGTCCTGCCTATATATTGGGATCGTTAGGGCTGATAGTTCCCAAGTGGGCTTGTACCAGTTCTGGAGGTGGCCTGGGTTGGTTGGGCTTGTAAGATAACCTACCTACTACTCTCACCCAGGGAGGCCAAATAGGGTCATGTAAACCCCACCTCAAATAGTTATCAATGGTTGGCGGGTTGAACTCTTGTCCGATAGGTTACCTGGTCTGATATTCAACGGTACCAGGTGGGGATCCTTGGGTACAAAAGCTGTAGGCAAGTTTTTTTATTATTATTTTCTACCACAGTCGTGGCCACACATTTACAATACTAACCAGCATATATACATTTTCTTCTGTCCTCCATGGACAGGTTGAGAGATCTGTTAAACATTTAGTTCAGGGATTTATTGAATAATCAACCTCATAAGGTGATTGTAGTGCTACAAGTTGAATGAAAGGAGAGTGTGAACGGAGAGATCACTGAGTCTTCCAACCGGAGAGAAGATTGTGTGGACGGAGAGAGAGTGAGCTGGGGCTTCACACCGGACAAGTTTCTTGGACCAATGGTGGACACTACAAGGAAAGAGAGACGGATCATTGGTGTCACCCACCAAGTTCATCATATCAGGATATTGAACCTGGTGAGTGTTTGTAAGGTGGTGTAACTGTGTTCCATTATTAAGGGTTTCGAAACTCTAGGGGCAGTCAGCCATATTGATTTCTCGAATTCCTGTGCAGTGACTCTACTCCTATTCAGGATTCAATCAATGCTCAAGTTTTTATGTAAAGTATTATTCGAAATGTCTAACAATCAGAAAATAAATGTCAATATTCAAGTTTTTAAATGTTGTCTTTTAATCTAATATCATAATATCTTAGATGTATGTTTTTGCATGTTACCATGAATTTGATTTCCATTTCCGAGTTTCATTTCTCGTCTAAAATATATATTTAAATGTATGGTGGCAGCTATACCCCCTTCTTTTTCTTTTATACTAATCCTATACTTTCATCCCCCAATACTATCCTATAATTCTTTCTTTTCATCCCAAATGCTGTCTCAAATTTCCATTTCCACTAAAGATTTCATCCTTCCTTCCTTCTTCCTGCTTCTTCCCCCTCTCACCCTCCCTCCTTCCTCTCTAGCTCCTCCCTTTATATTGTTTTTCTTTACTTTTTCTTCTTTCATCTGTTTTTTCTATCCCCCCTTCCCCCCGGAACAGGCACATTCATCTCTTTCAAGTCGTCACATCTGCTCTCGGTAGCGTTCCTCATAAGTCAAATACCCATACCTCTCTCTCACCACCCTCACTCCTCGCAAGCCACCCTCACCTCTCCCTCCCCACCCTCACCTCTCCCTCCCCACCCTCATCCCTCGCAAGCCACTCTCACCTCTCCCAAGCCACCCTCATCCCTCGTAAGCCACTCTCACCTCTCCCTCACCACCCTCATCCCTCGCAAGCCACTCTCACCTCTCCCAAGCCACCCTCATCCCTCGTAAGCCACTCTCACCTCTCCCTCACCACCCTCATCCCTCGTAAGCCACTCTCACCTCTCCCGCCCCACCCTCATCCCTCCCAAGCCACCCTCAACTCTCCCTCACCACCCTCACCCCTCACAAGCCACTCTCACCTCTCCCAAGCCACCTTCATCCCTCGCAAGCCACTCTCACCTCTCCCTCACCACCCTCACCCCTCGCAAGCCACTCTCACCTCTCCCAAGCCACCATCATCCCTCGCAAGCCACTCTCACCTCTCCCTCACCCCTCGCAAGCCACTCTCACCTCTCCCAAGCCACCCTCATCCCTCGCAAGCCACTCTCACCTCTCCCAAGCCACCCTCATCCCTCGTAAGCCACTCTCACCTCTCCCAAGCCACCCTCATCCCTCGTAAGCCACTCTCACCTCTCCCAAGCCACCCTCACCCCTCGTAAGCCACTCTCACCTCTCCCTCACCACCCTCATTCCTCCCATGCCACCCTCACCTCTCCCTCCCCTCCCTCACCCCTCCCAGCCACCCTCACCTCTCCCTCACCACCCTCACCCCTCCCAAGTCACCCTCACCTCTTCTGAACCTCCCACTCCTTCCTCACCCCTCCCGAAACCTACCTCACCCTCACCCGTCCCAAACTACTCCTCACCCATGCCCCCAGAATTTCCTTGTCCTCCCTCACCCTTAATGTTCTTCGTCACCCCTTCCAAGTTCCCCCCTCTTGAGCCTCCCTCCATACATTCGCCACCCTTTCCGAGCCTCGCCCGTTCTAAATGACCCACGGAGGGTGTTAATATTCCCTTCGTCAGCGTCAAGGGTTACAAGGGCGAGAATGACTCTACGATATCAAGAGCTCAGAGGGAGAGCAGAAAATACTGATGTACACACACACACACACATATATATATATATATATATATATATATATATATATATATATATATATATATATATATATATATGTATATTAGTGTTCAGTGAGAAACCACAAGGTCTCCTCTGAATACTTTTTTCTTCTCCGAGGCTATGGGTCCCCACATTGGCACCAGAGGTGGTACCCTCACAAACTTTTATATATATATATATATATATATATATATATATATATATATATATTATATATATATATATATATATATATATATATATATATATATATATATATATATATATATATATATATATATATATATATATATATATATATATATATATATATATATATATTAGCACGCAGCCCGTGCTACATGGACATTTCGTTCTGCAAATAATGGCAGCAAAATCTTTCTTTTTGTTAATCTGTAGAATATGAGCTACAGCACAACTCACAAGACACAGCATGCCTCACACAGCGCGACAGACCCTAACAACGAGCAATACATCCCACCAACGCGCAACAGTAACCCCAATAACGCGCAACACACCCAACATGTAGTACACCCCAACAACGCCTAACACACCCCAATATCAATGCAAAACACCCCGAACAACGCGCAACGCACCGCAACAACGCGCAACACACCCCAACTACGCTCAACACACCCCACATGGCGCGGCACGCCTCCCTCGTCTCTCACGGATGCACACCGCTTAGTTATTAACACCAACTGGTCAGTAATGCTCACTAATGCTCAGTGCTTCTGTATGTCATTACCAACAAAAGACAGGAGCGGCGGCTTGACCTGGGTGTCCCCACCGCCGCCCCCGTCAAGTATCACCAGTGTCCTTGCCGCCGGTCATTAATACCACCTGACATCGGCCTCTTTACGGCCAGGATAATATGTGCGGAGGACAGCGGGACACGCACCAGTAGCTAGCGTCATGGAGCCTCGTCACGGACGGACACGCACCAGTAGCTAGCGTCATGGATCCTCGTCACGGACGGACACGCACCAGTAGCTAGAGGGACATCTTCTCAGTGATGCACCACAGAGGAGCATGATCCTCGTCACGGTCGGGCACGCACCAGTAGCTAGAGAGACATCTCCTCTGTGATGCACCACAGAGGAGCATGATCCTCGTCACGGACGGACACGCACCAGTAGCTAGAGGGACATCTCCTCTGTGGTGCACCACAGAGGAGCATGATCCTCGTCACGGACGGACACGTCATGAGAGATTTCAACGATGAAAAGATAGACTGAGAGAGCAAAGAACCAACTGGCGGCACAAAGATATAGAGCTCTAAACTATTGGACGTAGCAACATGCACTTTTTAAACCAACATGTCAGGGGACCCACAAGCTAGACTTGACCTGATATTCACTCTGAACGAGTCAGATATAAAGGAAATACATTTGGAAGTCCTCATGGGAATGATTGATGATCACAGTATGGACATTTAGTATCTAGTGGAAGTAGGGATAACTTCCTCAAGAAAGGGATGAGAAACTAAACGCTGGCATACTGAAAGGGAAATTACAAGACAAGAAAACACCTAGTAGTGATAACATATATATACCGGAACTCAGAGGAACTGATATGGTACATAAAAGACGGACTATATAATACCGGTGGTACTCGCACAAGGGGACACAGGTGGAAAGTGAGTCCCCAAATGAGCCACAGAGACATTAGAAAGAAGTTGTTAAGTGTCAGAGTAGTTAACAAATGGAATGCATTAGGAAGTGAGGTGGTGGAGGATGACTCCATACTCAGTTTCAAATGATATGATAGAGCCCAGTAGGCTCAGGAATCTGAACACCAGTTGATTGATAGTTGAGAGGCGAGACCAAAGAGCCAAAGCTCAATCCCCGCAAGCACAACTAGGTGAGTACACACACACACACACGTACGTTCGTGACATTGCACACTGTGGCAAGAAAGGTTTACATGGGGTGGATATTTAGCGATGAGCGTATTCAAGGAACCACAGCCTAACATGGAGGACTTATCTCTTCCAGGAAGCTGGCTCGTCCCCTTCCCCCACCCTCGTAAGGTAAGGGTAATTTCTTATTTCTAAGACAGGCTTTGTGAGATTGGTAGGTTAGGTGAAGATTTATTAGCTTTACACAGACCAATCTTACCTAGCCTATCATGACAGGTGAATGATCAACTAACACACGCAACAAGCTCAACGAACACACACACACACACACACACACACACACACACACACACACACACACACACACACACACACACACACACACACACACACACACACACACACACACACACACACACACACACGCACGCACACACACAGAAGTTTGGGATGTCAGCAATCCTCAACTCGAAATTATATATCGTATACTTGGGTGCCGTATTGTTTATAATAATTACACATACATTTTCTTGTATTTTTTAAACTGCGTGACATCTTTACCAATTATTTCAAATTATTAAAATAAAATAGCAAAAAAAGTATCATGATCTTGATCACATTATTATTATTATTATTATTATTATTATTATTATTATTATTATTATTTAATGAGTTTAATTTGATAGCACACCGTCCCTTTGTATTTCTCGGAGCAAGTAAACAAGAGTTGTGATAACTGTGTGTTGAAGAGACTGTCGTGTTGAAGTGACACTATAACGACAGTTGTGACTGGAGAAAGCCCTAACCAACCTCTAACCAGTCTTGGTACGAATTAGGCTACCGTTCCCCTCACACTAACGACTCTCGGTATGAAACAACCCTTCCCTCACAGTAATTAGTTATAGTACGAAACAACCCGGGGTACTAACCAGTCTCACTTTGTCTCAGTGCGAACCAGCTCCCCCTCACACTAACTAGTCTCAGTACCAACCACCCCTTCCCCCTGAACATCCAAATAAGCCATAAGAACATTGTGAACAAAAAAGTTGCGAGAACAAATCCAGAGTGGGGGGGGGGGGGGTGACGCAAATACTGCATTTGAAAACTACAAGCAGGCAGGCAGTCGGTTTTGACGAATGCGCATATGCATTCAGCTTAATAATATTTGATTATATATACCTCCGAGGAGACTTATGGCTCCCTGAGCCACGATGGTGACGACCAGCACCCTTCGTGGCGACGCGAGGAAGGTCCATAGCGACGCGTGTGTAAGGTCCGTGACGACGCGGGTAATGTCAGCGGCGACGTGTGCAAGGTACATGGGGACGCCTGGGTTTTGTCCGTGCGACGCTTATGCAGGGTCCATGGCGACAGGCGTATAAGGTCCGTTGCAATGCCTTATGAATAGTCCGTGGTGACTAGGGCGTAAGGTCCGTGGCGACTCGAGTGTAAGGTTCATAGCTTGCTGGAGGTGGCATGCTATTGAACAACACATTATAATCTCAAGTGCAAACGGAGTAGAATTTCAAATCTCGAATCTACTACATGCACCACGAAAAAGGTGGAAATATTCCTACTTCGTAAATGCTTTTCCAATTTTGTTATGATTTAAAGTATATAGTCTTAAAAATGGAAAAACTGGACTGTTTTGGATTTAACCAAAAACAGTTTTTTTCATGGTGCTGTTGTCTCAATATTATGGTATACCATAATATAGTATATAATGGTATAGTATACCATTCTAATACACCACTCACCATAATATTACTACTAAAAGATTCTTCAAGCTAATTTTCGATATAATCATCTACTTTATTTCTACGTTTGTACACGCAGGGTGTTCAATGCAACAGCATGCTCTGTCTACACAGTGTAGCATGGTCTATCTACACAGTGTAGCATGGTCTGTCTACAGTGTAGCATGGTCTGTCTACAGTGTAGCATGGTCTGTCTACACAGTGTAGCATGCTCTGTCTACACAGTGTAGCATGGTCTATCTACACAGTGTAGCATGGTCTGTCTACAGTGTAGCATGGTCTGTCTACAGTGTAGCATGGTCTGTCTACACAGTGTAGCATGATCTGTCTACACAGTGTAGCATGGTCTGTCTACACAGTGTAGCATGGTCTATCTACACAGTGTAGCATGGTCTGTCTACACAGTGTAGCATGGTCTGTCTACAGTGTAGCATGGTCTGTCTACAGTGTAGCATAGTCTGTCTACACAGTGTAGCATGGTCTGTCTACACAGTGTAGCATGGTCTATCTACACAGTGTAGCATGGTCTGTCTACACAGTGTAGCATGGTCTGTCTACAGTGTAGCATGGTCTGTCTACAGTGTAGCATGGTCTGTCTACAGTGTAGCATGCTCTGTCTACACAGTGTAGCATGGTCTATCTACACAGTGTAGCATGGTCTGTCTACAGTGTAGCATGGTCTATCTACAGTGTAGCATGGTCTGTCTACACAGTGTAGCATGCTCTGTCTACACAGTGTAGCATGGTCTATCTACACAGTGTAGCATGGTCTGTCTACAGTGTAGCATGGTCTGTCTACAGTGTAGCATGGTCTGTCTACACAGTGTAGCATGCTCTGTCTACACAGTGTAGCATGGTCTATCTACACAGTGTAGCATGGTCTGTCTACAGTGTAGCATGGTCTGTCTACAGTGTAGCATGGTCTGTCTACACAGTGTAGCATGATCTGTCTACACAGTGTAGCATGGTCTGTCTACACAGTGTAGCATGGTCTATCTACACAGTGTAGCATGGTCTGTCTACACAGTGTAGCATGGTCTGTCTACAGTGTAGCATGGTCTGTCTACAGTGTAGCATAGTCTGTCTACACAGTGTAGCATGGTCTGTCTACACAGTGTAGCATGGTCTATCTACACAGTGTAGCATGGTCTGTCTACACAGTGTAGCATGGTCTGTCTACAGTGTAGCATGGTCTGTCTACAGTGTAGCATGGTCTGTCTGCACAGTGTAGCATGGTCTATCTACACAGTGTAGCATGGTCTGTCTACACAGTGTAGCATGGTCTGTCTACACAGTGTAGCATGGTCTGTCTACAGTGTAGCATGGTCTGTCTACAGTGTAGCATGGTCTGTCTACACAGTGTAGCATGGTCTGTCTACACACAGTATAGCATGCTGTCAATACAGAGATTGCCAGATTACGTGTTACGTGCAGCCAATTATTTGCTCTTTTGCGATAAGCGTGAGTATTATTATTATTATTAACATCTTTATTTACAAATTTAATATAGAGCTTTGCCTAATTGGAATACTTCAAAGAGATCTTAATACAGTGAGGATGCTACTTATATTCACTGCCTGGTTACTACTGACATTCCGTATCGACACGGGAAATAAAATACATAGTAGCTTTGTTTGCATTGTTTCAACAAACACGCACGCACACACAGGTAATTATACTTAGGTAATTACACGCACACAGGGCCTCGCGGCTGAATTGACAGCACTTGAGGAGTCATAGCCCTACGGCCCGGGTTCGATTCTCGGCCGAGGCAGAAACGGCAGAGCCCTCACAACCGGTCCCACAGGAGGGACTGCAGGCACCCCACAACTGGTGTTGCAGGAGGGATTATGAGCTCACCCTTACAACCAGTACTGCAGGAAGGGCTGCGGACACTCCCCCACCCCCTACAACCGGTGCTACAGGAGAGAATACAAGAACATCCCACAACCGGTGCTACAGGAGAGAATACAAGAACATCCCACAACCGGTGCTGCAGGAGGGACTACGGGCACACCCCTATACCTGGTGCTGAATGATGGAGCAACGAACACACCCCCACAATCAGTAGTGCATAAGGGACTATGGGCGCCTCACCCCACCTCATAATTGGTTCAGCAAGAGTGGGGCTACATGCACGCCCCACAACCAGAGCTGCATGATGAGCGAAAAGTGAAGTTATTTTTAAGAGGACGGGTTGGCATGATAGGCTACGGGCACCCCCCCCCCCCCACAACTGGTGCTACAGGAGGGGCGTCGGGCTCACCCCCCACAGCAAGGTGGCAGTAGGAGGAGCGCGAGTTTCCAGTGTGTGGGTAGTGAGGGATGAAGGAATGAGAGAGGGCGACCTGCCTGTCAGCTGTTGCTGCCATGCCTTGTTGACACGCTGCCGCAGGAGGACGACGGGAAGGAAGCAGAGGAAGCGCAAGGGCGTGCGCAAGGAAGGGCAGATTTAAGAGACGTTCCTTAAGTTCACTTTTTACTTTACTTTACAATAACGCCACTTCTTGTGCATGAAAGCAACTCATTTCGTGAAACAGGAAAATAATGTACATAAATTGGTATAAACAGAAATTCACCGGACATAAGATTAAAATATGTTAGCTTTTTCTTGTGAGTTATAGAAAAAAAGACTAATAACTCGAGGAAAAGTCGAGTAACTCGTCGTCCAACGATAAAACAAGACCCGGAAAAAGAGAAAGTGTTTATATGTTTATAAGCCATGCTACACTATAAAAATAATTATAGTGTGTATTTACTATTTCTGTGTACAGAATCGAGCTCTTAGCTCTTGAACCCCGCCTTTCTAACCGATCTATGGTGTCCTCTATTATGTGTACTACATATATTTCTCTAACAGACGCACACACATCCCGAGGACGCAGCCTGTAGTAGCTGTATAACTATTTGCTGTTAAGTGAACAGACGCATTAGGTGCAAGGAATTGCCCATTTGTTTCAGCCTCGGCCTGGAATCGAACCTGGATCCTTAGGACTACGACCCCCAAGCGCTGTGCACTCAATCGCGAGGCCCCTGTGTGTGTGTGTGTAATTATTACCTAAGTGTAGTTACAGGATGAGAGCTACGCTCGTGGTGTCCCGTCTTCCCAGCACTCTTTGTCTTATAACGCTTTGAGACTACTGACGGTTTTGGCGTCCACCACCTTTTCACTTAACTTGTTCCAACCGTCTACAACTCTTTTTGTAAAAAAACTTTCTAACATTTTTTCGGCACCTTTGTTTCTTTAGCTGGAATCAGTGTCCTCTTGTTCGTGAAGTTGTTAATCATTTTTTATCACCAGTTTCTACGAATATTTATAGACTATTATTAAACTTTCATTTGTTTTGTTATTTAAATACTATACAATATAAGGATTATATATACATCAATTTACACGGGAAAATGCTACATTTATATATAGTTATATAAGTCTCAGTAAATCAATTTTTCATATTCTCACAGAGCATAAGTCCTAAATTTTACCCCAAATGTTATACCTGATCCTGCCTAGCAAAAACTTCATTATTTGTCTACTGAGTAACCCTCCTGCCTGTCTATCTACACACAAAAAATGTAATCAGAAAGTAGCATAATTATTGTATTTTTAATTTTCTTGCATTTTATGTCAATATGAAACATTAAAAACCTCATTAACTCCACTCTAATGCTTGGTTCACATAAAGCTTTAAGAGTGTCTCTAATCCAATTTACAAGAACAACTTTTTGCTTATAAAAATAAAATATATGCACATTATTCTTAATTTCAGTACATTTCTCACACCTATTGTTGTGTCTAATTCCCAACATCAACAACCTATCATTAGTAGACAGGGTCTCATGAATATAGCGACAGAATAGTTCATGTTGTTTTGGAGCAATACATTTTACATGATTAAATACAATACATTTTTACATGGAGCAATAAATTGTACATGAATTACACTCTTTCATTTTCTAAGTAACTGGTAACATTGAATGTTCAAATTATTCGAATTTAGCTTCTTCTAATGCTAAATCTTTGTTTACAAACATTCATTCAACATAAGCTATTACTATTAGTACAGAGCCTGTTTGCTGATGCTGGCAAAATTAATGGTCTTACTGTCTCAGTTTGACCAGATGCTCTCCTAAGCAGTAACTGATTGTTTGTTTAGGTTTAATGATTCGGTATATACTCAAGTAGCCGGAGCTGCAATGGGTAATTGGTTTGGCTCACAAATGGCCAACGTTCCTTGTTTTAGCTTTACATGACTTAATCAAGTTCCCCTTTTTTTAAATTAGTTGAAAAATAAATTTCCTAATATTGAATTAATGTGCGAAACAGTTTTATAAATTATTGATTGTAGGTATGATTGAACAGAATAGGCTAAGTAATTTAGTACATCCATATATACAAAATCTAAACACTCACGCACACATACAGGAGGCACTTAACTATAGACCGGTATCGCTGACAAGTATTCCTTGCAAAGTACTTAAAATACTAATAAGGTTAAGACTGGTTACATACTTAAGAGAGAATTAGGTATGTAAACAAATTTTGCTGAACCAGCATGGGTTCAGGAAAGGGAAATCATACCTAACAAACCTTCTGCAATTCTATGGTAAAGTAACAAGAATGAGGCAGGGCAGGAAAGGATGGGCAGATTGTATATTTCTGGACTGCCAAACAAGCCTTTGATACAGTACCGCACAGAAGATTACTATACAAACTTGAGAGGCAGGCGGAAGTAAACGGAAAAGCCATAACATGGGGTAAGGAATTACCTAACAGGCAGGAGCGAGAGAGTAACAGTAAGGGGCGAGAAGTTGGACTGTTAAACAGTAAGTACCTCAGGAATCGGAGTTGGTCCAATTTTATTTCTATTATACGTAAATGATATGCCAACAGGAGTGGAGACTTATATGTCGATGTTTGCGGATGACGCGAAATCAATGAGAGGAGTTGTCACCGATGAGGATTGTAGGATCCTCCAAGAGAACTTGAACAAGTTGCAGAGATGGTCGGAGAAATGACTACTTCAGTTCGAAACGAGTAAGTGTAAAGCTATGGAAATGGGAATAGGGTACAGAAGACCTACAGGACAGCACACAATGAAAGGAGGCTACCTACATGTAACGACTCAAGAAAGAGACCTGGGAGTGGATGTAACACCAAATCTAACTCCAGAGGCACACATAAACACGATAATGTCTAAGCAGTGGATTATACACTAGCAAGAGTTAAAACATCATTCAAGAATTTAAGTAAGAAGACATTTAGAGCGCTTTTCACTGCCTATGTGAGACCAGTCTTAGAGCATGCCGTCCCATCATGGAACGACTTTTCTACCTGAAAATGCACATAAGAAAATGTGAAAAGGTTCAGAAGTTTGCGATAAGGTTATTCCCAGAATTGCGAGGGATAGGGTATGAAGTGATTGAAAGAACTGAACTTGATAACACTAGAAAAAAGGGGGGAGTGGGGAGACATGATAGAAACGTATAAAATACATAGGGGTAATTGACAGTGGAAATAGATGAAATGTTCACACTGAACACCGACAGCACAATGGGGTATGTGTGGAAGCTTCAAACTCAGATGAGTCATAGAAATGTTAGGTTTTCATTTAGCGTAAGAGAAGCGGGAAAGAATGAACTAAAGGAGTAGGTTAAGGAACCAAACTCTATTCATAATTTTAAAAGTAGATATGATGCGAAAATAGGTCAGACACAGGATACCGAATAGAGGATGAAGTCCTTCATAAAACGGACAGAGAGAAAGATCTAGGAGTTGATATCACGCTAAACCTGTCTCCTGAACCCCAAATAAAAAGAATAACATCGGCGGCGTATGCAAGACTGGCTAACATCAGAACTGCCTTCAGGAACCTGTGTAAGGAATCATTCAGAACCTTGTATAACACATATGAAAGACCAATCCTGGAGTATGCGGCCCCAGCATGGAGCCCGTACCTTGTCAAGCACAAGACGACGCTGGAAACAGTTCAGAGGTATAGGCTAGTCCCAGAATTAAGAGGCATGAGTTACGGGGAAAGGCTGCGTGAAATGCACATCACGACAGTGGAAGACAGAAGAGTAAGGGAAGATATGATCACTACCTGCAAAATTCTCAGAGGAATTGACAGGGTAGATAAGGATAGAATGTTTAACACGGGTGGTACGCGAACAAGAGGACACAAGTGGAAACTGAGTACCCAAATGAGTCACAGGGACGTTAGAAAGAACTTATTCAGTGTCATAGTTGTTAACAGATGGAATGCATTAGGCAGTGATGTGGTGGAGGCTGACTCCATACACAGTTTCAAATGTAGATATGATAGATTCCAGTAGGCTCAGGAATCTGTACACCAGTTGATTGACAGTTGAGAGGCGGGACCAAGGAGTCAGAGTTCAAACCCCCCCCCCTGTCGCAATCACAACTAGATGAGTACACACACACAATCCCAGTAGGCTCAGGAATCTATACATCAGTTGATTAATGGTTGAGAGGCGGGACCAAAGAGCCAGAGCTCAACCCCCGCAAACACAACTAGGTGAGTACACACACACACACACACACACACACACACAACTCTCTATCACACATACACACCAACCTATCCTCCTGATAAAATAGAACTGAAACTTTGTAGACGAGATTGTACAAATGTCGACGTTATGAACAAATATAAAGTAAAACGGGTACTATTCATTTTAAAGAGTCGGAAAAAATAAAGCTAAAACCAAACTTAAATATTCTTAAGCCTAGTATAGCACATATACGTTCTATATTTGGCTTCAGACAGCTTGTATTAGACCTAGGATAGTTAGGGTAGGTTTGGTTTCATAAGTAACAAATACAAAAACTTTTCTGGTTTGTCCAAACTCAATAATACAAAAGTCTACTTTCTATTGGTCAGTCACGTCCATATTTGTACAATCGACCACATCGTTAAAATAAGTGCTTTCGCTTTGGGAAGATAGGCTGCACACACTGGCTGAATGATGGATGAACTTCGACGAGAAATGCTGGGTGACAGTTGGAAAATTTGCCCCTCTGCTAAGGAAGGACAGTGATAGGCTATGATTAACCCATGGATTAACAAAGGACGGAAGGAAGCAAAGCACGAGGGCATGAAAAATCTACAAAAACAAAAGAATACCAGAACAGAGAAAGGTACCAGGAGACCAGAGGGTAAGGAGGGAATTAGAACAGCAAATAGAAAATGACATTGCCGCTAGAGCAGAAAACCAGTTATAGATATACACGTCTAGTTACAGGCTTGTAGAGGCGCAATTCTAGCTGAACACAGGTTATATATACCCAGGTCTAGCTGTACACGGATTGTAGAGGTGCAAATTTAATTGTTGTAGAGACGCTGGTCTAGGCGTAGCTGTACGGGAATTGTAGAGATAGACACAGGTCTAGTTATACAAGTATGCAAGGATTGTAGAGGATCAGTTCAAGTTATACACGGGTTATAAAGACGCAGCTCCAGCTGTACGTGGGATGTAGCAACAGCTTTGGTTGTACACGGGTTGTAGGTACAAAATTACAATTGTACACGGGTTGTATAGGCGCAGTTCTAGCTGTACATGGGAAAGACGCACAGGTCTACTTATAGTTGAAGACGGTTTGTTGAGCCGTACGTGACTTTAAGTTTCAAAAAGCTTACTCAACCAGGTCCCTTCGTTACCAATAAGATTGTAAGATTGTCTAGATTTGATGTAATTTATATGACAATGACTAATTTATAACCTCATGAGTAATGTTGTCAATAAGTCAGCACAAATTGCGCTTATCAAACTGTAGCCTATGTCATCACTAAGTTTCAAGCTGTAGCACATGTCACCACCAATAAATATACCCGGTGATTTAAAAATATTAGTGCTGCTTAGTACATGTG
Organism: Procambarus clarkii; assembly: GCF_040958095.1. Classification (NCBI taxonomy): domain Eukaryota; kingdom Metazoa; phylum Arthropoda; class Malacostraca; order Decapoda; family Cambaridae; genus Procambarus; species Procambarus clarkii. The sequence continues at coordinate 19,332,884 of NC_091211.1, forward strand.
ATACGTAGCTTGTTTACCTCGCAGGTCAAAACGAGTTTTACCTGAAAACTAGATTTTACCTTACGAGGAATGCAATATTTGCGCAGTTTTCTTTGAACAGGTGAATGTGCAATCTTGGTGAAGTCTCTAAGCAAAAGTGGAATTACTTTATAACAATTGTGCGTTTGTCGTATAGTTTATGGTATTGTACATAATTTTTTTGAATAGGATGTGAATCGATGAGCTACTGTTAGTTGCGGTACGTTAGGGAAAGCAACACCCGGACCATGCCGACAGTAGCAGAGTTGGTGTTGGAATATGGGAGTATATCCCACAATGGCGGTTTAAAAATGTACACTAATCCTACAGCAAAGTTTGTGACGGTATTATTCAATAAATTTACCGAGAACTTTAATGAATATCAACTACCAATAATATACAATTACTAGTACATTTAAGCTCTTATGCCTAGCCTCTCGTTGTCTGAATTTTTCATCTCTACATCAGGAGATATGCTAACTCACATATTATCACCCACTATTTGGCTGCTGAAATCACTTATTGTCCCAATATGTGTCTTGCAGTGCCTATCTCTCCGTTCAATAACTAGTGATGAACATGGTACTGTATATTGGCAAACGAACTGAGGTTATAAGCGACCAGAGCCAGGAATGGGGGGGAGCCAGACCATTGTCCTCAAGTACAGTAACAGTCCGAGATGACGAACAAGCAGCGCAGTCTTGTCACTACAATCCCTTCGGATTGTTGTTTTAGATTCAGCTACTCGGAGCAAAAGTTCCAAGTAGAACGGGCTATGGTGAGCTCGTAGTGGACGTATTTAACATCCTTCTTATGAGACCCTGTGCTTCCCTGTTCGTCAGAGACTGCAGATACCGTCTCTTTAGTGGCAGTGTATCGCCCAATCGGTACATAATGGTCGACAATCATGCTTGATTGCCACTGATGTATAGCGGGACTGATAAAATCTGTAGGCTCTTACCAGAAGCAAACATGCAAATAATAGGGCGTCAATTTCCTGCAGAAACACAATCTCCCTTCCACAATTTACCACAGGGCGGTGCTGCATCCCCCATTTGATGTGCTGTAACGACGAAGGTGGAGCTTGCGGCCCAACTTTACCACTCAGCGGTGACTATGGATTAACCTTCTCCCGGCCGGCCAATGGAAGCGGGCGGGCGGAGCGGCGGTGGGCGGAGCTCGACACCTCGACGGCTTATGGCGAACTCGCTCCGGTGTTATCAGATTCGTTGCCGCTGGCGAGAGACGCAGTTCGGTGCACCGCGATCACTTCTTACCTTGTCCACGCGAGTCTTTGTAGTCTACTGTTGAGACACGTCAGTGAAGTCAACCTAAATAACTTTACTTCGGCCATTTGTTTCGCTTTTTTCGAAAAATTTGAAGTAGTTGGGGTATAACGACACGAATCCCACTAATTGTGTGAGAAGTGTGTTGGTGGATCAAATTTTGTGACATTTTCCTGGGTAACTTGCAGGGCTAGAGCGGAAGTCGTGTTACATGATGTCCGGAAACACCGCAGCCAGTCTTCATACCAGTCAGAGGGGGAAAAGCTTCGCTATGGAGTACCTCCTCGGTGGCAGTAGCGGAGGTGGAGGGAAAGATAGCGGTGGCACAGGCGGCGGGGCTTTGGCACCCCTTGGACTAAGCCTACCGCACCTGTACAACACCTGCTTACTGCCACACCTGCCTGGTCTACCGCCTCCTCTTCTGCCCTCGCTGCCATACCCGCCCTTGCATCACTACCCTCTTCCTCATGCCCTGGCTGCTGGCTTGCAAGGTGCGCTTCCCCCGCCCCTCTTAGGCCTGGGGCACCCAGGGCTGGGAGGGCGCCACTATGGGGACATTAGCATGGGCCGGCGGGACGCACTAGGCCTGGAGGGTCCCCAGAGCCCTGGGTCAGCTGGGGATCACACCAACACCTCCGACTCTGATCACCACGACCATGACAAATCAGGTACAGTCACCAAGTTATTATTATCATCATCAATCACCTCCCAGTCACTTTGTTACACGCTGACATGTTTACATCAGTCTAAACTAGACACTTTAAATACTAATGTTTTGTTAACTGAGTCGGTAAACGTATAACAGGTAGGGTCAACATGCCGTGCCATGAGACGCCCTGTTTTGTATTAAGTTAATCATGACGGTAATATTGTTGTTTCTGTGTCAAAGTTGTCACCACTGTCAATAGTGCCATATTCCGTAAAAATAATTATAGAAAATGCCAATATATCACTGCATTCGCCATACATCAATGGTATCTTAAAACGTTTTCATAACTAATTACTTTAATTAAGTTTATGATGAGATTTAGACTGGGGCCTCGGTACGGCAACAGGTCGGGTTACGAGGAAAGGTATTCAAAATAGTGTTATCTACTATTCAAGCGCAGCCTCTGGTACAATCTGCAGCTCCTACAGCCATCACAAAGCATCGTTGAAACATTGTAATTGTCGCAAAAACAAGCTAGTGCTCGTTAAACGTTCAGAAACAGGTGAATTAACATTAAACACTTCATTAAAAAGACAGATTTAGTCATAAATTAACAAACACAGTTTACTTTATATATCACAGAACTATTTTCTGTATCATAACTAACCTAGTAGAACAAATTTTTTTTCCCCAAATTTCCTAATAGATGTGCAGTTAATGGAGGCATACATTGAATGGCTATAGGAGTACGTAATCCATCTCAAAACCATTACGACGCCTAATAATGCAGTCAGAAACATGTGTGTGACTTGACGCAGACGCTGCTCGACACTATTCCTAATAGTTATCCTTCAAAACTGTAATGAAAATAAATCAAAACTAAATTCTGCTGGGAGGGAGGATGTAAATACGCAGTCCTATAACCTGAGTTTTGATTACTTTTATAAGGTAAAGAAGACCTACCCAGCCAAGTGTACAAAGGACAGGGGGGCCTGACAGGTGGACAGTACTTCGGATTCGTAGTCCTGAGGTTCCGGGTTCGATCCCCGGTGGAGGCGGAAACAAATGGGCAGAGTTTCTTTTACCCTGATGCACCTGTTCACCTAGCATTAAATAGGTACCTATGAGTTAGACAGCTGCTACGGGCTACTTCCTGAGGATGTGTAACAAAAAGGAGGCCTGGTCGAGGACCGGGCCGCGGGGACGCTAAGCCCCGAAATCATTTCAAGATAACCTCAAGATAATCAGTGTTAAGCTGTTATTGCCGGTGTTAAACTATCATTACTGGTGTTTAGCTGTCATTGCGGGTGTTAAACTATCATTACTGGTGTTTAGCTGTCATTGCGGGTGTTAAACTATCATTACTGGTGTTTAGCTGTCATTGCGGGTGTTAAACTATCATTACTGGTGTTTAGCTGTCATTGCGGGTGTTAAACTATCATTACTGGTGTTTAGCTGTTATTGCGGGTGTTAAACTATCATTACTGGTGTTTAGCTGTCATTGCGGGTGTTAAACTATCATTACTGGTGTTTAGCTGTTATTGCGGGTGTTAAACTATCATTACTGGTGTTTAGCTGTCATTGCGGGTGTTAAACTATCATTACTGGTGTTTAGCTGTTATTGCGGGTGTTAAACTATCATTACTGGTGTTTAGCTGTCATTGCGGGTGTTAAACTATCATTACTGGTGTTTAGCTGTTATTGCCGGTGTTAAACTATCATTACACGGTGTTAAGCTGTTATTGCCGGTGTTAAACTATCATTACACGGTGTTAAGCTGTTATTGCCGGTGTTAAACTATCATTATCGGTGTTACACTAATATTAACTTAGTTAAACTATCATTCCCGGTGTTAATCAATTATTAGTGGTCTTAACTGTCATTCCCGATGTTCAACCATCATTACCGGTATAAATATCAACAGTGTTACACTATCAATTTCATAAGTAAATGTCAAGTTTAAATTTTTCAGAATTCAAGTACGAAACGAGCATAAGTAACTGTGAATGGTCATGCAAAATTAAAAAAGAAACATCAATATATTGATAACATAAAATCAGCTTAAAAACTGACGGACACGTGACTAACCAATACAGTATTTTCTCAAACGTACAAAGAAATACATTAGTCTAAGTTGGACCAAGAGCGTAAACCCATTGCTATCCCAGCTACTTGTGAATACAGGTTACCATCGGATGAAAAACCTTATTGTGAATTTGCAATCTCCAACATTTGATAACTTTCCCATTCATACTAAAATTACAAAAATCTGTAGGTAAACAAGAATTACAAGAATCTGTAATTGCAAGAAGTTTCTGAAGGTGGAATATTTGTAAACAACCATTCAATATCCATGCTAGCCATATCTTATCTTGAGGTTATCTTGAGATGATTTCGGGGCTTAGTGTCACCGCGGCCCGGTCCTCGACCAGTCCTCCTTTTTGTTACATACCCCCAGGACGCAGCCCGTAGCGGCTGTCTAACTCCCAAGTTCCTACTTACTGCTAAGTAACAGGGGCATGAGGGTGAAAGAAACATTTTGCCCATTTGTCTCCGCCTCCACCGGGGATCGAACCCGGAACCTCCGGACTACGAATCCGAAGCGCTGTCCACTCAGCTGTCAGGTGCCATAAATACGCTATTTATCGCTATTTTAAGCTGGAAGTAATTTATGTAATGAACTCCTCAATAGTTTAAATATTATTAGTTAAAGGTATATTATAAGTGGAACCAAAAGTATTGTTAATTTATAGTTCAGCGTTCCAACAAAAGAAATTATTTGTTTAATTGCTAAAAAAAATTTATGGATCTTAAGAAGTACATATAACCAACATGTGTTGGAACTAGCTGCACAAAGCTCATTATAAATCCTACCTCCTAGAAATTTTATATTTAAAATTTCAAAATTTCTCATCATAAATATTCTCTTAGAAGTGTTCAAATGTCCAGTACTTTGTTTATTCTTTTGTCTGAAAATTCTCACCAAATTGATTGGGAAGGTTTTTCTTCCATAACTAATTTTAGAAGCATTGTGAATATAAATATTATTGAATCTGCTATAATATTAACTACGAAAACACTTTAAGTCAATTTTGGTAACTACTTTCTTTATTTATTTTGTTATATTTATTTAAACAAGTTCTTAGTAAGAAGATTATTGGGAAATTATTCTCATTAGTAAATTAGAAGCGACGTGGTCCTGGATAATCATAACAACCTCATTTGTCATTCTTAATTCTGAGTAAATAAATTTTTCTCTAGCCATTACCTCCAAAAATGTTTTGAAATAGACACGGAATCGCTCATTACACGTTTCATTTTTCTTCGTAATTATACGCTTTAATATGATTCATTACGTGGTTAATATCTTCGTAATTTCCGCACACAGTATAAGTGGGATGAAACCCCAGCTACTCTCACCATGAACGACAGAATGCTGAGTGTGTTTGGATATTTGCATTTGTAAACAAATATATATTTTAAGTACGGTAAGTTACCTGTCTTGAATTCAGTTTTGTTCAAACTTGCTTGGAATGTTTGTTGGTATGATCTCGAAAAAGAGTTACATTATGGAGGTCGTTGAACCTGTGTATAAACTTTCTGTATTAACCAAAACAATGAAAAATTCATTGAAATTAATAAAATAACAATATGTATACAGTGTGTCTGTCGTTAACATTTCATTTAATGTAACCTGCATGCTTAGAGGAACATTGTCATGATGGACGAATGCATGGTTTATTGCCTGTGAAGGTGGTTAAGTGGTTTGAGAAGCTTCTCTGATCAAAGTAACAAAAGGACAAAATATGTTCCACACTACAGGAGTAAGCTGTGTGGTCCCACTGTCTCTCCTCCATACAGTTTGGCTCATCCTATTGGGGAGTCGCGCCAAAACTATAAAACACAAGCTAAGTTCATTATTTGTATTTATTTGACGCTAGCGACCTCGTTAATGAGGAAGGGACTTTTTTAAAATATCAATCAAATTCATTACCAATCAATCATTTCATAGTCTCCATATAAAACCACTGCGGCACCGCTGAGAATAACGACAAGTAATTTTATAGTTCTAGTACCACCGTCCTTGTCTGCTGGAAAGCGAGAGTCCAGCGGACACGGCTGTCACTTAATCCCAAAGTACTTTAAGATTTACTGTACTGTTTTACTGTGCCAAATAAAATTATTATCATGATTATTAAAGCTACGTTGAAAATATTGAAAAATAGGGGAAAATAATGTCCTGAAAAATTATATCCTGGGCTGTGGCTTGTATCATGCTAACAAGTTATCAAACTTCCTACCTGGTACCCTACCTGGGTACCAGGTAGGAAGAGTATCAGTGTGGGGGGATGTGGCGGGTACCAAGCAGAAAAGGTATTAATGTGAGGGATGTGGCGGGTTCCAGGTACCAGGCAACCAAGGTTGAGGGACTGTGGCGGGTACCAGACAGAAAATGTATGTGTAGAGGACTGTGGCGGGTACCAGGCAGGAATGATAAAGGTTTGAAGACTGGTGGGTACCAAACAAGCAAGGTATATGATCAGTGTGGAGACTGTGTCGGGTGCCAGACAAGCAAGGTATCAGTGTCGGGACTGGTGGATACCAGAGTTATGGCAATTTAATTGAGAAGCATAAATAATAATAGTCCCGAATGACACTACAAGATAATGTATATTGTTGTAGAACATCAATGTGTTTGTATCTACTGCACATCAGTTATTCCTAAACTTAAATTCTCTTAAAATAATCAGTTACACTGTAAAACTGAGCCTACCGGGTATTCTAATTCACTATCTTTAATAAAAGATAATCACGGAGGAAGTGTATACCTAAAGTGCGCGAACGCTTTCTATGCTTCAAAATAGCTTGTACATGAGAGTACATAAGCATCTTTCAGTTTATATTTCCCATCTGGGTTGTCAAGTTGTCATTTCCCGTTGTCAAATCTGTCCTCGATTTTTTTCTTCCATGATTTACAGACATACACACTCGGATCTGGGGGTCGACATACCGCCGAACCATTCGCTACGCTACCGAGCATCAGGGCACTTCAGTGGACAATAATAGGATTCTTCCAGAACACTATACACAGCTAATGTCCCACTAGCGTCGAGTCGCCACATCTAAAAACATATCACGAAAATAAGAGAAAATAGGCATTTACTACGATACTTGTTATCCAGAACTGAGGAAACAGCTACAGGACAGAGCTAAGCCCAATGGTACTTGAAAAAAGGAGGATATGATCCAGACATACACAGTTGTCAGATGACATACAAAATCTTTAGGTTGAACAGATATGACACGAAAGAGGTCGGGGATCATTACATTGGACAGCTGGATGGGCTGGGCGCATGAATTCAAGCTCTGTCTAAGGTCGCACAGCTTAATGTATATAACAAAAATTAACCTAGAAAAACTAGGATTTCATCAAAACAAGGTTCATATGATATGCAACAACAGTGTCTGGGACAGAAAACCAGTTAGGCTCACCTAGGTCCCTTAACCAAGGGCAAAACTGTTCGCGTGGTTACCCACCCAATTAATGGCTACTATCAACGGTTATTATACTATGAGTAATGCGCCCATCATCACCTGTTCCACGTAGGAAGTAGATCGGTAGAGGAAACCGCGTACAAAAGTTTGCAGCATGCATGAGTGTTGAGGAGTTCTGTGAGGCGTTTAAAAAGTGTGAGCGGAGGGACTTCATCGGAACTGTAAATCAAATTGTATGCGAAGAAGCATTATATGTTTATTATGAAGGCGTCTTTTGATTCAAAATGGTTTTATGTGCCACAAAGGAGCACAAAAATATATTGCGCGACATGAATGTCCCGAACACCTAGCGAGAAACGTTGTGACAATAGTACGGGAGATGTAGTTATGACGGAAGAAAATGGCAAAAGTTAATGATATAATCGCCAAGAAAATCTCTCAGAAAAAAAAGAAGAAAACTATAGGTCCACTCATACCGAATTGAACGCTGTTGAAACTTTGGGCATTTTTTCAGATAAAGCATTGTTTCGTTAGATGAGGCTTGGTTTCATTATGCAAAACATGGTTTCCCGAGACGAATCCTGGTTTCATATAATGGAGTTTGGTTGTACGAAGAGTGATTTCATCATGTAAAGCCTGATTTTATCAGATGAAGCCCAGTTTCATCAGATAAAATCTAGTTTCATAAAATGAAACTGGGTTTCATCAAATTAAGCCTGGTTTCATCAGATAAAAGCCTTGTTTCGGCAAATAAAGCCTAGTATAAAAAAAACAAGCTTTGATTTCATCAAGTGAAGCCTGATTTCATCTGAATGTTTGTTTCAATAAGCAAAATTTACAGAATTTAGCGACAGAAAGCCTCCATGTTTTCCCCAAGAAGTATCCCTGGGCTCACTAATTGGTGTTTGGTCACGGCGGCGTAGCCTATTGTTGGTTCCCCTACACCCAAACCATAAATGATTTTTACTATCAAAGCATTATTCATCTGTTTATTAACATAAAGGAGACAGACGAGCATAACTCGTGTATTTAGCGTGATGGAGCAACCAATCATACTGTACTACTAATTATGTGTCCCTTTCATCATGTTTAAGAAAACTTTCAAACCTAGGTTTAAAAGTTTGCTAGAGTGTACTAGCAAGACACTTGGAGAAATAACATACGAGAGGTTATCGCTATATTTTGATGCAATGGAATGTAACAAACATTAGGCAAATAGGATATTTGCAGAAACGCAGACAATTAAATTAATGTTATTCTTCTGCTGTACCTTACTCTTGTTAGGCCCCATTCAGATTTTGCAGTTTAATACCATTTAGGGTTTACGGCTTATGCTCGGTGATGATATGGAAAGTTGGTTTACTGAGAATTATATAACATACATATAAGTGTAGCATTTTTCATTGTAAATTGATGTAAATATGCTCGTTATATTGTATATTATTTAATAAAGAAACAAAAACAGTTATACTACAGAATTGAGTTGAAGCTTAATTTACGATATCTCGAAAGGCTAAGAGTTAAGGGTCACATGACTGAAGTGTACAACTGAATAAATTGGTTTAACTAGGGGATATTATTTAGGTGTTAAATATACAAACACAATATGTATATATATATATATATATATATATATATATATATATATATATATATATATATATATATATATATATATATATATATATATATATATATATATATATATATATATCACAAAGAAGTCACAATGACGTGCTATATCAATTATAAAATCATCTGCCCCATAGTAATTTTTTCATATGTACACTGTATTTGGGAAAATTGAAGGCCCTTTGTAATATCCGTATAAATATGGTAGATTTAAATAAACACTATATTGTACAGTAACTGATATAGCAAAGATACAACTTGCAATTTGAATAAATGAAAACATTCATTTAGTTATATTAATATTGCAAGGGTAAATGATACATATAACCATGAATACTAACATAGTTGTTAACTTTTTGCCCAGATAAAAAATTTAAAATTCGAAATAATAAGATGTAAGAACATTGGTTACTCTATAGTTTCCTTAACTGGAACAATTATTATATAATGAATTCTTAAGAAAAGTATGAAATACACAACACATTCATAAAGTCAGATAATGACAAATAACGCAAAAATATGTAATCGAAGAGTCACAATAACATGGCTGAAGATAAGTGGCAACGCAAAAATATTAAAACAGAAACGCCAAAACGAAGTGGCAATTATTGAAAGCAATATACATTCGTGGAGCATATCCTGCAATCAACACATTTAAAACTCAGACATACAAAGACCAACCAAAATTATACACCTCACAGGTCGCCACTAAACATTACTCAAGTATAATTGCTGGAATAACACCAGGCCACTGATGAGGACACTAGAAGGGTCCAGCAACATCACACCACCAAACTACGAAGCGTGAGGTTAATTAAAAGTAGTAAAGCATGGGTCACCAGGGGCAACACTGCTTAGTCAGCTCCAGCGTCCCTCTAGACCTTAAGCCTTTTATTGCCTAAACAGTCATTAGTCACTGTGATTCCACTCTTGGTATTTTATTATTAACTTTTTCCATGGTTTAATGATGACCAGATATATGGACGAAATATCGCAGAGCAAAGTAAGCGAAGACCATAAAAATAAAAAGACAAAAGATATTTAGTGGATTTTCAAGCTATATCTATAAAATAGAAATTCAGTTTGTTTGACTGTTCAAGGTTGGGGCCAGACGCTTCGGGCTAGCCTCACCAAACTTTGCATGATGACTTGGCTTTGTCTGGGGGATGGTCATACCTGGATCAATGCCAAGTTACATGCACCCCCCTTTGCATGAAATGGCAAATCATAATAATCTCGCCAAATAAAAGATTTCATCTTCACTAAGATTACAAGGATGAAGATAAAGTGAAGAGCAGAGGTGGCGAACGATAGGGAGGATGGTGAATAATAGGGACGATGGTGAAGGGTAGGGAAAGTGGTGGGTGGTATGAAAGTGGTGAGTGGTGTGAAAGTGGTGAATGGTAGGGAATGTGGTGTAGGCTTGGAAGGGTGGTGAAGGGTTTGGAGGTAGTTAAGGGTAGGGATGAAAATGAAGGGTATGGATGGTGGTGAAGGGTTGGGAGGGTGGTGAAAGGTGGGGATGGAGGTGAAGAGTTCGGAGGGTGGTGACGGGTAGGGATGGTGATGAAAGATTGGGAGGGTGGTGAATGAGGAAGGTGGTGAAGGAGATGGAAAGTGGTGAAGAAGAGGGAAGGTGGTGAAGAAGAAAAAAAGGGAAGGACATGTAAGGTGGTGAAGGGGTATGAAAGATGGTGAAGGCTAGGGAAGGTGATGATGGGAAGGGAGGTCCATCACCTTCCCAAACCCTGTATTAACTTCCCTACCACCCTCTTTACTCTTTATCCCAGCAATCTTAGTAAAACTGTTGTCTTTCATTTAGCGAGATTCGAAATTAGTATGATTTACCACTTAATGTTAAGGAGGAAGGGGGGAACGGGCTCGACTCTGACCCACCTATGACAATCTTCGGATAAAGACCAGTCACCGTGCAAAGTTTGGTGAGGATATATATATATATATATATATATATATATATATATATATATATATATATATATATATATATATATATATATATATATATATATATATATATATATTTATATATATATATTTATATATATATATATATATATATATATATTTATATATATATATATATATATATATATATATATATATATATTTATATATATATGTATATATATATATATATATATATATATATATATATATATATATATATATATATATATATACATATATACATATACAAATACTCACAAATAATGTCTTATCAAATATTTCCTTTTATAGTCATTAACTACGTACTCAAATCTTAACTTTTACTTACCATATCGCAGATCGTCAATTTGAGGCTAACAGCAGTAGGCTTCTTGTGAACCGCTTGAGCGAACTTGACCATCTTATCACTGAGATATTTTGTCATAATATATGCCATGAGAACTTGTCTTTGGCTGGCATTGTTAATGCCATCCCGAGTCCACAAGTGTCAAGAGCAAACCAGTGTCTGCCAGCACCCGGCCATGGTAACCTTTATATATCAATATTTACCCTTTTCCTCAATGTTATGTTCCTTGTTCTTCCTCCTACCTGTTCTAGGAGCACTTGTTCTGCCTTCTAACTGTTCTAGGCACACAGTTGCTGGCAAATATCGCTTCCACTCGCAAATAATTAACTGTCACACGACGCACTGGTAGAAGTCCGCGCGCAAATGCCGCCGCCACACAGGTGAAGACCACATGGCGGGAGGACGACGCCCCGGAAAATATGTCCCGTGTACTAACTGTATTTTTATCTTTTATTCAACAGTACAATTTCATTAAATCCGTTTTAAAATAAGAAGTATAATTCAAATAATATTTACTACGAAAAGCACAAGAATAACAAAAATATGAAGAATGTAATGTGCTGGAAATGGCTAGGCTGTAATCAGTTGATCCAGATTTCATTGAAATGTTAATAAATCCTGATTTAAATCAGGATTCCCGGGGTTTTAGGGCCGAGCCTATAGGAAAATTTGTCCAATAACTGGATGGTTTGTGATTTATATTTTTAATTTAGTTTAAATTAAAAACATTTAAAATGGTTATAATGAAGAAATTATCCAGATTAAAAATGTATTAAAAGTGGTTATGGCTCCAAATTAACTTTCATTTCACCTAGGATAACTCTAGTAACTAATATTTTTTCAACCCATGTTTTGTCAATGACTTCCGTAAGAAGTCAGCATTTGACTCATGCAACAGATAACCAACGACCAGCATGGATCTTCCAAACGGTATAATAACAACATTTTTATTTTCGGAAATATAAATTAAATTTGTTATATATGGTTGGTTTACGAATAGTTAGGACTTGGTAAGGTGTTTGATTAGGTTGAACGAACGAAACACTTCTTGTCATAGCTTTGAACATTTCCAAAATGGACTACAAGTCAAACATTGATTTATATAGATTTTAGTTAGCCAGTATATATTTAAACTTTGTAAACCCTATGGCCCATTGTTTTGACTTATATAGATTTTAGTTAGCCAGTATATACTTAAACTTTGTAAACCCTATGGCCCATTGTTTTCATGGTTTGCTCTTTTAGTTAAGTAGACGTAGTTAAGAGCCTTAATTAGGAACAATTACAGAAACAACTAACCGCTGCACAACTGCAATTTTAAGACTTTTATGGCTATTACAGGAGAACAGAGGATTTAGACGATCCACGCCCACTCTAGTGGCAGCCAGAGAAAGCTTAAAGTTCCAGTTGGTCAACAGTTAGTTGCTTCTGGAATCCTTCCTTATTAAGACTGTTCGTGGTGCAGTTGATAGAGCTACTGTTTCTCGCTCCTGAGATCGGTGGTTTGAGACTAATAGTGACATTTAATTATATAAATAATTAAATGTTTAGAAAAAGGTTCCATAATTTTTATTTGCTTCGTATATCCAGGTAAATTATATACGAATTTTCTATAATTAATTGTCTTAACTTACAGGACGTTTCAACACAAGCAGTTGTTACTATTACAGTCAGGTGGTGAATATATACAAAGCATAGTTGAGGTGACAAACAATAGCAGGTGATGGGAAGTGTAGAGTTTCAGATGTTGTTCTCCGGCTATTGATTACATAAGTATGTCTCACTAATAGTCATTAGTAAAGGTACTCAAGTTTAATGGCATTACTGTTATTCCAGTATTGATAATCGTAATATTTTTCACCAAAATGTGTGGTGGTTGTTATACTGTGCAGGTGGAATTGCATTCTGTGAGTGCATAGTAGGATAGCAGCGTTGTGGTTACAGACAGTTGGAGAGATTGCTACATAACAGTCTTTGGGCATCTTACTATGCGTCTAGAAAACAGAGTTGCATGTGACCGCAGCTACAGTAAAATGCTCACCAGACAGTTGAGAAAAATATTAATATTAGGAAGCATTGTTTAAATAATCACATTCAACTCTGGATCTTATGGTTCTTACTAATGGAGGAACATGATTGTGTAATCAACTGCCTGATTGTTACATCTGACACTTTCATACCCGATCCCAGATGAGTACATCCGACATAAACACACGATACCCAGATGAGGACATCCGATATAAACACACGATCCCCAGATGAGTACATCCGACATAAACACACGATGCCCAGATGAGGACATCCGATATAAACACACGATCCCCAGATGAGTACATCCGACATAAACACACGATCCCCAGATGAGTACATCCGACATAAACACACGATCCCCAGATGAGTACATTCGACATAAACACACGATCCCCAGATGAGTACATTCGACATAAACACACGATCCCCAGATGAGTACATCCGAGATAAACATACACGATACCCAGATGAGTACATTCGACATAAACACACTTGATCCCCAGATGAGTACATTCGACATAAACACACTCGATCCCCCAGATGAGTACATTCGACATAAACACACTCGATCCCCCAGATGAGTACATTTGGTATACTCACACAAGATCACCCCTAGATGAATACATCTGACATAAACGCACTCAATTCCCCAGGTGAGTACACCTGGCAGTCTACCTTCTACCTTACAATTGCACTCTCTTTCAACTCACTTTTAAGTCATCTAAATGACCTGGATACACTAAACAATTAATATGAAGTATTGACTCAAAAAAGTTCCGTAAGCTGAGCTTATTCTTGTCATGAATCCAAAAGGTCTAAAAGAGAATATACTACCCAAAAGTTTTTTTCACTAGTTTTATTACAATTTGCAGTGATTGATCATGTTTTCTGAAAACTCTTCAAATTCCACATCTTATTCACTGGAGACTTGGTTTTATTGTGGCAGGATTGCTTGCTGGATATTCAAGCTACATATTGTATTGGAACCTGGGGTAGTACCGGGGTACTACTGCAGGTACCTATTTTATTCATACATTTGTGGGGCAGAGATGAATGTAAATTATTAATACGATCGAAGGACCTTTTTGTAAGCGAAAAGGCGTTCACTAAAGCCGAAATAATACAATACATTTATCAACTCATAACGTAGCTAGCATATTGAGCAGCTGCCATCTGGGATAGTTGGTGTTAAACATGTTGTGTTAACTTTTAGCCACTTGGTTTGATGTACTGCGTAGAATTTTGAACCTGGAGACTCATAGCTTCTGGCATAGTAATACTAAAAGCAAGTTTTAAACACAAAAGATCTGTCTTCGTGTATTTATTATTTAAATATATTGTTTGTTATAGAAGCAAACTATGATTAATTTGTATTATTTCATATTTCTATTAAAATATTTGTCATATGATAATGTATGACAGCAGAGAAAAATATGTATCTTAGTCTTGATATAAAGAACAGCTCATGATCTATACCAATTTTCATAAGGTGGAATTGATGTTCTATTTTAATCGAATGCCCAGCCACTTGTACTGGACGGTAGAGCAACGGCCTCGTTTCTTGCAGGTCAGCGTTCAATCCCCGACTGTCCAAGTGGTTAGGTACTATTTCTTTCCTCCGTCCTATCTTAAATACCTATCCTAAATAGCCTCATGCCTGTACATATGTACATACAAACGTGCATCACGGAGACAGGGAGGAAAAGAAAGGCTTGCCTCACAAACCCGTGAGGCTTCATTGACAGAATAATCATGAAAGAGATGTATGGGGCGGATTGCATATTCGTTCACTGTCAGAGAAGTGTTGATACTATTCCACCAAAGAGGCTTATATACAGACTGGAAGAACTAACTCGAATTACTGCCAGAAGACTTAAGTAGATGGGTGAATATCCTACAAACGGAAGACGGATAGCAACAGTTAAAGAAGAAAAGTGGGAATGGAAGAGCACGACAAAGGAAGCCCAATAGGCGTCAGTTTTGTACCCCATACTGTTTTTTAGTATTTGCCCATGATATGGACTACTCAAGATATCTCAAGATTTACCTAGTCCCAGACCGGGCGACTCCAGGCATCCTTCCTGTCATTGTCCACAGGCTAAATAACTGATCTGAAAGACGGTATTTTATTTAAATCATAGCAAGTGCAAGGTATGTGCATGGAGGCAGGCGAGAGACCAAAGGAAAACTACATGGTGTTAGAGAGGAATCGTCCAACGTCAGTGAAAGAAAAGGACTTGAGAGAAGGTATAACACCAAACCTATCACAACACGTTACTCGATCAGTTATGGAAATCTTGTGACGATGTGTTCGCACTGCTCACTGAGAATTCATAGTGTACCAAATAACACTTATTAAACACTGTTCAGCATATTGATCATTCCCAAAATTAGTACCACCAAAACATTATCCACATCTTGCACTAGAGCCATAACACGGACGCAGCATCGTTTGACTACCAGGGTGACATCAGGGCAATGAATCAGTACGTCATTGAATTATCATCAGCGTATGTTAAGATGGCGAACATTTTAACAATTTTAGGAACCTTGACAAATAGGCATTCAGAACCCTGCATATAGGATTTAAACTGGGGGTACGCATTACCAGCATGACACCTTCACTTCATAAAGCACAAAAGAGAATACCGAGAATTCAAAGATATAATACAAATCTAACGGTAAAATTAACAGGACTGGGTATTAGGCTAGACTGAGATAATTGAATCTCACGTCGCATGATAAAAAGGAATGCAAGAGGGAATATAATCCTAAGATATAAGATATAGAATTCTTAGTATAAGTAATAACAGAACTAGAGGGCAAAGAATGACAGTCAGATACGGAGATAAGACACAAGAATGTAAGGAACCACTTCTTCAGAGGATAATAGACAACTGGAATGAAATATGAAGAGCTGATAATTTAGATTATCTTCATTTATAGTTGCCAGCGTTGATACGATAAAAAGAAAGGAAATATTGAATCACCGTACCAGATGACCGTTAACAAAATAATCTCATAGATTCATAATTTAAATATTTTAAAAAGCTGCTACGGTGTGCGTTATTGGCGTTTGGCTAGGCTACCTAGCCATGGCCCTTACTCTCTTGCTATGTCAGGCCCACTACACACTGTGTTATAATGTCAGCCCCACCACACACTGTGTTACAATGTCAGCCCACTACACACTGTGTTATAATGTCAGCCCCACCACACACTGTGTTACAATGTCAGCCCACCACACACTGTGTTATAATGTCAGCCCCACCACACACTGTGTTATAATGTCTGCCCCACCACACACTTCGTTACAATGTCAGCCCCACCACACACTGTGTTATAATGTCAGCCCCACCACACACTTCGTTACAATGTCAGCCCCACCACACACTGTGTTACAATGTCAGGCCCACCACACACTTTGTTACAATGTCAGCCCCACCACACACTTTGTTACAATGTCAGGCCCACCACACACTGTGTTACAGTGTCAGCCCCACCACACACTGTTACAATGTCAGGTCCACCACACACTGTTACAATGTCAGCCCCACCACACACTGTTACAATGTCAGCCCCACGCACACTGGGTTACAATGTCAGCCCCACCACACACTGGGTTACAATGTCAGCCCCACCACACACTGGGTTACAATGTCAGGCCCACCACACACTGGGTTACAATGCCAAGCCCACCACACACTGGGTTACAATGTCACCCCCACCACACACTGGGTTACAATGTCAGCCCACCACACACTGGGTTACAATGTCAGGCCCACCACACACTGGGTTACAATGTTTGCCCCACCACACACTGGGTTACAATGTCAGGCCAACCACACACTGGGTTACAATGTCAGCCCCACCACACACTGGGTTACAATGTCAGGCCAACCACACAAAAGCTCACTGGTTGTATTCTGATACAAACGGTCATTTTACTTCTGTCGTACAAGGTCGTAAATTCGTTGCACATACTTGTAAGAACAGCTGTACATAAATAAAATCGTGTATTCACGATTTATTAATGCATTTATGTACAGTGTGTTGTATATTAGGTTCGTGTTACATACGATTGGTTCTATAAAGTGAACCCGGGCAAACATGATCGATTTATCATTACAAGTTATGTACGTTGAACAATACTAACTGAATGGACCAATGACAAAAAGGAAATGCTGTATTCCTAGATTTATTCTGTAAAATCACTGACTGTTTTATGATTTCAAGTTCGCTGATTCTTGTTGAAGAATTTGTGATAGATGAGATGGCCATAACTCGGTTAAGCCAGTTGTAAAAGAAACCTCAAAGAAAGCGAAGATCTTTTTTTTCAGTTTGTTTCGTTTATTATGCACCCCATACCCATCTTGTGGGCGGTAGTGGAAAGGGTTAGAAGCACATAATGGGCTCAGGAACTAAGGCGACGGTACACCCGAAAGGCTCGTTACCTCGCCTTTAGGATATGTCTTTACCGATAGGTGTAAACCCCCACTTCTTGGTGTATATATACATTGAAAGTTTCCTCTGGTCTTCGACTATGTTCAGGACTAAGGTATATTTGCTGATTAGTCTGTAAGTTACTGTGGTGGCAATAAAATTCTCGCGGTTGACAGCCTAGTACCAAACCGAACCGTGACCCGATGCTCGCAAGCACGTCTAGGTGAGAACTGGCTGAAAACGTTCTTCTGATGATTGGTACAATGGTGATTAACTGCAGATTTCAAAAGTCTGGCCCGTGAGGGAGGAGACCATCGAGGGTGACACTCATCTCTATTGCTCTGGAACGCCACCACAAACTGGTTACTGATGTTAATTGGAGTTTAAAGAGTGCGAGAAGTATATTTTCCTTCCCTATTGTGGACAGCAGCAACCCGTGGACCATGTGACCATGTGGAGAATTAGGATGATGTTGCGTTGGTTCTTACAGCTGGTTAAAGAATTAAATTTATTGAGATGTGGTCTTGTGTTTTATTCATAACTAATTATAAGGATCAAATTTAAAAAAAAATTGTGTTCAGGTTCAAAAGGCGAAATCAGTCACACTGGTTTTATGGCTCTTGATACACACCACTAGCCTTACAGAACTTGGGTTTAGTGTAGTGTTTATCTTAATACCTATCAACATCTCAGAGTTATGTAAGCCACCACAGTAGCTTATTGACTATCCAGCAAATATACTTTAGTCTTGAACATAGTCCACAACTAAATTAAACCCTCAGTGTATATACATCAAGAAGCAGGGTATATCTTTCAGTGTACATATCTATGTGAGAGGTGGACAGCTGCGCGCGTAGCCTCAACACAGGCTCCGGGTATTCAACAAGTGCATTATTCAAATTTAAATGTGACTGAGTGCGTTATCACACGCTACACCTGACTTAATTGAGTCAAGCAAGGTCTCTATGCAGGCTCCATGTTGGGGCATAATGTACTTCTAGGTGCTGTATACGTATTAATTACTGGCAAACATTTCTCAAGTGAAAAATATTAGAGAAAACCTTGTGGGTGTGTTACCAGCTTTGCGAGGTGAAGTTTATCACTAGTGGAATTTCCGATCTGAGATTGGTATATAAGATATTGTTTGTATTAATAATCTCAAGTATATTTAGGTATATATTCAAATAATATATAATATGATATGCCTAATACTAAATACATTGTGAGGAGCTTATAAGTCCAACAGGATTGACAAAAATGCAACACTATGCTTATGAAACTCTTGAAGAGTATATGTATGCCTGTTTTATAATATTAATATTACGCAGCTACTAATGGTAATAGTCCCACTCCTATACGCCTTCTCGCTGACACTAGTCTGGTGGTGCCTGTCGTCCCTAGTACACCCTCCTCACTTCTTCCGCCCCTCCCCCTTGCCCTTGCACTTCCTGAAAATATATAATGTTCAACAAATATGGTTTTGCCGTCCCTAGCTTCTGTATCGTGTGCTTTGACCGACTTAATGGTCCCTGGCTGGAGAAAACTGAAATATTTATGTTGATTATTGCACTTGATCGTATTATTACTGGAGTTATTTACCAAACATTACGATCACGACCTGAGGAAAATCGAAGAATTGGCTGTTGGCGAAAAGAGGTTGGTGTTGTACAGTAAATGTTCAGTCTCCTTCCACGATGGAGAGAAATCACACAAATCAGCAGGGAATTGTATGTGAGCTATTGATTACGCTCGTTCACTCCAATGTGATGGGCATTCATTTAAAATTCTTTCTTGGATTTAAATTTATATGTCAAGTAATTTTAACAACAACGATGCTTGGTATATATATGTTTATGTGAGCTTATATATGTCTCAGTGACTGTGTACAGGCTACTAAAATATGTGTAAATATAATTATGACTATGAATTCACTCACATAAGTGTGAATGTAAGCTTGTCGGTTCAAGCCTCAACACATCAGTGCAGGGATTGTGAGAGGCTTGCTGGGGTTACTTGCGTCAACACTTCTAAGGGAGTTTTAGCATCACGTAACTTGACTTAAGAACGGTCCAGGACGGACTGAAACGTCGTCGTCCCTTCACCTTCTAGTGTGTGGTCTGGTCAACATACTTCAGCCACGTTATTGTGACTCATAGTTTGCATCACGTAACTAGTTTTTTGACACGCTGTACTTCCCTTCATATATCTAGGGGAGCTGCACAAATGTAGATGTATCCAAATGTTTTAATAATAAAAACAAAAATATGTATATCATAATTACAGGAGCAAGTTTCACGTCATTACAAAGATTCGGTGCCGGAGCTTTTATGATGGATGGAATTGGATTTTAAATTGTTCAATTAGAATTATTACTTGGGGAGTTAGATAATATACTGTATATGTCTGTGGACAACAGGCCAAATCAAGTACAGTACTTAAAAAAACAGAACTTCCGATCGTTTATAAATTGATAATTCTTCTTTTATCAGATTGATAAAAGAAGGAAATTAAGCTTACAATTAAAGGATTATTGAGAATCAGTGAAGCGGGTGGACACTGTGTTCTCTAATTGTGTCTATGACACCCCACAGTTTTCAGTGGATTTATTTTACACTTCCTACCATAGCTTTCACGCCTCTATGTTGTAATTTCAGGAGGTTTTCAAGTTCTCGCTGCCCTTGGTGAATGCACAAGAATTTCAAATTTGCATTTTACATTTTTTAAAGGATTTTGTAAATGCATATGCATATTTAACACAAACACACAAAATAGAAAGAGAAACTTTAAATACAAATTGGATAATTTAAGATTCAGATAAAACTTGGTAAATACTGGTTCGAAAATTGGGTTGTAGATTTATGGAACAAATTACCGGTAACATAATAGACGTACGTCCGCTGGATTGTTTCAAGCGTAGGTTAGACGCATACGAATGAGTTCGGGTGAATATAAATAGGAGCTGCCTCGTAGAGTACGAAGAAAGGGAAAAGTGCGGGTGTAGGCTTCTTATGCGGGTATTGGGGAAGTACGGGTGTAAGGAAGTGAGCATGTAGGGGAAGTGCGGGTGTAAGGGAAGTGCGGGTGTAGGGGTAAATATAGGTATAACTGGAGGGGAAGAAGGACGGGGATTGACAGAGTGTGATAGTTCCGTCCCATTGAACTTTCTGGTGTATGGTGACCATGGGATGGGAGGGGAGCCGGTGAGAAGGAAAGCGGTCGAGAGGTGGTGGAAATGGAAACAGTGCGATAGGTGCTGGTGGAAAGGAAGGCGATGGGTGACAGAATAGTTACATTATAACGCAACCGGTACAAGAAGGCTGGTAGGTGGGCCGTGAATGGCTAGACCTCATAGTCACTGATAGGTAAGTACGGTGTACACACAATCATGGGTGACGTCATCTCACAACTCCCTCCTCCCGTGTAGTCGCTGACGGCGTTGTTGTCACTCTCGGGATATTTCCGTATTAGATCAGTCCGCTCTCTTGATATTGGCGCCACTACCTAGTAATTCCAACCTTATATCCTAACCAGACACGTACGAACCCAAGCATCCCACCTAACCAATCGAGTCCAATGCATAGAAAATGTAGGCGTTTGTGAGCCTTTACTTTACATAGTAGTTGTAATGTTCGTTAGCATAATAGTCGCCACCTGATAGTTGAGAGGCCTGACTGCTAGGCTTCTCTTGGCAGTAACATTCAAAACCAGAACAGACATGACTATTATGACCTCATAGAGACCTCACACACTTCGTGCACACTATATATGAAATTACGTTTTATCTCTAATGTTCGTTAGGTTAGGTTGGGTTTGTGGAGCGAGTATTAATGACGTATAGGGTTACATACTCTTCTCAGGTCTTAGACTCTACTCGCTCTAGCACTTCTCTTCCGTGCACGACGCCACATATACCCCACATATGTGGTTGCAACATATCCTACACAATGTGGTGCAACATCCTGGACAATGTGGAGTAACGTATCCTACACAATGTGACGCAACATATCCAACACAATGTGACTGTACTCCCTTTCATATAGTCTAGGGCAGCTGCACAAATGCACATGTACCTAAATGTGTTAATACAAAAATACTTCGTCCATCAGATGGCGTAGACTCATGGACATACAATATGAGGATCTTGTGTTCACAGCTGGAGGACTACAGCAAGTTCACGCGTGACTCTGCACTTCTTCCCAGAATTGTTACTAAGACTCGCATGAGTTTACATAAATCAACAGCACGTGAGTCTCAATGAGTCTACATAAGGGCTACTGAGGGTTTGCATTTACGTGACAATATTACATAAAGTGAGTTTTTGGTTTCACTTTGAATGAACAGCGTCAGGTTCTCAATGCTGAATTTGTGTTACATTTTTAATATACATTTGCAAACCACCGTTAATATTCACGATTATTATATACAATGTTCCGTTATTTTAAATTAAAAAATATATTAAACGGCAAAAATAATGTTAATGAAACATCCCGCTTTGGTTCAGTAATCGTACAGTTACTCCAGAGATGTTAATGATGTTAAGACCATAACCAGTGTTAGTCATGTTCAAGTTGTCTCACACCTGGT
Source organism: Procambarus clarkii (assembly GCF_040958095.1). Taxonomy (NCBI): domain Eukaryota; kingdom Metazoa; phylum Arthropoda; class Malacostraca; order Decapoda; family Cambaridae; genus Procambarus; species Procambarus clarkii. The sequence continues at coordinate 19,355,337 of NC_091211.1, forward strand.
CCACACTGCAACCTTCCCAAAACCAAGCCGTCCTCAGGCCAGGCTCGTTAAAGCTGCGGCCGTCCCTCAAGACACAGTCATAAATTTTAGCGAATTTTGAATTAAAAACAGGTTTGCTAATTTATATATTAATATTAATATATATTAAAGTTCTATGTATAGTTAGGCTAGGTTATGCGTTTAGGTTCTCTTGGTAGTTATTTGTATTTGAAGTACGAGGCTGAAGCATTTACAGCTGCGTGATTCAAACGGAAGTCGTCAGCGAATCACTGTTCGAGAAATGATCAAACGTCATCAGTTGTGAGTCATGTGTAAACTATTTTTTCATTTATAAATCTGCGCTTTGGCGGCTCGATTAACGAGCATTTGGTCTTTGTTGATGAGGTAGCCTCAAGGAGGTAGCCTGTTCTCTTTATAGCACGTCGCATCTTGACATATACTTTACCTAAGACCAAAAACTAATGTACAAGAAAATGGTAGCGGCTCGCGAAGTTGACATAATGGCCCGTTTTCTGTTCGTGGGTCCTCTAGTAGGTTAGGTTAGGGTACTTGAGTACGTCAGTTTCTTGACGTTGGGAACGCTCGCGAGTACGGGTTGGATGAGGATGGGCTGTCCAAAACATAACAACCGTTCAGTGGGTGGCGGTAAGCGTTGGAAAGCATTGAACCTTCAAACTATTGTTTCTTATGGAGCGTATATATACTGTGGTGAGGGTGTAGGTGTAGATTCCGGGGTGGTGGAATAGATGCCAGGTTTAGGTTGTTGGCTCAGTTTAAGGTGTACCTTTCAGGACGGAGGTAGAGACTTCTGACTATAAGCTCGTGGGCTGTGTGAAGTCTTTTTGTATCGTGAGAAGTTTAGCATGTGGATGGATGGCCGTGGTGTGGATGGTGGTAGAGGCAGTGTAGCGAGCTGAGTAAGGTGTAGAGGCAGGGGGGGAGGGGAGAGTGGTGGAGGCGTGCGAGGGTGTAGGGGTGGAGGGCGTGGCCGGCTGTCAACATTAACATTCAGCAGGAACGTTTGTTCACAGCTGATAGTCAGTGAGGCGCGAAGGTGCCGCCCCTCCACGATCCCCGGCTCAGCGCTATCCCTTATCTGGCGCCCGGGCAGGAGGGACCCCGCCGGGGCTGGGGGCGGAGAGGGGCAGGGAAAAAGGGGAAGAGTGATGCAGAGAGGGGAAATAAATGATATAGGGTAAGTACAGCGTTATTTATAAGGAGAGAGAGAGAGAGAGAGCGAGTGTGTGTGTACGTCAGTGTTTACTCTTTGTGCCTGCAAGATCGACATGTTAGCTCCTGGACCCCACCTTTCTAACTGTCGGTTGTCTAATATACTCTCTCCTTACCGAATTTCCTTTATCTTAACTGCTACATATTTCTCAAACAAACACCTCCCCAGGAAGCAGCCCGTAGTAGCTGTCCAACTTCCAGGTACCTATTTACTGCTAGGTGAACAGGAGCACCAGGTGGAAGGAACTCTGCCAATTTGTTTCTGCCACGGCTGGAAATCGAACCTTGTCCCTTAGGACTACCACCCCCCGAGCGCTGTCTCCTCAGTCGGAAGGCCCTGTGTGTGTTTGTGGTTACCTAAATGTAATTTCAGGATGAGAGCTACGCTTGTGGTGTCCCGTTTTCCCAGTACTCTTTGTCGTATAATGCTTTGAAGCTACCTCTGTGTGTGTGTGTGTGTACTCACCCAGTTGTGCTTGCGGGGGTTGAGCGTTGGCTCTTTGGTCGTGTGTGCACGCGAATAATTAAACTTCACAGTGAAGACTACATAAGTTTAATGACAGTGCGTTAACAGGAATGAACATACAGGATCTCCTGAGACTGAGAACAGAGACGCAAGGAACATTTAGTCTTCTCGATCCCTGGAAGTTGCTGGTTAAGGCTCCCTGCTCATCCCCAGAGAGCCTAACAAGTATATCTCGGGAATCCCAAGCACTTAATTGCTCTATCTCTTAATTTTCAGCTAAGATGTTTGTGCCTTCATGAGTCTGTCTCCTCAATTACGCTTGTCAAGAAACGTTGGAACAGACACCTGTTAATTTAACCCTTCCCCAACCTTAGTACATCCGAACCGCATCATTTATAATTATCATTTCTAATGATGCCAGTTCCTTAATTAGCCCCATTAGAATTCCCAGCTTAAACGTTTTTAAGCTGGGAACTGTTGGTGGCGGCCACCCAGCTGGCCGCTGTGGCCCGCGGCTCCTGACAGGACGAGGTAATGACAGCCCGTGGCGGCCGGGCCCTGGCGGTGTCACGCGCCACTCACACTCCGCCATCATTCATGTCACCAGTATCAGCAAACTTGGTTCACCGAGACAAGAGAGGCTATTTTAAAGCTCACTCGTCTGACGTAGGTTTTGATTAACGGATCATAGCACGAGCTTGATGATGAATGGAGCATCACGCAAGAGGATTTGTATGCTCCCTCAGACACGACCAACCATGGGCTGGGCGTGGCTCAAATTACAAAACTGCTCATAAGTCGAAGTGCACCTCACTTGTGTTGAGGTGCACTTAGTCGTCTTTGGCCCGCCCCCTGCACCTCGCCAACACCGCCCCCCCCCCTGCACCTCGCCAACACCGCCCCCTGCACCTAGGTCGCCAACACCGCCCCCCTGCACCTCGCCAACACCGCCCCTGCACCTCGCCAACACCGCCCCCTGCACCTCGCCAACACCGCCCCATCACAGATAAAAAGAGGCCATAATACTGCTATATTACTATACATTATGGTTGTCAGGTTATAAATCGCGACTAACTTGCAACAACAGGTGTGGCTTAGGAGGGAAAGTGGCTCTTGCTAGACGACTCCTCAGTATAGGCCTGAGAGACGTACTGGGAGAGACTGCAACGGGATGTTCATGCTTACACTAGGGCCTCCATCTGTGGCTTAGGTGTTGCCTGAGGGCGTCTGTGGCTTAGGTGTTGCCTGAGGGCGTCTATGGCTTAGGTGTTGCCTGAGGCCGTCTGTGGCTTAGGTGTTGCCTGAGGCCGTCTGTGGCTTAGGTGTTGCCTGAGGCCGTCTGTGGCTTAGGTGTTGCCTGAGGCCGTCTGTGGCTTAGGTGTTGCCTGAGGCCGTCTGTGGCTTAGGTGTTGCCTGAGGCCGTCTGTGGCTTAGGTGTTGCCTGAGGCCGTCTGTGGCTTAGGTGTTGCCTGAGGCCGTCTGTGGCTTAGGTGTTGCCTGAGGCCGTCTGTGGCTTAGGTGTTGCCTGAGGCCGTCTGTGGCTTAGGTGTTGCCTGAGGCCGTCTGTGGCTTAGGTGTTGCCTGAGGCCGTCTGTGGCTTAGGTGTTGCTTGAGGGCGTCTGTGGCCTAGGTGTTGCCTGAGGCCGTCTGTGTATGCTGGCCAAAGATGCCACAGACGGTGGTGGAAGACTATGTATCTGTGGGCGTCTTGCAGGGGTCTTGTGCTCTGGTTGTGTTGCTTCGGGTTGGGCTTTTCCAGGCTAACCTGAGGCCACTACCACTACCACAACCACAGGTACAACAATACTAGTAGGCGGGACATAAAGAGCTAGAACCTCACTTCCTCGTAGACACTGATAGCAAAGTACCATAATCACCATCGCCATAATAATTACCACCATAATTACCCTTGAAATAACCACTACCACCATGAACACCTCGCCTTGAACACCATAAAGACCATGAACACCACCACTACCACCATCACCATCAAAATTAACACTAGAAAGTTACAGGAAGACCTCGACAAACTCTTGTAGAGAAATCAATGGTTGCTAGAATTCAATCCCAACAAGTGTAAGGTACATGAATATTTTTGCACTTCCCCAGTCCATATCCTGCCTAATGGTAGGGCTGGACGGTAAGTGACTGCACGTCTCCTGTACCAGGTGTGTACAACGGGCTCACCATAGCCCGTGCTGCTTGAAACTTTTTGTTCAGAGTAGCTGAATATAAAACAACAACAACAGGTAGAGCGACGGTCTCGCTTCATGCATGCCGGCGTTCAATTCCCGACTGTCCAAATGGTTGGCCACCATTCCTTGTCCCAAATCCCATCCCAACATCTTATCCCAAGTGCTTTATAGTCGTAATGGCTCGGCGCTTTCTCCTGTTACCTTAAAGGAAGGGATAGTTGCGTTCCCTTCCACCCTATTCCATATTCATGTTTCCATTACTCCCATAAAATCTTAGCAAGGTGGACAGTCCGCCTCATAACTCTTGTGTGGCAACATTTCTTAACTTTTCTCATTCACCGCCACCTCTCCATCTTCGTTACTCCTAAATAAAATGTGCGGGTCTGTGGTGGTGGTGGTGGGGGGGTGTCCACCGTCATCCTAAGTGACTCTACTAATAAAGTGATCATTAATAATAATGGGCCAAGACTTTGAGCATACATGAGGAGCTGAAGCTTTACTTGTATGTGAAGCCTCCAGTAGGCACAGCTAGACACTGCCACGGTATCTAGATATATATTGTGAACTTCAGTTATTGTAGAAGATGTCTCATATTGATGAGTAAAGAGTGAGTACACGAGCGGCCTGGCCCCCGCCTCCCGCGTCACCTCCACCACTACTGCCACCAACCATTAGTCTCACTACCCTCACCCACGTCACCTTCATCACCGCCACCACCACCACCACCACCACCACCACCACCACCACCAGCAGCAGCGTGCCCAGGCCCGGGTCGTAAATACACCCGTCATCACAGACGAGCGTCACACACTGTACGCTTCTCTCCTTGCGAGGCATTTCCATCACAGAATGTCTTTTGAGTTGGGATGAAAGACGTATAAATGGCGCCAGAAGCGGTACCCAATAAGCAAGGAAGATCAGATACCATAACACTGGCGGTCTGGCCGATGACTGCTTTAATGCTTTCACTAAACAGGCAATCAGGTAGAACTCTGGCTATCAATGACAGCTTCCCCTGTCACGCTTGACAACACAGTCACTCCTGGCTGTGTTGTCAAGGTGACAGCGGCTCCTGGGTGTGCTGTTGTTTGTTGTTATAGATTCAGCTACTCGGAACAAGTTCCAAGTAGCACGGGCTATGGTGAGCCCGTAAGGGTGTGCTGTCGTCAGGATGATAATTGGCCTTGGCTGTGTTGTTAAGGTGATGCAATTGCCAGGGTAACAGCCTCTCTAGACTGAATTGTTAATGTCAGTAATCAATGTGTCTTTGACTATAGAACCACCTTCAAAATTCTCAGGGGAATTGACAGGGTGGACAAAGACAAACTCTTCAGCACGGGTGGGACACGAACAAGGGGACACAGGTGGAAACTTAGTACCCAAATGAGCCACAGAGACGTTAGAAAGAATTTTTTCAGTGTCAGAGTAGTTAACAAATGGAATGCATTAAGTAGTGTTGTGGTGGAGGCTGACTCCATACACAGTTTCAAGTGTAGATATGATAGAGTCCAATAGGCTCAGGAATCTGTACACCAGTTGATTGACAGTTGAGAGGCGGGACCAAAGAGCCAGAGCTCAACCCCCGCAAACACATTTAGGTGAGTACAACTAGGTGAGTACACACCAAAGACCAAAGAGCCAGAGCTCAAACCCCGCAAGCACAACTAGGTAAGCACACACACACACATTCCTGGGGGGGGGGGGGGTGCTGGTAGCCTGGTGGATAGCGCGCTGGATTCGTAATTCTGGGGCGCGGGTTCGATTCCCGCACCAGGCAGAAACAAATGGGCAAAGTTTCTTTCACCCTGAATGTCCCTGTTACCTAGCAGTAAATATGTACCTGGAAGTTAGTCAGCTGTCACGGGCTGCTTCCTGGGGTGTGTGTGTGGTGTGGATAAAAAAAGTAGTTAGTAAACAGTTGATTGACAGTTGAGAGGCGAGCCGAAAGAGCAAAGCTGAACCCCCGCAAACAAAACTAAGTGAACTTAACAGTCTCCGTGGTGTAGTGGTAAGACACTCGCCTGGCGTTCCGCGAGCGCTTTGTCATGGGTTCGTATCCTGGCCGGGGAGGATTTACTGGGCGCAAATCCTTAACTGTGGCTGATGCCCCGTGCCTTGTTTTAATATATTATTTCTTAATGGTGTTCGTTTTCATCTCCACCAAAGTTTACATTGCACAAATAAATCACAATAATGTGATGTGTCGATGAGAAAATCAGTAGGAGCCATGAGGAGGATTCGAACCTGGACACTGGGTATGCCTAAGCATACGCCTTAAACCACTGGACTACGAGTAGTGTGCTTGAGAATACCCAGTGTGCAGGTTCGAATCCTTTTCATGGCTTCTACCGATTTTCTCAAAAATTTACATTCTCAGAGTACACTTGTAAAGACATTACAAGACAGTGGCAAACTGTTCAGCAAAAACTGCCCGTATGCACAATGAAATCACAATAGTGTGATATATCTATTAGAAAATCTTTTGTGGCAATGAGATGGAACCGAACCCTGGTCACGCGTGCATCTGGAGTGACCCCAGGGAGCAAGTTCGATACCATTACATCGCCACAACTAATTTTCTCACTGTTAATGTGTGTTTTGCTTTAATATATGATAATGCCTCGCTTGACCTCGTTGTGATACTTGACATGCTATGATATGTTGCCGTCGATTACCACCATTAAGCTCCGGTTATTGCTCTTCCTTGACCATCATTAACCGAGACGAATTGCTGTAACACGTAGTTAACAGTTCTGAACGACTTGGCACACCAGGTTTTATGTCTCACAGTCTGATGGATCACCAGACCACTGGTGTTTTTGCCTTGTGGCAGTAAAGGAGTTTTCGCTTTAATGGAGGAGTACCCACACGGTTATGATGAAGGCGTACCCATACAGTGATGGTGAAGGAGTACCCACACAGTGATGGTGTAGGAGTACCCTTACAGTGATGGTGCAGGAGTACCCACACAGTGATGGTGAAGGAGTACCCATACAGTGATGGTGAAGGAGTACCCACACAGTGATGGTGTAGGAGTACCCTTACAGTGATGGTGCAGGAGTACCCACACAGTGATGATGAAGGCGTACCCATACAGTGATGGTGAAGGAGTACCCACACAGTGATGGTGTAGGAGTACCCTTACAGTGATGGTGAAGGAGTACCCACAGTGATAGTGAAGGAGTACCCATACAGTGATGGTGCAGGAGTACCCCACACAGTGATGGTGAAGGAGTATCCTCACAGTAATGAGGGAGAAATATTCACACTGTGGGTACTGCACCGCCATCACTGCGTGGGAACTGCATCATTACCATTGTCTGGGTTCCCTAAGCCAATGTGCTACATATTAACCAGTCACATAATAATTCATAAAGGTAGTTAGTTATGTCGAACACGCTACACAGGTTAATAGCTCGTTATTATATCATATAATCTGATAAACACGGTCTCATGTTATTTTAGTACTTTCAAATTTATTTATATAGTTCGCGTTAGGCTCCATCGTGTTTGTTGACAGTACCAGCTGATGATGTTTTGTTTTAATTTCACGACCAGCTGACATTACTCTGTATTGTTTGTCTAAATCATTAGCTTTAATGTTTACACCATCAGCTGATAGAGTTATGTTATTTGTTTACATCATCAGCTGATAGGGGGCAAGTTTACATTAGAGAGGATGGTACGATCGCGATGCGTTCACTCCACATATTTTCGGAGCATTTTTTAGGGGATTCTTATGTAAAGGTTAATGAAACTCGCAGTAAATGGTACTTTTTTGTTGTGCGTTTGATACTGTGTTATAGATAAAGAAAACTTTATTAACAATGTATATAAAAAACCAGTCCCAGATATGAAAAGATAAAAACCTGTCACTATAGATATCACAAAGCCTGTTTAAGAATGCATTGTTTAACAGGAACCATGCGCTAATTACGTACCATCAAACGCCTGCTAATTACACAAGCAAAATTTAGTAGACGCGGTACAAAGGTAGAAGACATTGATCTAAGGCAAAGAGCTCAGGGGAATTTGAACCAGTACGACCCCATAGTAACCATTTATGAGCGATCAAAGAACCGACAAGGCTTGAAGCGACCAAAGTATCAGGTAGGGTTGAGAGGACCAAAGTATCAGGTAGGGTTGAGAGGATCAGAGTATCAGGTAGGGTTGAGAGGACCAACGTATCAGGTAGGGTTGAGAGGACCAAAGTATCAGGTAGGGTTGAGAGGACCAACGTATCAGATAGGATCAAAGTATCAGGTAGGGTTGAGAGGATCAGAGTATCAGGTAGGGCTGAGAGGTCCAAAGTATCAGGTAGGGTTGAGAGGACCAAAGTATCAGGTAGGGCTGAGAGGACCAAAGTTATCAGGTAGGGCTGAGAGGACCAAAGTATCAGGTAGGGTTGAGAGGATCAGAGTATCAGGTAGGGCTAAGAGGACCAGAGTATCAGGTAGGGCTGAGAGGACCAAAGTATCAGGTAGGGTTGAGTCCGGCGGCCCACACGCCGCCTCCTGAACCACGGGCCTGGAGCGATCCCCGCCTCACTGACAACCCGGCGGGTAATAGCCTCATCACAACGTATAATACAGCTTCTAACACCCACCTTCCCGCCAGTGTTTGTGTGGAGAGGCCCACTCGCTGCCCGCCGCCACACTCATTAGCACAATTACTCTTCACACAAAGACGCGTTTTTATGGAGCTGAAATTTGTGTGTAGTGGTCAGGGGCGTTCACGTCTTGTTGCCTGCAGTGTCAGTGTTGCTACTCCTGGTGCTTATTGTCTTAAGAGCCACCACTTCAGACGCTGTCGGTAATACCACACTAGGCGCTCACTATGCACCCCGTCCTCACCAGAGTTCCCAACGTCATTAAACTGATGTACTAAATTTCCCAAACCTAAATTAACTGAGGACCCACGCATAGAAAACAGGACATCACGTCAATTTTGCGAGTCACTATGATTTGTAGTACTTCAGTGTACTACACTGATGTACTGCCTTAAGGGATTTATACGCCAAAAGGCGATGCAATATTCGAGAGGGCGAGTTGTGTCACGCTAGACGCTCTCTGTCTTATGAGTTAACAGACTAAGCTATTCAGGAGGATCTCAATAAACTGGGTAGAAACCAGTGATTGGAACTGGGAATATAATAGGAAGTAATCCTACCTGGGAGTGTGGTGGGCTGGCCAGCCTACTTGGAAGTGTGATAGGCTGGGAAGCCAAGCTGGAAGAATGGTCGGCTGGGAAACCTAGCTGGAAGAATGGTGGGCTGGGAAGCCTAGCTGGAAGAATGGTGGGCTGGGAAGCCTAACTGGAAGATTGGTGGGCTGGGAAGCCTAGCTGGAAGTATGGTGGGCTGGGAAGCCTAGCTGGAAGTATGGTGGTCTGGGAAGCCTAGCTGGAAATGTGGTGGACAAATCGATCTACCTATCGATATTACCTGCGTCATGTTATTAAATTTGAAACACTGCAATTTTGAGGCTATCGACTTGCAATGTCAAAACTCCGTTGATCTATTGAAATTAAAACACATGCTGTGTGTACGCTTCCTGCGTAGGTTGGCCACTCCTGACGCCGGTGCTGACTCGCGTGGGCTGTGGTCAAGGGACGCTGCTGGAAATTGTAAATTTTATACACTTGAAAACAAAATTTTGATTGGCATATTTTGTGTAGTAACTTCGATGTGTGGCGTGCCAGGTGTTAATGACATATCAGGAAGGAGTACAGCAAATAAATCCAGGATAGAAGGTTAGCAGCAAAGATATTTAGAAATAGCAACACCTTCAAAGTATAAATATGATGTTACTTGACAGGTATTTGATACACTAATTAGGCAATAAGTTATTTAAAGTTATTTATAATTATATGTACTCTTATGTATTTAAAATCAAAGGACAAGTTTTTCAGAAAGCTCTATATTAGAGCTTTTATTTATTTATATATATAATATTTATATATTATATATATAAATATATATATATATATATATATATATATATATATATATATATATATATATATATATATATATATATATATATATATATATATATATATATATATATATATATATATATATATATTGTTAACCACAATATATATATATATATATATATATATATATATATATATATATATATATATATATTGTTAACCACAATACCGTGGAGGATAGCAACATTCACCAGGGAAACAGGAGCCTCGAACACGCGACTTCCAGCCTCAGAGACGAGTGCTCTATCGACTAGGCCGATAATTGTCAACCCCGGTTTTGTGGTTGACAATTTGTATAATTCGGGGTGTGGATCACCTAATTCTTCGGTACTCAAGTGGCTGCCTAGGCAAGGCTTAAAGTTTCAGTTTGGGCAGTGGTTTGGTGCCTCTGAAATCCTTCCCTATTGTGGCTAGCTCGTGGCTCAGTGTGTAGTTTGCACGAGTTTTTGAATGCGTTTTAAGAGGTGTTTATTTCTTCCCTAGACGACCTGGCCGACGACCTGGAGATCGACCCCGTTGAGAGTGAGGACGACGATGCTGGCTCCTCGGCCGACCGCTCCTCCAGGACAGGTGAGTGGGTGGGGGAAAGGGGAGCACAGACAGACAAACATACATATAGACACTCAGACACAAACAGGCAGACAGTCATACATAGGCACAAAGACAGACATTGAATATCTATGAGTGAGTGCTGCTAGAAAGGCTGCCAATCCTTGTCTAGTAAGCAGTATCTGACAGGTCGTTGAGGAAACGCACTTACAATGCAAACAAATTTCCCGGGATCAAATCTAATTTGATGCTACAGTCACTCACCACTAGTGTATAAGGCTCGTTGACTCACATCGTAATTTCACTCCAGCCTACATATACGTATAAGAGGGAATGTGTATGTGTCTGTATGAAGTTGGAGGTTACCTTGAGGTGCTTCCGGGGCTTCGCGTCCCCGCGGCCCGGTCGTCGACCAGTCCTCCTGGTTGCTGGAGGCCAGAGGCTTGGGCCTCGCTTCACCCAAATTGACAGGAACAATGGTCTGGGATCCAGGATGAACATAGGCTGGTCGGGGTCGCTAGAATTCAAAAGGGAACAGCGTGCCAGGATCACCTCTCCCCCCCTCCCACCCCCCCAACCCGTTCTCGCACTTTCTTATAGTCAATATTGACTTATTAAATACGTGCATATGTGACATACTAATTTATTGTGAATGTTTTAGTTTACCTTGAAAAGCTTCATAGAAAACACCGACCTTACCTAACCTTCATAGTATGTTAAGATAAGCATCTTATTGCTTCGTAATTACAATTATTACTTAACCTATACCTATAATAGCATCTTATTGCTTCGTAATTGCAATTATTACTAATCCTATACCTATAATAGGTTAAGTATTATACTTAACCTATACCTATAATAGCATCTTATTGCTTCGTAATTACAATTATTACTTAACCTATACCTATAATAGGTTAAGTAATAATTGTAATTACGAAGCAATAAGATGCTTATCTTAACATACAAAGAAGGTTAGGTAAGGTCGGTGTTTTCTATGAAGCTTTTCAAGGTAAACTAAAATATACACAATAAATTAGTATGTCACATATGCACTTATTCAATAAGTCAATATTGACTATAAGAAAGTGCGAGAACGGGTTGCACCCCCATAAGGTTAAGGCACCCCCACTGGCCGCCACCTTTGAAAACATTTTGTAAAAGAAAATCAAAGCAGATTTTTCCTATAGAATTATACACCATTATTAATTTTTCTCGGGAAAATTAGCAGAAAAATCGTGCCATTTAAACTAAGACCATAATCCCATAAAACATAAATTTAATTCTGAACCGTCCCCTTCCATGAAAGACTGATGCCCTACTCATAGATTCGAAAGAAGGAATTATTATATTCTGTATAAATGTCTTTTTAATATTATAAAGACATGTGACATTTGCTCTTTTATTATGATATTAGTTATAATGTGGGAGCGAGGGTGATAGAGAAGTGCACGTGGAGGGGGAGGGGGAGGATGAAGAGGTGACGAAGGTGGAGGGGAAAGGGCCGAAGAGACCCATGCATTTTCTTAGAGAAGAAGGTAATTGGGTGTAATGGGGGAAGGGAGGACCTAGTGGATGGGGGGAGCGAGAGAAGCAGGGGGGAGGCGAAGGAAAAGGGAAGAGAGAAAGAGGGAAGGACATGGGAGGGACGAGGGGGGGGGGGAGGTTTAAGAGGGAGATGAGAGAGGGGTGGGAGCTTGGAGAGAGAATATCCCAGGCACCGCCAGATACCTCCTAATATAATTTTTTTTTGCAAGAAAGAGGGGCTAAGCTGGTGAGGGGTGTTGGGGGGGGGGTTGGATCAGGGGACGGGTGGGACAGAGGAGGGGTAAGACACCCGGGCAACGCCGGGCACTTCCTAGTATATATATATATATATATATATATATATATATATATATATATATATATATATATATATATATATATATATATATATATATATATTTATATATATATGTGTGTGTGTGTGTGTGTGTATATCACGAAAATAAACACGTGATTAAGAATGTGACAATGTCAGACCACGGAGGAAAATGAAACAGGAATTTCCTTAAGTACTTTCGTATATTAAATACATCTTCAGAAGGAATGAAGATGTATTTAATATACGAAAGTACTTAAGGAAATTCCTGTTTCATTTTCCTCCGTGGTCTGACATTGTCATATATATATATATATATATATATATATATATATATATATATATATATATATATATATATATATATATATATATATATACATATATATACAGTACACTAAATGTAATAGATTACCAATTAAAACAAATAACATCGCTTATGATTGAGTGGTTCTCCAATTACATGATTTGTGTTAATGTGTTTTAACACTTTATGTTGCATTACTATCAAAAGATATGTCACGTTACACCAGGTGATGGCCATGAGGGCGTGGGCGGAGGTGCGGGCGTGGGCGGCAGCAAGTCGAGGCGGCGTCGGACCGCCTTCACCTCGGAGCAGCTGATGGAGCTGGAGCGAGAGTTCCAGACCAAGAAGTACCTGACGCTTAGCGAACGCTCCCACATCGCCCAGACGCTCAACCTGTCCGAGGTCAGCCTTCCTCCTGCTCTTCACACACTATACACATGCATAAATGCATACTCATACACCGTATACACATCCATAAACACGCACACGTGTGTGTGTGTGTGTATTTACTATTTGTATATATCGTTTGTTGTTGCAGGATCGAGCTGTTAAGGCCTTGGACTCCGCCTTCCTAACCGTCTGTTGTTGAGTGTGCTGATTCCTGACATTTTTTCATCTATCATATCTACATATTTCTCATAAGCAAGCACACACACACACACACACACACACACACACACACACAGGGGCCTCGTAGCCTGGTGGATAGCGCGCAGGACTCGTAATTCTGTGGCGCGGGTTCGATTCCCGCACGAGGCAGAAACAAATGGGCAAAGTTTCTTTCACCCTAAGTGCCCCTGTTACCTAGCAGTAAATAGGTACCTGGGAGTTAGTCAGCTGTCACGGGCTGCTTCCTGGTGTGTGTGTGTGGTGTGGGGGAAAAAAAAGTAGTTAGTAAACAGTTGAGAGGCGGGCCGAAAGAGCAAAGCTCAACCCCCGCAAAAACACAACTAGTAAACACACACACACACACACACATTCCTAGGATGCAGCTGTCTAGCTCCCAGGTACCTATTTACTGCTAGGATAGAGAAGCAGGGGAGGAAAGAGATGGGCGGTGTGAAGGGGAGGGGGAGGGCAAAGGGGAGAGACGAAAGTGACAGGGAAGGGGGGGGGGGTGAAGGTCCATACATTTTCTGAGAGAAGGGGAAAAGAGGGGGAAACTGGGAGAGGGCCCAAGTGGATGGGGGGAGACGAAGGAAGGAGGAAAAATGGAGGAGGAAGAAAGGAGAAAGAGGGGTGGGGGGATAGACAGAATATCCCGGGCACCGCCGGGTATTTGGAGGCCAGAGTTTTGTACTCAGCAGAGTTGCTGAGTTTCGACCCTTCAATATTAGAGTCGACCCCAAAGAATAACGTCTTTGGGGTCGACCGTTGGATGGAACGGACTTGGTCTGAGGACGGGTTGCACCAAGACGATCGATGGCGGTTGTGGTACTGTGTACATCAGGGGTGATCCCGGGCAACAGAGATCCGAACCCTGGTCGGATCATAGAGTTCTTCAGTGATAAATATGTTGTACCTAATAGGCCAAGTTGCCAAACAATCCGAGTTTCCCTGAAATGTTATATTTTTCAATTTTTGTTATCTTTGGAATGATAAAGCTTTCCGTTATATATGATTAACATTTTCTAATTTGAGTAAAAACTAAGAAATTTGATCAAACATAACCTAACCTAAGTCAGTAATTTATGTTCTTAATATATTATAATAATATTAATTCATATAAACCAATTTGAATAGGAATATTTGAAAATTTAGAAAATAACTTTGCCTGTTAGACAAATCAGGCCTTGCATATTAGACTAAGTAGTGCGATTTGGCTATTAGGTACGATATATATTTATATTTATTTATTTATATTTATATATATACTGTTTACTGATATTTTACTGTTTACAGTAAACAATATAAACTGATGTAAACAAATTAAAATACATGTATGTGTGTGCGCATGCGCGCAAGAAGTTCCATCTAGTTGCCGAGTTTTGCGTAAAAACCGACCACTGATGACCTGATGACGTCACAGGTTAGGAGGTCACGCTATTTTAGAATAACAACGTTTTTATCCTATAATATCCTACAATATGTCCGAAACTATTTCATAATCAATTAATGAACAATTTCAAATGGTTGAAAGTAGAAACAGAATGTCATCAGCTGGGCTGGTGCGCTGAACACCAATGATATTATTATGTGGGCGGAGCACTTAGCTGGTCCCTTCCTGTGATTGGCTGTTATGGTGAATGTCAAAGATTTTCTGCCAATAAAATTCAAACGCGGGAATGCTTCGTGGAGTTCAACAACCCGCCTTATGGGTTGCTGTTGGCCTGTTGGTAGTTCAACGTCATGGCAACAGATGGCACCAGCTGTATCTTATAGGGTGGCCTGTTGATAGTGTAATTTTGTGCGAATAGATGGTATAAGCTTATGGCTGCTGTTGGCCAGGCCTGCTGATAGTGTACTTTTTTACCGATAGATGAAATCAGCTGTAATATTACCTCCGTATTTCCTTTGAACATTGATATACAAATCCCATAACTTATGATAAAGGTTTTGTACTCAGCTAATGTAAGGTACCAAGAGCTCTGCAGTTACTTTATCCACTCTTGAGGATATCATAATGCATCTGAAGTTATTCTTTGCGGGTTGTTGTTAGATAGAAATGTAGATAGATGTGTGTGTGTGCGCGCGCGCGCGTTATCTGATCACATGTGAGAGGGAAATCCTGCAGGACATTTGAGTAGTGCACATCTTCACTCAATACTCTATATATTTTATCAAAGTTATTTGGTCTTTTTATATATAAATAATTTTCTTTGCAAGGTATGGTAACTATTAACAGAATGCCTAAAGTAATTGGAAATTCACCAATGTACTTTAAGTCTGTTAAAGACTTTGCAACAAAACCCATGCATATATAAACTTAAAAAAAGAAGCTTTATTACGGGGTTAATGCAGCTATTCAAAAATCGTTCACCATCACAGGTACAGGTGAAAATATGGTTTCAAAACCGTCGTGCCAAGTGGAAGCGTGTGAAGGCTGGTCTGGTCTCCGGATCATCTGGTGGGGGCAAGAGTTCTGCGTCGGGGCATAAGATCATAGTTCCTATTCCTGTCCACGTCAACCGCCTTTCCAACCTCTCACAGTCTCAACAGATGGAGAAGTCGTCCAACACTCCAGGTAAGGTCCCAAGATAGTTAAGCACGTTCCCTTTCACCTGGTGCACTTCACCTAGCAGTAAGTATGAACTTGGGATTTAGGAAATTGTGGGTTGCATCCTGGAGGTCAGTAATTCGACCTCAGAGAGGAGGGTGAAATTCATAATAGCCTGGTACAGGCAGTTGTCCCCTACAACGGTAATTATCGCATATGTGAGGATAACGAAGATTAACATAGGTGTATGGATTATATATGCAAAGACAGTTGTAACTAATATTACTAATTGGTATACCTTTAGGAGTGGCTGCGGGAGGCACGGGAGGCAGCAGCACCAACGCGTCGCAGATCCCATCTATCAAGCCCATGGACCCGCAGTCAAATATTCAGTCGCGACGCTCGGCCTTCCAGGGTCTGCCACAAACGCTGTCTGTGTCCTTAGGGCAGGGCCTCTCTCAGTCTCTGCCTTTATCTGTGCAACAAACTATTCCGCAATCCATCCCGATTTCCCTGTCGCAGACACTCACTTCGAATCTGCCTCGCCTCAGTCACGTCTCCTCCCTCGCCTTGTGAAGGACATCGCACACCAAGTGGCAGAGTTGCAAGTATATGTAAAAAAGATTGAGTATCAAATTCTGGTGTACGCGTACACCAGAAACTGACTATAGCTAACATCTAGTGATGGGCCTTTGACTCTGGGGTTTCAGAACTAGAAATCATCTAAGAAAAAATAAGGGACTCGCTGTTTTTGTAAGAAGTGATGGCTCACTGTGATGCTGGTGTTAGAAAAATTGCATGAAAGTTAAATAAATCGGGTTCCATAAAATTTGTTAAGCTCGAGCGCAATTAAAGATGCCGGAGCGTTTACTCCGGAAAAGATGAAAATCCTTCAAATCGTTGCATCAGCTGGCAAGCTATTGTCAAGAGGTCTTGACCGTCAGACTTGCCAGCTTCGTGCACAGGTGGGCTGTCAATCCAGGCGCACTTAATGTTAAGTGTATTGACGCAGCTTGCACAAGTGCAAGAGTACTCAATAACCAGGATGTTCAACTGTGGTCTACTGCGGCGTCCTCGCCCGGCGTCTCCGGCCGGCGTCCCCAGCTTTGTTTACAGATTCCGTCCTGCTGCTGATACACTCGAGGAGACGCAATCCTAGTCTCGAATTCAGTTTTCTATTAGAAAATATTATTTTAAACCAATTAAGAAATATGTAACACCTTTCAAAGAAATTTGATTCGAAGTACAGAAAGGAACATGTCTGCTCTTGGTCTGCTTGCTGTGTTATTAGACGTCTGAGGACTGTACTGATCACTGTACTTGGTCTGCTGCAGTGTTTCGCTATTTAGCTCCTGGCTTCAATAAAGCGTTTTATGGTCACACATTAGATCTGTGGTGAATACGAGGTGAGGAGTCTGACAAGGCTCAGAGAAACGTACGGTAGGTAGTGCATTGGATGTCAGCTTAAAGTCTTTTGACTGTGTAAATAGTGCATATGTGAGCGTTGCATTATGGCGTTACGTTACTTGTGGAGTACACGGTGACAACAGTAGTACTAGTACCCAAGGTGAAGCTTGCCATTTATATAATGTGAACATTTGAGGTTATTTTATGTGTAATAAATTTCAGAAAACGACGCATTAGTCTGATATATATATATATATATATATATATATATATATATATATATATATATATATATATATATATATATATATATATATATATATATATATATATATATATATATATATATATATATATATATATATATATAGTGTGTATATACAATAAGGAAATATGACATGTATCTTTAAGTCCTAGCTATAGAAACAGCTGGAGGTAATGATACCAAATGAGCAGGTATGTACATATGTAATATAATCAGACAAGTTAGTTAGTTATGTAATACCCGGAATGTAATACTCTCCGATTATATAAAACCATATATGCATTCTCATGTCAAAAACTAACAGCCTAATTCTTGAATGAAAGTTGATATACCTATCATAATACTTGTTTAAATTCATTGAATCATCTGAAGCGCTTGAAGACTATCATCTATTGGTGATTTTTACACCTTCCTCCCCTTTATGAGAGCCCGTTGGTTATTTATTACTTGTAGGATAAATCTTGTCACTTACTCGATATCAATGAATATTTACTTATTAACTAATGTATATTAGTTAAAAATTAGTCAGTGTATATTAACAGGAAGTCTGAGAATTTTGTGTTGGTCATAGTATGAAATATTTTGTAAAAAGGAAAAGAAATATGCTGTAAACATTAATAAACAAGAAATATTGACAGTAAATATTGTTTAAATAGGCTACACGTAAAAAAAAACATAAATTAAAGGCCTTTGTTCGAAACCTAATTAAAATCACATAACCTAACTTGGGTCTTTTAAGAGCTGTTGCAAACTATGTACCTTATTTGATATTTTTTATTGTATGCAAAGTTGTATTGCATTTTGCAAATGCTGTCTCGGACCATTGAATAATTTTCAGCTTACTCTAAATTTTTACAGAGACTAATATTAAAATAATGTGCATTAGTGGATATCAGAGCACCTGAAGATGAGGATAGGTTGGAAAAGTGCAAAGGTATTTATACTTAGCATATAAATTACAAATTCAATATGTGATCTTCAGTAAGAGTGTTGAGTGATGTTGCTAGTTCTTCAAGTTGTTATTCAAATATGATATAGTACTTATAGAAACTACTGATCCAATGTACGAAAATTAATTATTGCATATAAAAAGCATTTTGTTATTAATCTTGCTGAGGGAGAGAAAGAGGCTACAACATAACCTTGACTTTTCTAAGCCTAGTATAGCATATATATATGTGCCAAATTAGGCTTTAGGTAACGTAGATCAGGCCTAGAACTGGTTATTAAAATCTAGGTAAGATTAGATTAAGTTGTATAGTTACTTTTGTATTATTTTTGCAAGCCATTTAGGGGTAATACAAGACGTTATGTGGGGGGGGTACAGAAGTATATTTTTTTAATGTTGGATCGGCAGTTTCAATAAGGACTTATATTTTTGGAGGCTGGTTTGTATTTACTAGATAGGCTGGTTCCGACTTTTCATATGGTAGGCCTCTTGGTACTGCTGGAGCCTCAGTAACCTGTTTATCTAGGATGATGAAAACCTATCGTCAGCTCTTCACTCCCAACCCACCTCTTCCCTAGTTCCCGGGCCTGATGTTATATAATGTTATTCACTGATCTATCACCAAGTTATTTAAATGACAGATCACAATACTTCCCGGGGAACATTACCTCGAGAGTTGTCTGTGGGAGGATGCAACTTCTTCGTTGAGTAAGCGGCGTTTGAAGACAGAATCAACGTCGCTTGTTAATGAACTAGCCACCTGAGCTTTTATAGGCAACAAGTGTAAATAAATCGAAAATATTTTTTGCTCAGCAGCCTAGCTCGCACTACTACCTGTTATGTGACCCTCTTGCCCCTACCCTGATCTAACGGCTCTCTTTTTTCCAGTACGCTAATAACACTCTCACCTCATTCCATAGTGCCCTAAAGGTCCTGCCCCTACCCATACACTATCACAACAGGCCTATCCTACCCCGCCACATTACCTAAGAGTCTTATCTAACATGTAACGGCCCCATCATCAACCCTCAGTATATCCAACGGCCCCACCCTCATTATATCCAACGGCCCCACCCTCAGTACTCACGGCCTCACGGCCTCACCCTTTGGGAGCCGGTCGGCCGAGAGGACAGCACGCTGGACTTGTGATCCTGTGGTCCTGGGTTCGATCCCAGGCGCCGGCGAGAAACAATGGGCAGAGTTTCTTTCACCCTATGCCCCTGTTACCTAGCAGTAAAATAGGTACCTGGGTGTTAGTCAGCTGTCACGGGCTGCTTCCTGGGGTTGGAGGCCTGGTCGAGGACCGGGCCGCGGGGACACTAAAAAGCCCCGAAATCATCTCAAGATAACCTCAGTATACCCAACGGCCCCACTCTCATTATATCCAACGCCCCCACCCTCATTATACCCAACGGCCCCACCCCCACAATATCCAAAGGTTCTACGCACCCCAAAAGCCTTCTCACTTCCTAACAGTCCCTGCTAGCCTGGGCCCGAGCACAAGGGAGGCCAATGTTCCTACGCATATAATCAATACATGAACTAACCCACAGGGTAGCGTGTACACGTACTGGAAATATTTATACATACAGTACTACTAATAAAGATTCATTTATATACTCAGACTTATTATTTTCCTCTTCAAGATAACCATTTTTCATACTTTATTAGTATTAATGTATTGTAATTATTAAAGTTATGTTTCTAAGATAACTTATTTGATTAAACCACTTTTCAACTATGCACTGAGGAATATAACCGTGTTGGTATTATGGTATTTTTGGGCCAGCCATAGAACCAATGCATGGAGCTCATTAACTAAGCTTCTTGACTAACCAGTCCCCGATAACTCACGTGGTGCAATTTGGGAATAGTTTTTCATCAAATCTTGGTGCATGCTCGGGCCTACTAATGTGAAAGAAAGCATTCATGAAAAGCATTGCTCAAATTGCACCACGAGAGTTGCCGGGGATCGATTAGTGATGGAGCTTAGTTATAATCTCCAGGACTAACTAGTCCTAATAATCTGAGGCCTAATATAATACATATGTGTGCTATACCATGTGCTATGGTGTTTAACGAAGATAAGTTCCAGCTCATACACGCTACGGAAAAAATGAAAATATAAAAACGGAAACCACGTACAAAACGCAGTTAAATCAGAACATAGAACGAAAAGGCAATGTAAAGGATTTGGGTGTACTCATGTCGATAGCCCTTACATTTAAAGAACACAATAAAGTAGCCGTCACAACTGCAAGAAAAATGACAGGTTGGATAACAAGAACCTTTCACACTAGAGATGCTATACCGATGATGATACTTTTCAAGACGCTAGTGCTCTCTAGAGTAGAATACTGCTGCACAATGACAGCCCCTTTCAAAGCTGGAGAAATTGCTGACTTGGAGAGCGTGCAGAGATCCTTTACTGCTAGAATGAACTCTGCAAAACATCTAAACTATTGAGACCGACTAAAAGGCCTAAACCTGTATTCTCTTGAGCGCAGGCGGGAGAGATACATAATTTACACGTGAAAAATAGTAGAGGGACTGGTCCCAAACCTGCACACAGAAATAATATCACATGAGACCAGAAGCCATGGCAGGATGTGCAGAATACCCCCGTTGAAAAGCAGAGGTGCAACAGGTACTCTGAGAGAGCTATCAACATCAGAGGTCCGAGACTGTTCAACACGCTTCCACTACACATAAGGGACATAACTGGCCGACCCCTAACAGTGCTCAAGAGATTACTTGACAAACACCTCCAATGGATACCTGATCAACCAGGCTGCGAGCAGCCGCATCTAACAGCCTGGTTGATTTAGTCCAGCAACGAGGAGGCCTGGTCGACGACTGGGCCGCGGGGTCGCTAAGTCCCGATATCACCTCAAGGTAAGGTACCAGGCCTACAAATATTTGAGGTTGTATTTTAGCTTCTTTTTTTTGGCCTATAAAGTGAATAGTATAAAGTTTTACTATCTAATTGCTTAGTACGTCAATGTTTCTACTGTGGTGCACATAGTTACAAAAAGTACTATCTAAACAGGAGGATGGGTTACATATTATATATATATATATATATATATATATATATATATATATATATATATATATATATATATATATATATATATATATATATATATATCTTCCTTACGAAGGAAGGATTGAAACAGAAATTTCCTTAAGTAATTTCGTATTTAAAAGTGCTGAACTTTTGAGTTCCATAGCCGACTGGCTGAATTGTTATATTGTGTAGCCTCAAGAAAATTTGTTTTAAAAAAGAAATATTACAAATTACATATATATATATACAAAATATTCGAACGTGTAGTACACACCAACTTCTGGAAACATTGAACTTTAGAACAAGTACATAAGTAATTATCAAAAGCAAGCGTCAAGCCAGGGAAAACAACTTTATAACAATTATACGTTGCGTAGGCAGCTACACGAAGCCTACGACGGGACGTTGCCAGAACTAAGCATATGACAGCAGGCGCCTTCCACATAAGCAGCCGCTGTCGCCTTTTATCCTTTTGGCTCGTCAGCGAGAGGCCTGTTGTTTTGGGGTCCATGCTGGGGCCCCCTGGGGTGGGGGTCCAGCCATGGAACCCTAGGGGTGGGGGACTACGCTGGGAGCCCTTGGGAGGGGTCATCAGGAGGGAGTGAGAGGGGGCCGACTCAGTGTTGCTGTGACCGGTGGGTGTTATCGGTGCGCCTCAGCTCAGCTCATCCCATAATTTTGTTGACACAAGCTGGATAATTACCGAGGTGTCACTGCACAAATGTTAGCCTAACATTGAACAGCTGATTACGGAGGGAAGTATAAATAAGAGTTGTAGCGTAATATAAATATTGAAAAGTACGAAAAACATATTAACAGTGTTTGAATTTGTGTATACTTTTTAAACATATGCTATGAACCTGATGCTTTCATGTCGTTATACAAGAGAGGAATTAATCAATGCACTTTGAAAAACATAGGCTGAAGGTAAATTTTAAATCCTTATTTATATTTCTGCTTGATGAATTCTATGACGAATGAACTTAGTGTTCCAGCTTACATTTTAAACATGAGCCACTTGCCATGTTTTAGTTACAGCCCATCTTCCTAAAATGTCAGCAATTATAGTTCACACCTTTGGCTACAGAACCGATATTGGTCATTGACACACTTCAGTACATCTACAAACATATGTAACACATGATGAGAACACAGGGAGACTTGGGAATGATGGGAACACAGGGAGACTTGAGGATGATGGGAACACAGGGAGACATGGGGATGATGGGAACACTGGGAGATATGGGGAATGGGAACCCAGAGTACACAAGATTATAGGTGCACTAACAGACAAAAATCATATGAAGACACAGGTTGATAAGAGGGCAGAAAGCAAGTCACAGAAACCATTTTTAACTGGCAGGCAGTCCTGCTTTTGAGCACTCTGTCTTCCGTCCTTCATCCCCTTAAGCAAGACGTTAATTTGTCCTTTTTTGGGGCCTATAAAAATAATTATAAATGGTAAATTGGCTTCAGCCTTTAATTTGTGAAATTAGTTTGTTAGCATATGCTGTTCCAGCAAAATTAAACATTATTATTCGTTTCTTCTAGTTCTTTATTTTTACTGTATGAATGCACGTGTGTATATACAGTGCGTTTAAAAAAATAAGTTTAGAAAAATACCACAAAAATGGGAATACCACACAAAAACAGCACAAAATATTAACATGTTATAGGAATATTTGACAAAATAGTACTAAGTATATTTTCTACAACTTTCAATATATATTTTATTTCGTCGTAAAACATGTTTAATTTAGGGTAAAGCATCAAGCTTAAGACTTTAGTACTTACTTATTTGTTAAATATTCAAAGTTATATATATACATCAAGAGGAGCCTCACCACAGCTGGATGCCCAGCTGAAAGAGAGCCCCGTTACCTAACGCCCCGTAACTCTGATGCTCTTATTGGTCGCCCGGATGGTATCACAGTGAACCCCTGGAAGAATGGCAAGCAGTTGGTATGGGACTACACGTGCGTATCAACCCTGGCTAACACCTACATTAACCTCAGTGTTGCACAACCAGGTGGCGCTGCCACCCACAGGGAAGCAGCCAAATCCCGTAAGTATAGTGAACTGGATCACCACTACAATTTTGTCCCCATTGCTTCTGAGACACTCGGCGCCTGGGGTAAAAGTGCTACCAGTTTTTTGAAGGAACTGGGTTCTAGGCTCATTGAAACAACAAGGGACCCAAGAGCTGCAAGCTTTCTTTTCCAGCGCCTCAGTGTGGCGATACAGAGGGGAAATGCGCACTGCATCCAGGGTTCCTGCCCGCCATCTGAGGAGCTGGAGGAACTCGACAACCTATGATAACCTATTGTAACCCATATGTAACTCCTTTTTTGTAACAAAGTTCAAATAAAGTAAATATATATGTGTACATACAAAAGAATGGGGGGTGGTAGGAGAAGATAATATTAGTGTTCAGTGAGAAACCACAAGGTCTCCTCTGAATACTTTTTATTTTCTTCTCCGAGGCTATGGGTCCCCACATTGGCACCAGAGGTGGTACCCTCACAAACTTATATATATATATATATATATATATATATATATATATATATATATATATATATATATATATATATATATATATATATATATATATATATATATACATATATATTTAATATAGGTTGTACCACCTCTGGTTGCGTTTGTAAGGACCTTCGACCTCGAAGAAGACGATATGCAGCATCCGGGGAAGCCTTGTGGGCCACCCGCGTACACCCACATATTGTCTTCTCCTACCACCCCCCTATGTTTATTTTATTTTGCCAATTTATTTTATTTAAAACTTCATTACACAAAAAGGGTAACAACATTGCTTACATTCAAGGTATAAGGGCAGTTATCACAGGTTGTCGAGTTCCTCTAGCTCCTCAGATGGCGGGCAGGAACCATGGATGCAGTGAGCATTTCCTCTCTGGATTGCCACACTTAGGCGCTGAAAGAGGAAACTGGCGGCTCTAGGGTCTCTAGTTGTTTCAATTAGCTTAGAACCCAGCTCCTTAAAAAAAAACTAGCAGCAATTTTACCCCAGGCACCAAGTGTCTCTGAGGCAATGGGGACAAAATTGTAGTGGTGATCAAGATCCTTGTATTTACGCGACTTAGCTGCTGCTTCCCGGTGAGTGGCAGCGCCGGGTGGATGTACAACACTGAAGTCAACATTGGTGCTGGCTCAAGTTGAAACCCAAGTGTAGTCCCACAGCAACTGTCTACCATTCTTCCAGGTATTCACCGTGATCCCGTCTGGGTGACCGAATTTCTGATTTTATTATGTTATGTTAGATTAGGTTAGGTTTGATCAAATTTCTATATTAGTTTTAAGTCAAATTAAAAGAAATTAAAATCATATATAATATAATGGAGAGCGTTATCATTCCATGAGAATTTTTTTGTAGAAAAATATTAGGAACATGAAATCACAAGAACGCAATGTATCTATGAAAACAAAATATTCATGCAATAGTTCACATGCGTATGTGAACTCTCTTTTGTATCTAATAATAGCTTCGCTCTCCAATAGCTATGATATTACTTATAGGCTGTGTCACATATAGGGTCTAGTAATCACAATTATTAATATTTAGTTACCACTGTCATCACCTTGTTTATTTGTTAAGCTTTAAGGAAAGCTTATGACACCCTTGGGTAAAGGTGTTATTTTTCCCTTGTACCAGGAAGCTGAACGAGCGGATGTTAAACTGGGCTCGCTTAGTTTACCTGCTGTTCCCAGAGACTTAGGATCTCCACCCGCCAAACACACACCGAAACTACGACGTTGGTACAACGTTCGAACAAGTTTTAACACCTCCTAACTAGTTATAACAACCAATATAGCAAGTTGTAACAAAGTTCTAATACGTCATAAACACGTTAAGCCAAGATGTAACAACTTTATTACAAGTTGTAACAAGCGGAAAATAGAGACAGTTTCGGTTTGTGTTTCCAGGGCAGAGACTTACGACCACCAATCCCTGGTGGGCCAGAGATTGTGGTATTTCACACTTTCTAGCCTTTAGATATTCGTGTAAATTATCACTCACTAAGGAGGAAATTTAACTAATAATCTAATAGTCATGGAACGTGAGTTGATCATGAATTAGTTCAGGCGATGAAATACCTAAGGGATCGCATAACATTGATGCCTCTGGCATGGACCGAACTCTGGAAGAGCCAGAATGACAACATGTTTTGGCCACCATCACAGACGACGCTGACGACGACCCTGACAAGTTTCATATATAATTTACATGAGGATATGATAGGGTTGAGGCAGCCGTGTGACTGATGCGCGGTGCGTTGTCATCAGCCGACGTCAGCAGTGTCAGTGGTGAAGGCCGCGGCAGCAACTCTAGTGATGCCCACTTCCCTTCCTTATGCTTGGGAGACCCACTTCCCTCCCTCACGCCTGGGAGACCCACTTCCCGCCCTCATGCCTGGAGACCCACTTCCCTCCCTCACACCTGGGAGACCCACTTCCCTCCCTCACGCCTGGGAGACCCACTTCCCTCCCTCACGCCTGGGAGACCCACTTCCCTCCCTCACGCCTGGAGACCCACTTCCCTCCCTCACACCTGGGAGACCCACTTCCCTCCCTCACGCCTGGGAGACCCACTTCCCTCCCTCACGCCTGGGAGACCCACTTCCCTCCCTCACACCTGGGAGACCCACTTCCCTCCCTCACGCCTGGGAGACCCACTTCCCTCCCTCACGCCTGGGAGACCCACTTCCCGCCCTCACGCCTGGGAGACCCACTTCCCTCCCTCACGCCTGGGAGACCCACTTCCCTCCCTCACGCCTGGGAGACCCACTTCCCTCCCTCACCCCTGGGAGACCCACTTCCCGCCCTCACCCCTGGGAGACCCACTTCCCGCCCTCACGCCTGGGAGACCCACTTCCCGCCCTCACCCCTGGGAGACCCACTTCCCGCCCTCACGCCTGGGAGACCCACTTCCCGCCCTCACGCCTGGGAGACCCACTTCCCGCCCTCACCCCTGGGAGACCCACTTCCCGCCCTCACCCCTGGGATGTTTGTTGTTTGCTGTTGCTGCTAGTATTGTAAGGGGTGATGGTGTTAGTACCGGTGTTGCAAGTGTGACCGCAGGTGTTGGTGGGTGTAAGGAGTGTGGGCGTGTGGCGAGTGGGTTTGAGGCCGCACTTACACACGCATGTTTATTGAGGCTGCAACATGCTGGTGTTCTCGCCTCCCCCCCCTCCTCACTCTCCCCTCCCCCCACACTCTCCCCCTCCCCCCAGTCCCACATTCCCCCCCCCCCCCACAAATCCCCCCCCCCCACTAGTATCCAGGCCACACGCTACCGACAACATTTAACACCTCTACAATAGATGTTTGGCACCACAACTTATTATTAAATATCATTAACTACTTCAAATTTAATTGATGGGGTAATTTATTAAGTTGATACTGGGTAGTATACGCGGCCAGAATGCACAAGTTGAAGGTTAGGAGTCACTCGGTCAGTGTGGTCTGGTAGACTAAGTTAGAGGTTGTAGGTCACGCGGGTTGCGAAACTTGTCAAACTTGTGACTAAATTGTTAAGTTGTTTTAAATTACTACCACTCTTAAGTTATATTTTGTAATTTTATTGACACTCAGATCAGGAACCAAGTCAAGATGTTAGTAGCAGTGACCTTATTTAGTCTAGCTCTCAAGATGGTAGAGCTCAACTGCACAGTTTGTCTCAAGTTCTCACTTGTGTGTAGTGAACATAATATTATTAGAACCATGCTTTTGAACGTACGGTATATTCAGGTCAGCAGTCTCGATAAAATGAACCTGTTCTACTTAAGTGTTGACGCGTTCATCCTCTGGGCGTTCAGGGGGGGGGGGGGGGGGGGCAGATGACCTTCTCCAGAGCAGCGCCTCTAACACCTGTCCTCCTGCAGGAGTGGTCCACTAACACCTGTCCTCCTGCAGGAGTGGTCCACTAACACCTGTCCTCCTGCAGGAGTGGTCCACTAACACCTGTCCTCCTGCAGGAGTGGTCCACTAACACCTGCTCTCCTGCAGGAGTGGTCCACTAACACCTGTCCTCCTGCAGGAGTGGTCCACTAACACCTGTCCTCCTGCAGGAGTGGTCCACTAACACCTGTCCTCCTGCAGGAGTGGTCCATTAACACCTGCTCTCCTGCGTGTGGAGTGCACATCTTCTGAACGTCAGTAAACTTTCACTCTCGTATTTCAATTGTATCATTTATCGAGGCCGGATGTCACACACTTCTGCCCTTTTGTCTGAAAACTATTTTTCTATATATTTTCTTCTTCATGTCAGGTGTTTCTCTCTCTCTCTCTCTCTCTCTCTCTCTCTCTCTCTCTCTCTCTCTCTCTCTCTCTCTCTCTCTCTCTCTCTCTCTCTCTCTCTCTCTCTCTCTCTCTGTCTCTCTCTCTTAATCTCCTCTACCCTGTGACTTCTCTCCCATTCTGTTGCTCTCTCTCTCTTTCCTTCTCTCTATTCCCCTCCCCTTACATCAGAGCGTGAGTCATGCGCGGTCGTTATGTCTCATGAACCTTGTTGTTGGACTATTAAGCTTATTTGCGAAGGCGGGGGCAGCTTTATGTCATCTGGGTTAGTTGGCGCAGACGATGAGACCTGGGAGATTGTCGGCTCTTCCGCTAGATGGCCTCACTCGGCCACGCCGGCCAAGCAACTCTGAATCTTAGTACCTCCGTCTCTAAGGTTCATTTCGCAGCTGGCCCAGATCCCTTTTGTGAGGCGTGTTTTCCACTAGTTAGTGCAAGAATATATGCACTTAGGACTAGATATATTTAATGATTATATATTCAGTGAGTCAATTTTCAAGGGATTTGACTAGCTGTGAGGAAACAAAAAATGGAGTTTCAAAAATAGTTACCGTTGAGGGGATAACGACTGTTTATCTTTCAAATTATCTTAATGAGGGCGCCAATTGTTTGCTTCCTTGCATTCCCCTTCACAGAGGCTTCCCCGCCATGTGTTACTTGGTGGAGGCTTCCCGTTATCTATGGCTTCATAGAGGCTTCACAGTGCTTGCTTCATTGAGTTCATCTTGAGTGGTGGTTAATATGGGTGGTGCCTACACCTTCATATTGTCTCTTGGTGGCTGCTGTCTCCCTCACTCTTGGTGGCTGCTGTCTCCCTCACTCTTGGTGGCTGCTGTCTCCCTCACTCTTGGTGGCTGCTGTCTCCCTCACTCTTGGTGGCTGCTGTCTCCCTCACTCTTGGTGGCTGCTGTCTCCCTCACTCTTGGTGGCTGCTGTCTCCCTCACTCTTGGTGGCTGCTGTCTCCCTCACTCTTGGTGGCTGCTGTCTCCCTCACTCTTGGTGGCTGCTGTCTCCCTCACTCTTGATGGCTGATGTCTCCCTCACTCTTGGTGGCTGCTGTCTCCCTCACTCTTGGTGGCTGCTGTCTCCCTCACTCTTGGTGGCTGCTGTCTCCCTCACTCTTGGTGGCTGCTGTCTCCCTCACTCTTGGTGGCTGCTGTCTCCCTCTCCCTTCTCTCTCTCTCTCTCTCTCCCCGCCCCTTCCTCCCCTCCCTCCCCCTCCCCCGACATCTTTAGCACCGCAGCGTCAAGACAATTATGATTAATGTGGCTGTTAGTGCCGTACATATCTTCAAAATTACAGTGATCCTGGTCTAAGGGTTTTTGCTGCCAGGGGATTAGTCCTAATTTAAGGCCGCGATGAGACTGGATTTTAACTCCTGCATTTGACACTTGAACTGACAAGAAAGTAAAGTGAGGCACTTATAATTTTTGTGTGCTGTGTAAGTGAAGGTAGACACTGTAATGGTCCGGGTCTGGGGAGGACTCATTGAGTAATTGGCCTCGGACCTCAATGGTGGTAGTGTTGTTTAGTAGTGTGCAGTTACACACACGATGGTACCCGAGCTGAGGGGTATGAGCTACGAGGAAAGACTACGAGAACTAAACCTCACGTCGCTGGAAGACAAAGTTAGGGGAGACACGATCACTACATACAAGATTCTTATTGGAATTCATTGAGTAGACAGGGCTAATTATTTAACACAGGGGGTACTCACACAAGGGGACACAGGTGCAAACTGAGTACCTAAATGAGCCACAGAGACATTTGGAAAGCTTTTTCAGTGTCAGAGTAGTTAACAAATGGAATGTCCTAGGTAGTGGTGGTGTGGTGGAGGCGGACTCAGTACACAGTTTGAAATGTATATACGATAGTCTGTACACCAGTTGATTGACGGTTGGGAGGCGGGACCAAAGCGCTGAAGCTCAACCCCCACAAGCACAATTTAGGTGTGTTCACGCCCGAACGTTTATGAAGCACACTGTAAAACAAAAGAGGCTGCCGCTATGCATAGTTGGAACACGCTGTGACCCAGCCGGGAGACTGCAGGAGGAAGGGCAGTACCGGGCGGGGAACAACGCCCTCAACACATGCCGGACGAACTATTATTTGCGAGTGGCTGGATAAAAATCTCCTTAGAAAGGCACTTAAATAACATACTTCCTGCGTTACATTGATCAAACTTAGACTGTTAATTATTCAACTATTTAAAAGGGAGAATGCGGAGAAAATAGCTCCTAAACTTATTAAACGAAAGTTGGACTAGGCTACTGTGGTGTAGCAGTGTGCAGTGTTGCCAGATTGGGCTACAAATAGCGAATTGGGCTACTTTTGAGAGCCCCGCGCTCCCAAATTTTTAATTTCGCTACTTGCTACTTTTTGGGCTAATTTAAAAGCAAGATGTGCTAATTTTGGGCTATTAATGTTAAGAATGTACGATTGCGAGTTACATGAAAGTAACTAAGCTATAAATAATTGTAATTAATAATAATTGTAAATATTAATTAATACTAAATAATATTATTTAATAAATTAGTCCCAATTCAATGCTGAGTTTTCTTCCAAGCACAGAAACTTGTAAATATAAATACAAGATAATAGATATATCGATAAATAAATAGACAACTTTCAAATATTGCACCAAGTAATGGCGAGAGGAAAGAACTAGACAGTATACATTACATTTGAAATTAATAATGGATGAATGGTAATAAATTGGTGTATGTTTGTATGTATACCAGACAAAGTCCATTTAATGGCAGAATTTAGCCATTTTGCGTAAAAACTTTTATATCTCCTATTATTAATTATAACGGTAATCGAAAAAAAGTCATAGTTTGTATATACAAGAGATGAAACAGAGAGCCATGAGCTAGAGCGATGTGCTGAGTCCATAAGGAGGGCGAGCTGCCAGAAATACCTTCCTGTGATTGGCTGTTGCTGGGAATACCAACACTCTTTTATGAATAAAATTTAAACTAAGAAATAGGTCCTTGTGCGCAACAACAAGGTTGTTGTGAAAAAAGAACAACAATTTCTGCTTTGCACCTGACAGAAATCTCCATCTAACTGAATAATTTACTCGAATAAGAGGGCAGAGCCGTGTATCATTATTTGCGTCAAGGCAACCCCCAAAAATAACGTCCCAAGTTAGGTAGCCAGCCCATGTTTCTGTAACACTCGTTACATCCTGCAGTATTTAATTATCACTATATTAATATTTTTAAATACTTAACATTTCACTTTTTAGGTAGATTAAAGTTGAAGCAGAATGTTATAAGCAAAGCTGGTGTGCTGAATAAAGATGATTTATTAAGTGGATGGAGCCTTTAGCTGATCCCTTCCTGTGATTGGCTGTTGTGTGAATGTCAACAAAGAATATCTACCAATGATAAGCCATTTATTATGCACCCTATACCATTTGTGGGCGGAGCTTGGAACCTCCTGCCCGAGCACAACAACCCGCCTTATGGGTTGCTGTTTGGCTATTTATAGTGCGTTGGAAAAAAAACAGATGTCGTTAGTTGTATTTTGTGGGGGAATTTGTTATAGGTGTAATTTGATGTCAACAGATGGCGTAAGCTGTATCTTATGGCCACTGTTGACCAGCCAGTTGATAGTGTTCTCTTCTGCCGACAGATGGCATCAGCTGTGTTATTAGTACTTCCGAATTTCCTTTCAACACTGATCTACAAATCCCTTGGCTTATGATAAGGTTTTATGCCATTTATGATCAGTATTAGATAACTGGAGTTCCGCAATTACTTTTATTTATCAACTGTTCAGGATATCATTATATAACGTCTGGTTAGGATGTACTACTCTCGATTGATGAAGATTAAGCCACCTAAGAGGTGGCACGGGCATGAATAGCCCGTAAATACTGCTCTCGTAATATTATAATAGGGGGGTGGGGGAACTATCAAGAGAAAGCGCCAAGCCATTACGACTATATAGCACTCGGAAGGGATCAGGATACGGATTTGGGACGGAACGGGGGAAAGGAATAGTGCCCAACCTCTTGGGCGGTCGGGGATTGAACGCGGACCTGTAAGGAAACGAGACCATCGCTCTACCGTCCAGCCCAAGTGGTCAAGCGTAATATTATTAAAACAACAATTTATTCATATAATAACAGCATTTCACATTAAAAATACTTGGATATATTAAAATTTGGTAGTGAATTCCAATCTAGGAATCTCCTATGACTAAACTGTACTTTTTAATCATTTTTTGTACTTACTACTTATTACTAAATTATTAAGTACTTACTATAATAGTTAAATAAATTATTGTATTTAATATTTAAATTAAATGATAAAATAATGGGTAATAATAAATCATTGTGTAGGGGGACAGGCAGCCAGTGTGTATGTATACATGTTAGGTTTATACCAAGGTGCCACAAAGGTGCCAAATTAAAGACTGGATGCTGCCCGGGCGGGCCCAAGGGCTGCTGGCGGCCCTGGCCAGGCTGAACTTCCGCGCCCTTATAATCACCATTGTTTAATAATCTTCACAGGGAGAAACAACTGTAAATATAGGAATAGTTTATTACAACATACACGGTAAAGAAAACAGCTCGGAAACTAAGGAAATAAAGCTGCCGAAAAAACATTAAAGTCCACTTCAAGTTCAAGTATGTTTATTGAGACAATAAAAAAAAATACATCTCAAAGGGATAGAGTAGCTTAAGCTATTTCTACCCCCCCTCTACTTCAAGTCCCTCAAGGGGCGCACAAATTCAGTGAGTACAAGTACACAAATCACAATACAAGAATCCCATTTAACATAGCAGGTTAAAATAGGAAACACAGCATACAAGTGTTACAAGTGAGTTACAAGTTACAAGGGAACAAGTGATATATATATATATATATATATATATATATATATATATATATATATATATATATATATATATATATATATATATATATATATATATATATATGTCGTACCTAGTAGCCAGAACTCACTTCTCAGCCTACTATGCAAGGCCCGATTTGCCTAATAAGCCAAGTTTTCCTAAATTAATATATTTTCTCTATTTTTTTTCTTATGAAATGATAAAGCTACCCATTTCAATATGTATGAGGTCAATTTTTTTTTATTTGAGTTAAAATTAACGTAGATATATGACCGAACCTAACCAACCCTACCTAACCTAACCTAACCTATCTTTATAGGTTAGGTTAGGTTAGGTAGCCGAAAAAGTTAGGTTAGGTTAGGTTAGGTAGGTTAGGTAGTCGAAAAACAATTAATTCATGAAAACTTGGCTTATTAGGCAAATCGGGCCTTGCATAGTAGGCTGAGAAGTGCGTTCTGGCTACTAGGTACGACATATATATATATATATATATATATATATATATATATATATATATATATATATATATATATATATATATATATATATATATATATATATATATATATATATATATATATAATTGTGTGTGTGTGTATATGTGCAGAAATAATATTAATAAAACAATTAACATCGTGTAGTGTACTCTATATATCAAAATATATTACTTTGAAACCCATATCATTCACTAAAAAAAATTGGGCTACTCTTATTACAAATTCGCTACTTTTAGAGCGTCAGCTCGCTACTTTCCGCAATTTAGATCTGGCAACCGTGGCAGTGTGTGCTCGGAGCCGCCTGGTCCACTCACCTGGACACTCGGGTAAACAAACATACGCGTGAGCGCATGTGTGTCTGAAGAGACTGTAAAATATGTAGCCTGACGACATTGTAGGGTCTATGGCCTGAAGAGACTATAGGGACCCCATCCCTTCGCTATTTCCCTATATCGGGCAGCCGGGGCGCATCCGATTCCTCGATCGTCGTCGCCCCTAAATCAACACAACAACATAAACATGAGGGTGTGTCCGTATGTATCCCTGTGTTGTGTGGTTTCTGCCTGGGAGTTCTCCCTCGATGACTGTTCCATAGGAACAATTTTGTTATTCCCCATATTATTGATAAGATTAGGGTGAGTTAGTGAGGCTAAGGCACGTCAGGGGTTGGCCTCCGCGCCGGCTCCTGGTGCCTGTAGTACTCACAAATATTGTATAACTGCACACGAGAACCATAGTCCGTGCTATCTTGAGATTATCTTGAGATGATTTCGGGGCTTAGCGTCCCCGCGGCCCGGTCCTCGACCAGGCCTTCTTTTTATTACACACCCCCAGGAAGCAGCCCGTAGCAGCTGTCTAACTCCCAGGTACCTATTTACTACATAGACATTTTAGTTCCCATTAGATAAATCTAAAACAACAACAAAGCGCAGGTTACCTTGTGGTTACCTTGCGATGATTTCGGGGCTTAACGTCCCGCGTCCTGGTCCTCGGCCAGGCCTCCTAGCGCACACGAGAGATATATAATCCTTGCCATGACTACGGAGAAAGATAGTCCTAGTCTTGCCTATGGATTAGGCACTCTGAAGTTAGTGACGTCAGCAGTAAACCAAGTTATGGAGTCTGAAGTTAGAGAAGACGACAGTAGACTAAGTTAGAGAAGATGACAGTAGACTAAGTTAGAGAGCCATACACAACAGCAGACATTATTATTATTGACATCTTTATTGACAAAAATCAATTACAATTTTGCCTAATCTGAGTAATTCTATTAGATCTTATTATAACAAGGATAATGCTGGTATTCACTGTCACACAGGACAGGATCATACACAAGACAATAGGTCTAAACTGTAAGCTGAAGTACATAAATATCATGGTTACAGTCAACTACATTAAACTACATGTTTCAATATGCTAATATGTAAATGCAACTTTCTATTGTGCACTGCCACACAAGGGCAGGGATGGGTTCATAAGAGATGCAACAAAAAAATAATATAAATAAAATTGTTCTTCATTCTTTAAAATGGACAAGAAAATTTAGGATAAATTGTTAGGATGTCGTCCAGAACACCTGAGTCAATGAAATAGTTACACAGTTGGTGGTACAAGAGGCCAGGAAGTCTAAAATCTTTTACGGTTTCATATTCAACAATATAGTGTTCTAGTAAATGCATTAAAGGTTTGTCACAGAGTTTACAATCTGAATATTCTGGTAGTGGCTCAGCCTCACTAATCTGCCAGATGTGCCTATAGCCAAGGTGAATTACCACAATGACTACATCACATTGCCTGGTCCTGTTACTGTGCTGACCATACAAATACCTATTATTACAAAAGTTGGCTTAGCTTTTAATACTGCAGCGTTCAGGTCTATGGGCATTTCTTAGTTCTTCTAAATCTGAAGTAATTTCTTTAATTTCTATCTTTCTAATAATTACATTAGATCATAATCATAGTCCAAAGTCATGATCAATGTTTTCTTTTCTGCAAGCCTCATTAGCTAATAGATCTACAAAGTCATGTTTTCCAATTCTAACATAGGATGGGATCCACACAAATTGTATACAAACGTTATTATCATTGGCAAAAATTACATTTCATTCAATATTAGGAGCTACTTCAGACATTAAGTGTGATGGGTTATTTCAAGACTGCAGAGCACTTTTAGTCACAAAATATCACTCCACCATTGAGCTTAATGTACTCAGTGGCTAGATAAATACCCAACAGCTCAGTCTGTGTGGTGCTTGCTCAGTTGTTCAGTCTCTGTGTACTAGACATGATCATTTCATTCCCTTTATATACTGCACATGCACAACCTGCTCTATCAGTGTTCAATTGCACAGAACCATCAGTAAAGGCATAGGATTCAGTTAGGTTGAGATTTTGAAGATAACTGTTAATAGCTTCTAGTGTTGTGCATCTCATAGTTAACTTGGTCTGCTGCTGTAGACTTGTGTAAAGCAAGTCTATAGCAGCAGACCAAGTTAAAGAGAAAGTCACTGGTCAGGTCTAAATTACGGTGTCGAGTGGTTGAGTGGAGATTGTTGTCTTAAGAGTAAGGTCATGATTGTCCTGGCACATTACGCCCTGACCCAACACCGCCACCACCAAGTACAAACAAACCTAGCCGAATGGGAAACTTACATAACAAGTTGAGATAATGTTACACATATAAGTGAGTTCCGATGAACACACACAGCTTCAATGTATGGGAAACTCAGGCCTTCTGGAGTTTGTTCAACTCTCCTGTTCTTACAATCAATTCCAAACACTTTAGAGCAGCAACTTTTGAACACTAATACATATATATATATATATATATAACTGAAAACTCACACCCCAGAACCATCAGTTGTATATAGTCCTGGGGACCATTCAGGCTTGTTTGCATATATATATATATATATATATATATATATATATATATATATATATATATATATATATATATATATATATATATATATATATACATGTTTTGTGCTAAAACGCAGTATATATATTTAAATTGAACTAAAGGCACAATGTCACTAAAATTTTAAACAAATTGTTTACTCAACAAGAACATCTTAATATAGATTTTTATCCGTGGAGCGATCTGTACTTATAGTTTGTTATTGTTTAATGTTTATTGCCTTGTTGGAAAGCCTTGTTCGGGTCACGAGGTGACAGTAGTCACTCTTCCCATGGCCGAGACATGGTTCACACCGACCCATCCTCCTGTTTAGATAGTAGTTTTTGTAACTATGTGCACCATAGTACAAAGCTTGCCGTTCTAAGCAATTAAATAGTAGATCTTTGTATTATTCACTTTATAGAGTCGAAAAAAAATTAGCTAAAAAGCAAACTTAAAAATTCCTAGGCCTAGTATAGCACACATATGTTCTATATTAGTCCTCAGATATTGTATATTAGGCTTAGGGAGGTTAGGCAAGGTTAGTTTAGCTTGTTTTTGTAACATAAGTAGAAAATAGTTTTCCGGTTTATCTAACTCATTTCTACTTTCGTTGTACGTCGGTATATATATACTATGGTCCTCATCGTTACTATAAGTACTGCCAAAACAGGAGGACTGGCTGCTGACACGGTGTGGGAGTCTTCGGGAGGGTCTACGATGACCCAGCAGACGGGCGACCCCCAGAATGCAACAGTAATGATGTGTGTCTGTCATCTTGTTAAGTGTGTGCTTGGCAGAGGCGAAGTTGCTGAGGCCGCAGTAACAGGGAGGGTCATTGGGACCTCAGCGGACCCCGCCTCGGCTACACCCGCTAGTGCCAGGCTCCCACAACATTCACTAGCAACAGCAAGATGCCAGCGTGCTAGTACAAGAATTTTTGATCAACAGTTATATGGATCTGACAATTCCAGCAGCCTCACAATGTAAACAAAACGGTTTTAACGAAACAACGTAGAAATAGTAAACTAACGTTGAGCTTACGTTGTGTATTTGCTGGGATGGGATATATACACAGAGGTGTACCTGCTGGTGCATATACATTGAGTTTACTCTAGTACTGTATCACGTAAACTCTGCGAGCAGGAGCTGGGTCATGAGTTAATACACTATATTACTGAATGTCCAGTCATCAGATCTTGCAGACCTGCTGGTATGAGGTGCATGGTTTTGTAATTATTGTAGCCACTCCCGTGTCCTTGAGGCTACCCTCACAATGCATTCAAAATGTTTGCCATTACAGACTATTCGACAGACTGTGATGGCGCAGTGGTAACACGCTCACTCCGTGGCTCACGAACGCTTTGGTCTGGGTTCGAGTCTTGGCCAGTGAAGATTGTGTGGGTGCCAACACTTACAGCTGTTCAACTGTGTTCACCCAACAGTAAATGGCTACCTGGTTAAGCAACTGGCGGGTGGTGTTATAGGGAGAACTAGTAGAGTAAGGCTTACCACGAAGTACAGGAAGGGAGAGATCTCAGCTGAGACCTCTCCCTTCCAATCTTAATTAATCAATCTTCCAATCCAATTAACCAATCTTCGGCTATCCAGAGAGTCTATCGAAACTAATGCTTCTACAGGAGAGGACATTCACAGAAATCTGTGCCCTGTACTTGCAACCGTTTCGACAGGCTTGAACGCAGGTCTATCCGGATTAAGAACGTGTTCTATCCGACTAGGCCACGCTGGAGTTGACCACGCTGGAGTTGACTAGTGACCAGCAGCCTAGCTAGGCTGCTGGTCACTAGTCATATGTTCCAGTCCTCCCACGGGCTACAAGAAACATGGCCCTGTGTGACTAACTACCCAGTGAGATGGGGATTATTTTGTATGATATAACTAGGCACAAACTACGTGACTCTTCATGTAGTTTAGTGTTGTGTAGGTGTTTTTGTATTGTTTGGAGGAGGGGGGGGGGGGATGTGCAGGTGTTTCTGAAGAGGGTCGTGCTTGTGTTTCTGTAATAAAAAGAATGTCTATTATTCACGTTATCTCCGCCTCCTCCTCCCTCTCATCACCCCGGCCATCCTCTCTCCCTCATCTCCCCCGCCCCTCTCTTTCGTCACCCTCGCCGCTCCTCCCCCCTCTCCCTCCTCCCCCCCCCCCCTCCCTACCTCCAGCGCACGCTAACTGTGGCTTCAGCCGACCGCAGAACACACAGCCTAACACCTTAACTGCATAATTACTTAATACTGCATTCGTGAAGCTGGTCTAATTGGCCCCCATGCCCGGCCCCACCCATGGCCCTCCCCCCACCACTTCCCGCTGAAAATGAATGAGTACTTTGTTGTGGCGTGGTGGGATAGGGGCTCGGAACTTACTCCATACTATTCCCGGAGAAGAGGAATAATTGTTTGTCTCATCCTGCCCCAGACACTCCCCTCCCCAGACCCCATTCTCTTTCCTCAATTTCCCCCCCGTCCCATTTCAGCCTTTTTTCCCCCCTTAACTCTTCTCTTCCTGCAACAATCCTGTCTGTGCCCTGTCTTTCCTGTCCAGATCTCACAGTCTCTGGCCTCTATCCTGTCTCTTGTGTTGCATCACGGGTGTTGTAACTCGTGTGTTGCGTCATTGTCTTAACATACGTCAGACCATTGTTAGAGCAAGCAGCGCCAGCGTGGAGCCTCGCAACAAAAACACAAAATTTAAGCTCAGTAAAGACAGAGCTGAGAGTACTGAGCTGCAAGGATACACTAAGGGGAACTAACGCTAGTGATACTGGAAAGAAAGAGAAATAGAAGAGACATGAGCGAGACATTCCAAATACTCCTGGGTTTCGAGGGGACTGAGAGAGACAGGATGGTGCGCCATACGGCTGAGAGCAACACTTATCCAGTGTAAGTAGAGTAAGCAAGTGGAACAATCTGGGAGGAATTATGGAGACTAACTCCATCCATAATTATTAAACCAGATATGACAAGAAACTCTGCGAGTCATTGGAACCCTTGACACCTGGCGGGACAGCTCTCTCCAGCGCACTCTCATAGTCACCAGCCTCCCTCAACACCCGTCACTACCCGCGCCCCCCGTCACTACCCGCGCCCCCCATCACTACCCGCGCCACGCCCGTCACTACCCGCGCCACCCGTCACTACCCGCGCCACGCCCGTCACTACCCGCGCCACCCGTTACTACCCGCGCCACGCCCGTCACCACTCGCCCCCGCCTACAACAACCAGCGCCCGTCTCCGTCACCTTCTGGGCTGTTATTAATGACCAGACTCACACCGTCCCCGCTACCATTACTGTAACGCCAGGCTTCACTCCCTCCCTGTGACCCTCCCTTCCTCACTCTGTCCCTCTCTGTCCCACACCCTCAGCCCCTTCCTGCCAATTTAATTGCCTCTACCTTTCCTGCCTCCTTCCCCGTTCCCGCCTATCCCCGTCCTTTCTTGCATCACTCCATCCTTCCCTGTTTGTCTCCGTTTATTCCTGCTTCCCTCCGTCCTCCATTTTTCCTGTAGCCCTCTCACTCTGGGTCTCGTGTAGCTGTGAGGCGTCATGAAGGACTGAACCCTCGCCACACACACACGGAGGTCCTGCACACCTCCACCTGGCACCTTCAGCTCATGAGAGACTCAAGAAGTCCAAAGCTGCTTACAGACAACCTGTCCGCTGCTCTCAGAGCAAGTGTTGCCAAGGCACCAACACAACCTTTATGTTAATTGGGTGAATGGAAGTGCTGTTTTCTGCAAATCAAATGCTTGTTAATCCAGCCGCCAAAACCCGCTGCTAATTAATAAAACACCCTTTACACATAATTCACACTAATGACCTTGGAACATTTCTCGAACAATGCCTGAGGATTGGCTGCCCCAAATGCTTCACTCTTGTTAATAGAAATAACTGCCAACAGAGCTAAAACACCTAACCTAGCCTAGGCTAACCAAACCTAGCCTAGGCTAACCAAACCTAGCCTAGGCTAATCAAACCTAGCCTAGGCAAACCAAACCTAGCCTAGGCTAACCAAACCTAGCCTAACCTAGCCTAGGCTAACCAAACCTAGCCTAACCTTCCCTAGGTATCGTTTTTGATATACCAGACGAAAATGCGTAGATCTATGTTCTATTCTAGCACTACGTGGCACGGTCGTAGGCGTGCCAAGTACA
Organism: Procambarus clarkii; assembly: GCF_040958095.1. Lineage (NCBI taxonomy): Eukaryota > Metazoa > Arthropoda > Malacostraca > Decapoda > Cambaridae > Procambarus > Procambarus clarkii. Next base: position 19,395,566 of record NC_091211.1, read on the forward strand.
CGGCACACCGTGTACGACGAGGATGAACAATGGTAAATATCAACCACAATACAATTGTTAATTAGCTCAGTAAGTACGACATTCTTTGAAAACATTTACCAAAATAAATCATCAACCATAAACAAACATTAGATTTTCATCATCAAGTTATGCCGGTATTTAGACCTGAGATTGACCCTTCATGTGATCATTTCTGGCGAGGCCCGGCTAGTTCGGTGATTTGATATGACTCTAAACATCCTAGGTAATTGTCCCTATGAGGGATGATAGGGTTCTAGGGGACCCTACTTTACTCTCTGCGGGGTGAGGGTAGGGGAGGTAGAGGGTGCAGAGTTAAATATTTCGACTAGTACCAGCCTGCAGGCAATTATAAACTACACTTGACATTCGGTTTTGTAGATAAATTAAGAAAATAATTCAAACAGATATTTGTATAAAGTAATAGTGAGTTGAAGAGCATATGTGACAATGTTGATGTTAAATAGTTTAGGCGCGTGATCTGCGTCTGGGCGAGGAGGGGGTGTCATGGCGGCGCGTGGCGCCACGGGTCGCAGGCCAGCACCGAGAAGTGAGAAGCCACGTGGAACAACCAATATTAAACAGTAGGTCGTTGCTCCGTTCCGCTCATAGTTGTGTCAGTTAACATCCTGGATCATGTTATAGCTAGTTAGAAACTCTAAACAAGGTTCTAGAGTGTATTTTAATTGTCGCTGTAGGCTGTGTGTGGGGCCGCTCCCATCTGAGTGCACAATTTGTTTTTATTGTTAAAAACCTTATAAATCACAATACAATTTGTGCACACCTGACCCCTAGGCGTACACAAATATCGTAAGACATTTAAACAGAAGCGCCTTTTATCTACTTTAGAAAACAATGGCGTAGAGGTGGTAAGTAGAATTTGGTAACATTCACTTTTATAAAGTCCCAAAACAAATAAAACTAAAAATCTAAATTAAATATTCCCAGGCCTAGTATAGCACATACAGTACTTACTATATTAGGCTTCAACGTGTATTAAGCCTAGGAAGGTTTGGTTAAGTTTTCATTGCAATATCAGTACACATTTTTTTTTCGGTTTGTTCAAATTCAATAGTACCGGTTTCTACTTTCTAATGCATTTTACAGCATTATATATACGATGGTGTTCATCGTTACTGTAAGTTCTACCATAACAGGAGGCTGGGTTGGTCACTTACACAAAGGCTTACTCAGTACAACCCATTAACCTGAGTGCATATATATGGTGTAAAATGATAGCACCACCAACCAGTCACTGGCACCACCAACCAGTCACTGGCATCACCAACCAGTCACTGGCATCACCAACCAGTCACTGGCACCACCAACCAGTCACTGGCAACACCAACTAGTCACTGGCAACACCAACTAGTCACTGGCATCACCAACCAGTTACTAGCGTCACCAACCAGTCACTGGCAACACCAACTAGTCACTGGCATCACCAACCAGTCACTGGCAACACCAACTAGTCACTGGCATCACCAACCAGTCACTAGCACCACCAACCAGTCACTAGCACCACCAACCAGTCACTGGCAACACCAACTAGTCACTGGCACCACCAACCAGTCACTGGCAACACCAACTAGTCACTGGCATCACCAACCAGTCACTGGCAACACCAACTAGTCACTGGCACCACCAACCAGTCACTAGCACCACCAACCAGTCACTGGCAACACCAACTAGTCACTGGCACCACCAACCAGTCACTGGCAACACCAACTAGTCACTGGCAACACCAACTAGTCACTGGCATCACCAACCAGTTACTAGCGTCACCAACCAGTCACTGGCAACACCAACCAGTTACTAGCGTCACCAACCAGTCACTAGCACCACCAACCAGTCACTGGCAACACCAACCAGTCACTGGCACCACCAACCAGTCACTGGCATCACCAACCAGTTACTAGCGTCACCAACCAGTCACTAGCACCACCAACCAGTCACTGGCAACACCAACCAGTCACTGGCACCACCAACCAGTCACTGGCAACACCAACCAGTCACTGGCAACACCAACCAGTCACTGGCAACACCAACCAGTCACTGGCAACACCAACCAGTCACTGGCAACACCAACCAGTCACTGGCAACACCAACCAGTCACTGGCATCACCAACCAGTCACTGGCAACACCAACCAGTCACTGGCACCACCAACCAGTCACTGGCATCACCAACCAGTCACTGGCACCACCAACCAGTCACTGGCAACACCAACCAGTCACTGGCACCACCAACCAGTCACTGGCAACACCAACCAGTCACTGGCATCACCAACCAGTCACTGGCAACACCAACCAGTCACTGGCAACACCAACCAGTCACTGGCAACACCAACCAGTCACTAGCACCACCAACATCACCATCTTGGCCGCCACTTCCTCACTTCTGGCGTCAACACCTACACTGCTATTATAAGGCGGGTGATATATATCCCACCTGCACACCCACACGGGCCGCCCTCCTGCACACCCACACGGGCCGCCCACCTGCACACCCACACGGGCCGCCCACCTGCACACCCACACGGGCCGCCCACCTGCACACCCACCCGGGCCGCCCACCTGCACACCCACGCGGGCCGCCCACCTGCACACCCACACGGGCCGCCCACCTGCACACCCACACGGGCCGCCCACCTGCACACCCACACGGGCCGCCCACCTGCACACCCACCCGGGCCGCCCACCTGCACACCCACGCGGACCGCCCACCTGCACACCCACACGGACCGCCCACCTGCACACCCACACGGACCGCCCTCCTGCACACCCACACGGGCCGCCCACCTGCAAACCCACACGGGCCGCCCACCTGCACACCCACACGGGCCGCCCTCCTGCACACCCACACGGACCGCCCACCTGCACACCTACACGGGCCGCCCACCTGCACACCCCACACGGGCCGCCCACCTGCACACCCACACGGGCCGCCCATCTGCACACCCACACGGGCCGCCCACCTGCACACCCACACGGGCCGCCTTCCTGCACACCCACACGGGCCGCCTTCCTGCACACCCACACGGGCCGCCCACCTGCACACCCACACGGGCCGCACACCTGCACACCCACACGGGCCGCCCACCTGCACACCCACACGGGCCGCCCCCCTGCACACTCACACGGGCCGCCCACCTGCACACCCACACGGTTTGGAAATAGTTGCTCCCTGAGCTCTCAATTTCCTACGGCTCCGTCGTATCTTCTATGAAAATTGTGGATTGAATTTGTCAAGTGGCTCACCCTTTAGCATACCCCTGGCGCTCACCACCGCCAGCAACCTGTCCGCAGGGAGGCTCCTCCGTACCTCCCTTGTGTCCGTCTGTGAGTCTGGAGTGTCCTTCAGTCTTACTGCTCATCTGGAGTGGTTTTTCTACCACAGACGTGGCCACACATTTACAATGCTAACTAGCGTATATACATTTTCTTCTGTCCTCCATGGACAGAGTGAGAGATGTGTTAAACGTATAGTTCAGTGATTTATTGAACAATTTGTAGTTGATTGTAGTGATTTTAAAATGCTAATCTAACCTGCAAACGTAAATACACAAATAAATAAACAGAGGGTGCCACAGGCAGGAAGGAGGGTGCCAAAGGCAGGAAGGAGAGTGCCACAAGCAGGAAGGAGGGTGCCACAAGCAGGAAGGAGAGTGCCACAGGCAGGAATGAGAGTGCCACAAGCAGGAAGGAGAGTGCCACAAGCAGGAAGGAGGGTGCCACAAGCAGGAAGGAGGGTGCCACAAGCAGGAAGGAGAGTGCCACAAGCAGGAAGGAGGGTGCCACAAGCAGGAAGGAGAGTGCCACAGGCAGGAATGAGAGTGCCACAAGCAGGAAGGAGAGTGCCACAAGCAGGAAGGAGAGTGCCACAAGCAGGAAGGAGGGTGCCACAAGCAGGAAGGAGGGTGCCACAAGCAGGAAGGAGGGTGCCACAAGCAGGAAGGAGAGTGCCACAAGCAGGAAGGAGGGTGCCACAAGCAGGAAGGAGGGTGCCACAAGCAGGAAGGAGGGTGCCACAAGCAGGAAGGAGGGTGCCAGGATGAGGGAGTGAAGCCCTGAAGCAGCAATAAGGGGTGTCGTGCACACTCACAGTATGACCTCCTCGATAGGTGAGAATTAGTGGCAACAGTCACAATTATGTCTCGACCCACATATTGAATTTCCGGAATATATTGGGCAGGAGAATGGCAGTCTATTGACATGGGATAATAATGCGTAATGAGATCAATATTTTGCCACAATGAACAAAATGGAAGCTTATACCCTGTTCGTCGATGAATGCTTACATTTAGTGTTGACTAAGTTTGAGTAAATTCGGATGTAACGACTTCGATTATAGGAAGTGCTGTTACTGAAGACAAATTTATTGGCGTTGTAAAAGGGTGTGTGTGTGTGTGTGTGTGTGTGTGTGTGTGTGTGTGTGTGTGTGTGTGTGTGTGTGTGTGTGTGTGTGTGTGTGTGTGTGTGTGTGTGTGTGTGTGTGTGTGTGTGTGTGTGTGTGTGTGTGTGTGTGTGTGTACTCACCTAGTTGTGTTTGCGGGGGTTGAGCTCTGGCTCTTTGGGTGTGTGTGTGTGTACTCACCTAGTTGTGTTTGCAGGGGTTGAGCTGTAGCTCTTTGGGTGTGTGTGTGTGTGTGTTTTGGGAGGGGGGAGGTTGCGACGGGTGTGTTCGTGTATTCTACCAACAACTGGACCTTCATTATCAATGCAATCTGGAATTACGACCATTACAATGGAGCCTACAATTCAGGGGCCAGATTCACGAAGCAGTTACGCAAGTACTTACGAACGTGTACATCTTTCCTCAATCTTTGACGGCTTTGGTTACATTTATTAAACACTTTACAAGCATGAAAACTTGCCACTAAACTGTTATTATTGTTATAAACAGCCTCCTGGTGCTTCGGAGCTCATTAACTGTTTAATAATTGTAAACAAAGCCGCCAAAGATTGAGAAAAGATGTACAGGTTCGTAAGTGTTTGCGTAACTTCTTCGTGAATCTAGCCCCAGCTCTTGAAGAGGTTTCCATGACTTGACGATGAGGGGTCAAAGACGCACTCCTTCCTTCGCTCCACTTAACACCGCCATGAACACCTTCGTATACCGCAGGCGCTCCAGACACTTAAGATCCGCTCAGAGTCGCGCTGGTGTCCTCGGCAGAACTGGATGGACAACTCTCTCGCGCCTAACATGGTCGTATTTCTCAGGCAGTGGATTAATCTGTACGAAATACCACGTATCTGTAAACATTTCAACACGGAAATGTTGACGTTTTTCTATGCATCGGGTTTGGTGGGTTGCTTGGGGTCGTGTTTTTTTTTGCTAGGCATAATAGTTGTATTTTGTACGGAGTGTCGTTTGTGCAACGTCGACACTGATGTTGTGCCTCCCCCCCCCCATGTACCAGAAGTATAGGGGGGGGGGGGGGTGATGGTTTGAGGTGACATGGGTGAAGACCTCATCCTGCTCACTCATAGTGCTCTCACCCCCCAACATGCTCACTCATCCCAACATGCTCAACACATAATAGAACAGTATGTGGAGTGTATTTAAAGCTCGATCCATACAAGAACACACACACACACACGCGCGACCAAAGAGCCAAAGCTCAACCCCAGCAAGCACAACTAGGTGAGTATACAGGGGCCTTGCGGCTGAGTGAACAGCACTCGCGGGTCATAGTCCTAAGGGGCTGGGCTCGATTCCCGGACGAGGCGGAAACAAATGGGCAGAATTTCTTTCACCTTGATGTGCCTGTTCACCTAACAATACATATGCAGCTGATAGTTAGACAGCTGCTACGGGCTGCTTCCTGTGGATGTGCATGTATTAGAGGGAAATATATGTAATAGACATAATAGAGAAAAATAGATTGGTTAGAAAGGTGGGGTCCAAGAGCTTCTTCAGGCACAGATAGTGAATAGTAAATATACGCGCGCGCACACACACACACACACACACACACACACACACACACACACACACACACACACACACACACACACACACACACACACACACACACACACACACACACACACACACACACCCCATAAGGGGCTGTGTGCACGGCATGCACATAATTTGCAAAGTGGTGTAAAGTGAAGCCATTACTTGTTGTGTTGTGAGGGGGCAAAATGTTGCCAGTGTCCCACGCCTCGCTACCAACTCTCTCCGCCTACAACATAATCGCCCCGGTATTTACACTTTTCCTGCTTCCAGTTTCATTTCTGAAATTTGTATTTTGTCCAAGGCGGTCAGAGGTCGCACCAGTCTATACACTATATAGCCTAATTATCAGGCATGCCACAGTAACATCTGTGATCATCTGTGGGCGCCTGACAGCTGGGTGGACAGCGTTTCGGATTCGTAGTCCTGAGGTTCCAGGTTCGATCCCCGGTGGAGGCGTAGACAAATGGGCAAAATGTTTCTTTCACCCTAATGTCCCTGTTACCTAGTAGTAAATAGATACCTGGGAGTTAGACAGCTGCTACGGGCTGCGGGGACGCTAAGCCCCCAAATCATCTCAAAATAACCTCAAGATAGTATAAATACCTCAGCTGCCAGGCACCTACAATCAAAATTCGCTTGCTAACTTCTCTTTCCGGCGCTCCATTCATCGTCTTAACTTTCGGGCGAACTGCAGTCTTCCTACAACACTCATCCTCCGTAGCAGCGAATGAATTGGAGGTCTTCAGGAAAGCTGTAGAAGGCCTTGTCACCGTGTTCCTAAGTTACCTTCGTGACACTCCAAGAAGAGGACTTACCAAGGCTGCTTCCTTTCGGGGGAACACGTAGCTTCGTCTGCCTATAAGTTCCTCACGCAGTGCACCTCAGTCCTCAGAGCACCACACATTTCCTCTAAATCCTCCATAACACTTTCCATTATTGCTGGCTTAGAAAGCACTATACGCAACCGTCCAGCGCACTGACTACCCCATCCCCATGGTGCTCCTGGGAGAGTGGTGCTCCATGCTCCTGGGAGAGTGGTGCTCCATGCTCCTGGGAGAATGGTGCTCCAGGCTCCTGGGAGAGTGGTGCTCCATGCTCCTGGGAGAGTGGTGCTCCATGCTCCTGGGAGAATGGTACTCCAGGCTCCTGGGAGAGTGGTGCTCCATGCTCCTGGGAGAATGGTGCTCCAGGCTCCTGGGAGAGTGGTGCTCCAGGCTCCTGGGAGAGTGGTGCTCCAGGCTCCTGGGAGAATGGTGCTCCATGCTCCTGGGAGAATGGTGCTCCATGCTCCTGGGAGAATGGTGCTCCAGGCTCCTGGGAGAGTGGTGCTCCAGGCTCCTGGGAGAGTGGTGCTCCAGGCTCCTGGGAGATTGGTGCTCCATGCTCCTGGGAGAATGGTGCTCCAGGCTCCTGGGAGAATGGTGCTCCAGGCTCCTGGGAGAGTGGTGCTCCAGGCTCCTGGGAGAATGGTGCTCCATGCTCCTGGGAGAATGGTGCTCCAGGCTCCTGGGAGAGTGGTGCTCCAGGCTCCTGGGAGAGTGGTGCTCCAGGCTCCTGGGAGAGTGGTGCTCCTGGGAGACTGGTGCTCCATGCTCCTGGGAGAGTGGTGCTCCAGGCTCCTGGGAGAATGGTGCTCCAGGCTCCTGGGAGATTGGTGCTCCATGCTCCTGGGAGAGTGGTACTCCAGGCTCCTGGGAGAATGGTGCTCCATGCTCCTGGGAGAATGGTGCTCCATGCTCCTGGGAGAATGGTGCTCCAGGCTCCTGGGAGAGTGGTGCTCCAGGCTCCTGGGAGATTGGTGCTCCAGGCTCCTGGGAGAATGGTGCTCCATGCTCCTGGGAGAGTGGTGCTCCAGACTCCTGGGAGAAGGATATTTCACCCGTGAGATTCAGAGGTTACACATTTAATTTGACCAAAACAACGCTCTTGGCCACAAAAGACAGAAGGAAAGAAAAGGCAAGCCAGTGATTGGGTGTTGTCCGCGTCACGTGACTGACGTCGGACTCCGCCTCCCATTGTCCGCTTGACGCACGTGGCGGGGGGACACGAACGCTGTAATTAATCCGGTCAGCGGCTGAGTGTCGGATGTCGGCGTTCTTGTAGGCGGTGTGTCAAGCTTCCCCTCCCTCGCGCTCCTCTCACTTCCCTTGTTGCTGTCCGCTCCAGTCATGGTTCCTCGTCATTGGGGGCGGATGGCTGTTCAGCCTTAGCGAGGTTACAAAACAGCTACTGTTTTTGTCCCAGAATGCTTAGCGAGGTCCTCTTTGGACAACAAAGGCTGGCCTAACTCCAAGAGACTTAGCTAGACCTCGCTGGACAATTACTACCCGTCTCCAGTGATGCAAAGAGCAACAGTTGATCTCCAACCCGACCATGATGGGTATGTTCCCCACAGGAATCAGGGTACAAAGTTTTCTGGTTCACAAATGAGTGTGACTGCGCTAATTGCAGCATTAATCACAGCATTAACCACTGGTGAAATCACTTCATGAACTATTGCGGTAATTACTGCATTACCCAGTGGGCTGACTCGTGTGAGGCATTGCCTGCTGCCTCTCACCCCAGTATACCCATCACCCTAGTATACTCATCATTCCAGTATACTCATCGCCCTTGTATACCCATGACCGCTCAGCACCATCGCTCATGTTTGGCCATAATGTGTGCTCTTGTAAGAACCAATTTGGCACTCTTCCCTCATTTTTCTTTTATCATTTCCAACTGTATCGAGGTGAGGTAGTTATGAGGAGAAAGGTTAGGCCAATTGTGAGGAGAATACGCTACGCCAGTTCGACTATGTAGATGTTTGGAAAGGTTATGAGAACAAGGAACTGGAAGAGGAACGAAGCCCAACCACTGGGGGACCACCAGGGATCGAACGCCGACCTGCAAGACGCAAGACTGTGACTGAGAACCATACTCTACTGATTTGCCAGGTTTTATATAGCAAACCTGAAATTAAAAGACTTGTTGACTTGTTATAGTTAGACATGATATAATTCAGCAGGGTAATTTACCAATCATAAGTGTATATATTTTGTAGATTATTATTATTATGCTGCCCAGTAGTTAAGCTTAACTACTGTAGTAGTTAAGTTAGTAGTTAAGTATATCAGATAAGTTAGAGCAATTGTAGTGAGGCAGGTGTGGTAATGAGAGGAGTTATACCTTGGGTGAGAAGACCGCTGATTGGGTCAGGGGTCTGTATATACGGCTCACCCTACCTGGCTCACTTTGTTGCAAGGTGTGGCACACTCTTGCACTGACATGATGCTCGTCTGTGGCTGCAACTACCACAGCAGAACGTCAGCACGCATACAATAACAACAGCAGACCTTCAACACTCATACAACAACAACAGCAGACCTTCAACACGCATACAACAACAACAGCAGACCTTCAACACGCATACAATAACAACAGCAGACCTTCAACACTCATACAATAACAACAGCAGACCTTCAACACTCATACAATAACAACAGCAGACCTTCAACACTCATACAATAACAACAGCAGACCTTCAACACGCATACAATAACAACAGCAGACCTTCAACACTCATACAACAACAACAGCAGACCTTCAACACTCATACAACAACAACAGCAGACCTTCAACACTCATACAATAACAACAGCAGACCTTCAACACTCATACAACAACAACAGCAGACCTTCAACACGCATACAACAACAACAGCAGACCTTCAACACTCATACAACAACAACAGCAGACCTTCAACACTCATACAACAACAACAACAGACCTTCAACACTCATTCAACAACAGCAGACCTTCAACACTCATACAACAACAACAGCAGACCTTCAACACTCATACAATAACAACAGCAGACCTTCAACACTCATACAACAACAACAGCAGACCTTCAACACGCATACAACAACAGCAGACCTTCAACACTCATACAACAACAACAGCAGACCTTCAACACGCATACAACAACAACAGCAGACCTTCAACACTCATACAACAACAGCAGACCTTCAACACTCATACAACAACAACAGCAGACCTTCAACACTCATACAACAACAACAACAGACCTTCAACACTCATTCAACAACAGCAGACCTTCAACACTCATACAACAACAACAGCAGACCTTCAACACTCATACAACAACAACAACAGACCTTCAACACTCATTCAACAACAGCAGACCTTCAACACACATACAATAACAACAGCAGACCTTCAACACTCATACAACTACAACAACAGCAGACCTTGAACACTCAATATGTACTCACCACTCACACACCAACACTCACATAACTACAAGTTACTCATAAATCACCCACCAACACCAGCAGACCTTAAGTAGACCTTAAACCCTCATCATATCCCCTCACCACTCACACACCTCCAACGACCTACTTAAACACACCTTAAAACCTCACTCATCACTCAAGCACAAATAGAAGTTGAAATTTTAATAGATCTTTCACTACTGCAAATTAAGGAGCAATTGAAGCTAATAGAAGCTGGTGGTGGCGGCCAGGTCGGCGTTGAGAGGTTCTGGGGAGAGATGAGAGATGTTTATCTTAGCGGCGACGTGTACCCTCAGTCGCTACAAGATTGCAACGCCAAAATGAAATCTCTTAAATCTTTCACTTTCTGATACATGGACTTCCCTATTTCCATTAACCACACGGTACGAGATTTATGTTGGTGTGTGCACTACGAACTGCCATTCCTACCGGCGGAGAATACTGGGGGTAGGTGCGCGGGAGAGCTGCCGCCATTGTGGCCGTGGAGTGTGTGCTACACCCACGCCCTACACTATGCAACTTTACTGGCTAATAAAGTAGGCAGTAAACTCTTCCGCGCCTCGACGCCTCCTTACACCCACCCTGACCTTTGCTGCTTCTTTTACACAGGTGGCTTCCAGCTGGCTGGGTCCAGGATGCCAGGTGGACGGGTCAGGACGCCAGCTGAGAGGGTCTAGGACGCCAGCTGAGAGAGTCCAGGACGCCAGCTGAGAGAGTCTAGGACGCCAGCTGAGAGAGTCCAGGACGCCAGCTCAGAGAGTCTAGGACGCCAGCTGAGAGAGTCCAGGACGCCAGCTCAGAGAGTCTAGGACGCCAGCTGAGAGAGTCCAGGACGCCAGCTGAGAGAGTCCAGGACGCCAGCTCAGAGAGTCTAGGACGCCAGCTGAGAGAGTCCAGGACGCCAGCTGAGAGAGTCCAGGACGCCAGCTGAGAGAGTCCAGGACGCCAGGTGGACGGGTCAGGACTGAGAGGGTCTAGGACGCCAGCTGAGAGGGTCCAGAGTGCCAGATGGTGTCTGGTATGTACCGCTGATTGATTGACTCCTTTTATTCATAAGTGTGCAGGCCTTTCACGTGTATAATTGTTACATATGACAGAGCATAAAGTTACTCTTGTGAGACACGTAATGGCAAACGATGAGGAAGAGTAACGTGGCTGTGATGGGAGCGAGGGAGGCACAGTGAGGTGAGGCAAGAGTCAGGTGAGGAGCAGGTGAGGCAAGAGTCAGGTGAGGAGCAGGTGGGAGGAGGAAATTCCTAGAAGAGAGAAAGAGCAAGACGAAAAGGTCAGAACAAGAAGCAAAAAGGGTTACGGGTGGGATGGGTGTAATAATAGGGTGACAGAAGAAAGGCAACGTAACAATAAGAGAGAGAAAGAAAAAGAAAGTAAATATTGATAGATAGATAGATAGATAGATAGATAGATAGATAGATAGATAGATAGATAGATAGATAGATGGTGTGAGATATTATAGACACGTTACGAATGCGGCCTACTAACCACCCTCCTGGAAGCAGGTATATTAACAACAATGGAAGCTACACACACAAATCACAATAGCGTGATGCATCAAATGAACAAACCCACAAAGGCCGTGACGAGGGCTCGAACCTACGTCCGAGAGGATCCCAAACGCGCTTTAATCGACTGTGCCTTCTTTTGACCGTGTCGTAGCACAGCCAATTAAGGCGCATCTGGGATCCTCTCAGACTTAGGTTCGAACCCTCGTCACGGCCCTCGTGGATTTGTTCAACAATTGAAGTATTAACTACAGATCAACGTGCATCACCGTGTTTGGCTGACACTTCACTATTCAACTAATCACAGCTTGACACGTGTCAACTGACCCCCAATTGACTATGGCAACTCACGTGGTCAACGGAAGCCCTCACATGCCAGACGGGCACAATCGTTTTCGCCACGCAGAATTACACATTTTTATGCATGCCAATTTAAATATTCACTTTGTGGAATAGCATGTTATCCTGCACTAAAGGAAAGTGGCGCTAGTACTTACAGGTGATGGATTAGGCCAGCGACTGACTCACAATGTGGTAGATGGAACTTACGTCCGTGGTCTGACAGTCTTTGTTGACACAGACTGATGTATTAGTCCTTAACAGTCACCTCTTGACTGCTGACTTCATCACTGAGCGTATGATGGGAATACAAACCTGCTGTATGACTTGTGCTGCAGTGGCGGCTGTTGTCCTGACTGTTGCTGCACTGACTGGTGCTGCACTAACTGTTGCTGTCCTGACTGTTGCTGCACTGACTGGTGCTGCACTAACTGTTGCTGTCCTGACTGTTGCTGCACTGACTGGTGCTGCTCTGTCTGTTGCTGTCCTGACTGTTGCTGTCCTGACTGTTGCTGCACGGACTGTTCCTGCCCTGATTGTTGCTGCACTGACTGGTGCTGCACTAACTGTTGCTGTCCTGACTGTTGCTGTCCTGACTGTTGCTGCACTGACTGGTGCTGCACTAACTGTTGCTGTCCTGACTGTTGCTGCACTGACTGGTGCTGCACTAACTGTTGCTGTCCTGACTGTTGCTGCACTGAGTGTTGCTGCTCTGTCTGTTGCTGCCCTGACTGTTGCTGTCCTGACTGTTGCTGCACTGAGTGTTGCTGCTCTGCTGTTGCTGCCCTGACTGTTGCTGTCCTGACTGTTGCTGCACGGACTGTTCCTGCTCTGACTGTTGCTGCCCTGACTGTTGCTGCTGTAACTGTTGCTGCCCTGATTACTACACTGATTGCTGCTGCACTGATTGCTGCTGCCCCTGATTGCTGAGCCGACTGTTGTCCACACTGAAGCCGTTTGGGCGTTTGTGTGTTGGTGCGTGGGCAGGTGAGGAGGGAAGGTAGGTGTGTGGTGGGTGTGAGAGCTGGAGGCGGCGTGTAGTGAACAACCCTCCCCGACCCTCCTATGAATAACAATCACGGTGCCGAGGCAAGTAGCCTGTAGTTAGGCGCTAAACGCCCGCTAATGCCCCAGAACTAGAGGGACATTCCCGCCACGAGGTTGGTAGGTGGGTGTGTTCCTACCTGCCTGCTGGAGCTTGGGAGACCTCTCTCGCCAGGTGTGTGTCTCTATCTCTTTCTCTGTCTCTTTCTCTGTCTCTCTCTGTCTCTCTCTCTGTCTGTCTGTCTGTCTGTCTGTCTGTCTGTCTGTCTGTCTGTCTGTCTGTCTGTCTCTCTCTCTCTCTCTCTCTCTCTCTCTCTCTCTCTCTCTCTCTCTCTCTCTCTCTCTCTCTCTCTCTCTCTCTCTCTCTCTCTCTCTCTCTCTCTCTCTCTCTCTTTTTTAACACGAATTATTCGAATCGTCCTCAGGTTGTTTTTAATTAATTTTCAGGTAATTTTTCTCATATATAAATTTATGGTATTATATATTAGCATATTGTGCATATTTAGGCGTAGATTAGTTTAGGTGAACACTTCCGGAACAAGTGCTTCACTGACGCATTTTGTTTGAACCCCAACGCTGTAAATGCTTCACCCACGTACTACAAATACAAATAATCGCCAACAGAACCTAAACACCTAACCTAACCTAACTTAACCTAACCTAACCTAACTTAACCTAACCTAACCTAACCTAACCTAACCTAACCTAACCTGACCTAACCTGACCTATGCCTATATATGCGCAATATGCTAATATATTATAATATTAATTTATATTTGAGAAAATTCCCGTTTTGAATGAACAGAATATTACAATTTATGAATGCGTCTGTGGGGTCGACCGCTGGATAGAATGGACCTGGTCCGAGGACAGGCCCCACCCAGAGCACCAAGCCTCACCACCCTCCTCACCCAGAGCACCAAGCCTCACAACCCTCCTCACAGAGAGCACCAAGCCTCACCACCCTCCTCACAGAGAGCACCAAGCCTCACCCAGAGCACCAAGCCTCACCACCCTCCTCACAGAGAGCACCAAGCCTCACCCAGAGCACCAAGCCTCACCACCCTCCTCACAGAGAGCACCAAGCCTCACCCAGAGCACCAAGCCTCACCACCCTCCTCACCCAGAGCACCAGATCTCCCCGAAGCAGCACAATAAAGGCCGGATGGGACACAACACATTACCCTCACCTTGTCAAACAACACTCACTCCGAGGCCAGTTTAATTGCTCGTCACATTTGCATGAACACGATAGTGGTTGGCGCCTGGGGGCGGGGAGAGGGTAAAAACTGTGTGGAATCCTGGGTACTTGGCCGCAGTCGTGTTGCTAATATGAGTAAATGGGTTAGCCGGTGAGCAGAGGTTCCCTCTTGCCCCCCGGCGGCCTCAGCGGACACGTCATGGAAGGCATTGACGAGTCGCATCGCTAGGGAGGAGCGGGAGAGGAGAACATGTGTAACTGCAGCTCTCAAGGGTCTGGTAATTACGGCCGTGTTTACTAGACTGTCGTGACGGGCCATTGGCGTCGGCATCTGTTTCCATAAAGGAGGAATTGGTTGTTGAGCGTGAGGATTATACTCCCGCTCGAACGTACCTCTCTCGACCGAACCTCTCTCGAGCGTTCCTCTCGACCATATTCTCTTGCTTGTATCTATCTCTCGGCCGTATGTACCTCTCGGCCGTATCTACCTCTCGGCCGTATCTATCTCTCGGCCGTACTTACCTCTCGGCCGTATCTACCTCTCGGCCGTACTTACCTCTCGGCCGTATCTACCTCTCGGCCGTACTTACCTCTCGGCCGTATCTACCTCTCGGCCGTACTTACCTCTCGGCCGTATCTACCTCTCGGCCGTACTTACCTCTCGGCCGTATCTACCTCTCGGCCGTACTTACCTCTCGGCCGTATCTACCTCTCGGCCGTACTTACCTCTCGGCCGTATCTACCTCTCGGCCGTATCTACCTCTCGACTGCTACCTGCCTTATGTTCACGTGTTTTCGTTTGGAGGTAGGCTTTATATAGGCCTATCAACCTCTGGAGTATACCTTATCCCTGAGCATAGTCCAGGACTGAAGTAGACCCTGTATACACACACCGAAAAATTGGCTATACCACTCGGCCTACCCAACATTTTGATGTAAACACATTTGATCAGTTGCTCTTTGTTTTCACATGTTTGTTTGTTTAAAGCGCTACGGAACTCTTGTACCGGGATTAATCGAGGACCCACCTAGGTCTTCCCCAGGATGCAACCCACAACAGTTGCCTAGCTCCCGGGTACCTATTTACTGCTAGGTGAACAGATACATCAGATGAAAGGAAATGTGCTAAATGTGCGCCCCCCCCCTAGATATAGAACCCGGGTCCCTCGCCTGTGTGTTGAGGACGAAGACCATTGTGATACAGTATGGCACGAAACTTGTAGTCAGCGCACAAAACCAATCTGGATTGTCAATAAACAAATCCTAAGGTCTATAGTACAGTATAATTGTAATGAGTTGTATACCTTGTAGTTTGGTTCCTATTTGTTATCCCCCCCCCCCCACTTGGGCTGGACGGTAGAGCGAAGGTCTCGCTTCATGCAGGTCGGCATTCAATCCCCGACCGTCCAGGTGGTTGGGGCACCATTCCTTTCCCCCGTCCCATCCCAAATCCTTATCCTGACCCATTTCAAGTCGTAATGGTCGTAATGGCTTGGCGCTTTCCCCCCCGATAATTCCATTCCATTCCTATTTGTTATATATCAGGTCTGTATTGACGCCAGACCGTACTGTATTGACGCCAGACCGTACTGTATTGACGCCAGACCGTACTGTATTGACGCCAGACCGTACTGTATTGACGTTCAGCACAAGTACTGAACCAATTCAATACAACAAGTATTGTTGAACCTCTCCACCAAGTGGCCTGATGCCACATGGTGGGGAGGTTCAATAATTCCAAAATATGTTGTGTTGTTGCCCTGGACATTGCTCGAGCCTTTGCTCGGGTCTACATCACTCTGGACCACTAGCAAAACTTTAAGTACTTGGTGATTCAGGCTCCATCTTACTGCTAATACGGGACTACCTACAAGAACGGACTCCAAGTGAACTCTCCTCAATCTTGAGGTTATCTTGAGATGATTTCGGGGCTTTAGTGTCCCCGCGGCCCGGTCCTCGACCAGGCCTCCACCCCCAGGAAGCAGCCCGTGACAGCTGACTAACACCCAGGTACCTATTTTACTGCTGCTAACAATGGGCAGAGTTTCTTTCACCCTATGCCCCTGTTACCTAGCAGTAAAATAGGTACCTGGGTGTTAGTCAGCTGTCACGGGTTGCTTCCTGGGGGTGGAGGGCTGGTCGCGGACCGGGCCGCGGGGACACTAAAGCCCCGAAATCATCTCAAGATAACCTCAAGAAGATAACGGTTCCCATCTGTCCCAACTTTTTAAATTTTAGTTTATTCATAATGGATAATAATAAATTATTTAATACAAAAACTCACCCAAAAATGAGTTTCTAGCGACAGGCTTCGATGAGCTGATGTAGGTTAATAGGTCTTAGCTTGTAGTTTCATTAGCAAGTTTAGCACAATTCCTAATGATCCCTATTCTTAATAGTAAAAAAAATTGCTCTCTTGTCAAATATAGATTCTGTTCTTAAAAGATTCCCCCATTTTGCACGCGCAGGATAACGTAAGATTTTAAGGGTTGACGAATGTTATTCTTCTTGTTTGATAAGCTGTTCACTTGAGACAGTTAAGCAAGTCCCAGCTGTGTCTGGGTACAAGTGACAGGATGAACAACCCAGCGGGTTTTCTTCCTATTGGGGAGTGTTGTACATGCTGCTATGGCGGTATGTCCACTCCCAGGATGAGTGGCGCTGCCCAATACTGTCACTATGGCGGTGTGTCCACTCCCAGGATAAGTGGCGCTGCCCAATAAACTCGCCCCTCGGGACAAAATTAAAAAAAATATTGCTCTGCTAACTGGTTCAACACAGGAACCGCTCTCCCGATTGGTTTAACACATGACCAAGTCTCTGGATTGGTTCAGCACATGATCCATTCTCCTGATTGGTTGAGCGCTAAGAACCAGAGATCCAGCAGCTGTAATCTGATTCACATGTCAATAACCCGAGAAAAGCGATGTCTGAGTCTCCTCGAGGAATATTTCAGAGTACGAGAGAGAGTGTAGGATCTCTCCTACTCCGATACTTATCACAGCTACTCCGAGAGAGTAGCTGTGATAAGTATACGCATTCTTCAAGTCATCACTACATTGTATACATATCTAATCCATTCTAATCTAACCCAACCTAACCTAACCTAACCTAACCTAACCTAACCTAACCTAACCTAACCTAACCTAACCTAACCTATCCTATCCTAACTTACCCTAGCACAACCTAGCCTAACCTAACCTAACCTAACCTAACCTAACCTATCCTATCCTAACTTACCCTAGCACAACCTAGCCTAACCTAACCTAACCTAACCTAACCTAACCTATCCTATCCTAACTTACCCTAGCACAACCTAGCCTAACCTAACCTAACCTAACCTAACCTAACCTATCCTATCCTAACTTACCCTAGCACAACCTAGCCTAACCAAAAGAAAAGTGACAATTTTCTCTATGATGTGCACAAGGTGTGTGACGTCATAATTTTCATACCGGAACAAGTGTTAGATCCAAGTGTTTCCGGAACACTTGGAGTGTGTTCCTTTACGTAACATTATGTTCGGGTTTAGTAATATTCAGCTCACCTTCCGAGGTGTATACCCGCGTCTCGGTGTTTAAACACAAGAAGTTTACTTTGATCTTGGAGTATCTTAAGATACACCTGATGTTTATAGTCAGTACACTTGAGTAGCCTTCCTAAAGCCCCAGAGGTTAATAGGCCTTAGGCCCAACACCAACTCCGTCCAGTGTTCATATTACGACTTTACCTGTGACCATCACAGCGCCACCATCAGTGTGTGAGAGTATGCGGTGTGCGCGCCATGCGCCCATGTGGCCCGCAAGCCTCTGCTTAGAGGAGTCATTAAGAAGCAGTTTGCGGCTGACAACATAGGCCATTGTGGCCCCCGACCCTGCCCTCAGCACCGTGGTTAAGAAGCACTTTGTGAGGAGACCAATCTTGTTGACACGAATTATGTGTGGCTGGGGTTCCCTACCGGCAGTCTGCGCTGTGATTTGTGGCGCCTTCCCCTTATGGATGGTGATGACAGACACGGTGTGGGAGCTGGGGCCGCGGGAGGCAGGCGATGAGAGCCTGCCTCAAGAATCCCTTCAAAACTAAGGAAGTGGGGGGTGATGAGAAGTGGTGTGTGAGGGATTAGGGAAAGGGGGTTTACAGAGTGGTGATGGGTGTGAGTGGGTTAAGAGAGGGGAGTTTACGGGGTGGTGATCGGTGGGAGGGCTTTTTTTTCCCGGGATGGTGATGGGTGCATGTCATGGCTTTGATAACAGCCTTCCTCCCCCTTGCTCAACTGCTGCCTGCTATCCTCGTCTCTTTCGTACATGTTGACTTGTATTGTCTCTTGATGCTTCACTGTTACTTCCCCGACTATCGTGAGCCCTGTGTGTGTGTGTACTTACACCTTCACTTGTATTAACTCGAGTCCTCACATTACCCTCAACTAAGACACCCCAAGCCGGTACCCACAACCACAGAAATTACACTTAAGCCAGCCAGCCCCAAGAACAGGAGGCAGTCCAAGCCAGCCCCAAGAACAGGAGGCAATTTAAACCAGCCCCAAGAACAGGAGACAGTACAAGCCAGTCCCAAGAACAGGAGGCAATTTAAACCAGCCCCAAGAACAGGAAGCACTCCAAGCCAGCCCCAAGACCAGGAGAGAGGCCAAGCCAGCCCCAAGACCAGGAGAGAGGCCAAGCCAGCCCCAAGACCAGGAGAGAGGCCAAGCCAGCCCCAAGACCAGGAGAGAGGCCAAGCCAGCCCCAAGACCAGGAGAGAGGCCAAGCCAGCGGCCAGAAGAGCCTCCACCAGGATAAACTCCACAGCGGGTGCGCACAGTAACCTGCCATTTTGTTTATGTAAACGTCTTGTTTCTGGAGTGTATTTTGTCTTCTGGTATAACCTGCCTTTTAGTTAAGTTGTGTTACCTTTGGTAAGTTTATGTTCCGTACGGAGCAACTTGAGGGTACGGGCTCGTACGGAACAACTTGAGGGTACGGGCTCGTACGGAACAACTTGAGGGTACGGGCTCGTATGGAACAACTTGAGGGTACGGGCTCGTACTGAACAACTTGAGGGTACGGGCTCGTACCGAACAACTTGAGGGTACGGGCTCGTACGGAACAACTTGAGGGTACGGGCTCGTACGGAACAACTTGAGGGTACGGGGTCGTACGGAACAACTTGAGGGTACGGGCTCGTACGGAACAACTTGAGGGTACGGGCTCGTACCGAACAACTTGAGGGTACGGGGTCGTACGGAACAACTTGAGGGTACGGGCTCGTACGGAACAACTTGAGGGTACGGGCTCGTATGGAGCAACTTGAGGGTACGGGCTCGTATGGAGCAACTTGAGGGTACGGGCTCGTATGGAGCAACTTGAGGGTACGGGGTCGTACGGAACAACTTGAGGGTACGGGCTCGTACTGAACAACTTGAGGGTACGGGCTCGTAAGGAGCAACTTGAGGGTACGGGGTCGTACGGAACAACTTGAGGGTACGGGCTCGTACGGAACAACTTGAGGGTACGGGCTCGTAAGGAGCAACTTGAGGGTACGGGCTCGTACGGAACAACTTGAGGGTACGGGCTCGTACCGGACAACTGTGCCGGATGTATAATAAAGGAAACACCGTATCCGGAAGCCGTTATCAGAGCTGCAAGTTGATGTTTACTAGAGCAGAACGATACAGCCTGAGTTTAGGTTTTTGCTTCTCCGTCTACCTCGCCTCTTTGTTCATTCTTCCCTTTTGTTCAGTATTTTGCGTGTGGTCAGTTCCAGCCGGGTACGGGCGCCCGAGGCCTCCTCGCCCAAGAGAAGTCGTCGACCAGTCTCCCGTTCATTTGTTAGTACACAATTAGTCATCTAGTGCCACTTATAGGGCCATTAAGGCCTCAAAAGCCGTGTTGGAGATATTGCGAGGCATCAGGACGCCTCTTATGGCAGAGCGCCGTGAGTCCCTCTACTACACCCACTCTTGCTTGAGTGTGTCGTGCAAATGGTTGAGGTCGTCTGCACTGCTTGGTTACATCAACAGGTATTGCCAGGACGGGCAGTAACTGGTCCATCTAGTGGTGTGAGGTGACACAACAGCCAAGGGGAGGGTCCAGGCCCAAAGAATGTGGAGGAACATCTTCAAGCGAAAACTAGATAGTTTTCTTCAAGAAGTGCTGGATCAGCCGGGCTGTGGTGGGTATGTGGGCCTGCGGGCCGCTCCAAGCAACAGCCTGGTGGACCAAACTCTCACAAGTCAAGCCTGGCCTCGGGGCCGGGCTTGGGGGAGTAGAAGAACTCCCAGAACCTCATCAAGCAGGACCAGAGTCACACAAGAGGTGGGACCAGTACCAGGGACACACAGGGGTTGGGACCAGAGACACAGGTGAACACTCAACACAGAGACGGGACACGCCACACCTTTGTAAGTGGAATACCTTAACAACATGGACAAACGCCATACATGGATCGAAACACATATATAACAACGCTGGTTGAGGGAGGAATTACAGTAGTCGATTATTGGTTGAAAGGCGGGAACCGGGAGCTCCATCCCAACCAGCTTGCCTTCCATTTGTACTCTCCGGCGTGGTTTGCTGTAGGCTGAAGGTCTGTTGTTGTTGTTGTTTAAGATTCGCTACCTGGAACAAAAAGTTCCAGGTAGCACAGGCTATGGTGAGCCCGTAATTCTGCTGAAGGTCTATCAACCGCGGGCAGGTTATTAAGGTCACCATACGAATCATCCAGAAAGTATACTTTAGTGCTGAACTAAAGACTAAACAAGAGGTCCAAGACAAAAGTAAACTGCTAGTATATATTATATACCGAACTGTCCTCGGGCTAGGTTTGTCCAAGCGGGGGCCCGACCCCAAAGACGCATTCATCAACTTTAAACATAATGTGCATTCCAAGTAGGCTTTTTCCTCGAATAAATTAATGTTATTATATATTAGGATTTATTACATAGTTAGGCTTACATTAGGTTAAAGTGTTTAGGTTCTGTTGGCGATTATTTGTATTTGAAGTACGTGGGTGAAGCATTTCAACCCGTCCTTGACCCTAGTCCATTCCATCCAGCGGTCGACCCCACAGACACATTCATCAATTTTAACATGCTGTTCATTTAAAACAGGAATTTTCTCAAGTATAAATTAATATTATAATATATTAGCATATTGTGCATATATAGGTTAGGTTAGGTTAGGTTAGGTTAGGTTAGGTTAGGTTAGGTGTTTAGGTTCTGTTGGCGATTATTTGTATTTGTAGTACGTGGGTGAAGCATTTATAGCGTTGTGATTCGGACAAAAGTCGTCAGTGAAGCACTTGTTCCGGAAGTGTTCGAACGTCAGCAGTTGTGAGTCGTGTGTAAACCGCTTTTCATTCATAAACAGGGGGTTTGGCGGGTGCATGGAATCACTTTTGGATCTTTGTTTGGAGGACGGGCTGAGCATTTATAGCGTTGTGATTCGAACAAAATTCGTCAGTGAAGCACTTGTTCCGGAAGTGTTCGAACGTCAGCAGTTGAGAGTCGTGTGTAAACCGTTTTTCATTCATAAACAATGGGTTTGGCGGGTGGATGGAATGACTTTTGGGTCTTTGTTTGGAGGACGGGCTGGGGATGGAATGGACTTGAGTCGAGGACGGGTTGGATTCCCAATTGAATACGTTCGATTTTTTTCTTTAACAGTGCTTCGTTCGCTCCCTGTGTTCGAATCGCATCTTCGTAAATACTTCACCTACATACCGCAGATATAAATAATTGTTGAAGGGCCTGATGATGGTCGCTCAGTTCCTGTAGTGAGCGTGGCCAGGTTACTCTTACTGGGGACTGTACCCATAACAACATAATATAGTTAAGTGAACGCTTATACTATATTAAGTGAAAATATAGTATAAGCGAGTACGCGCAGACGCTTACACAAGCGCTTATGGACACACACACACTGACGAGTTCCCCCGCAGGAAAATTGCTGCCAAACTCTGGATATTTTAGTAAAATTGACAAGTTGAGCTCAGTCTGCGTTTTAAATTACCGAATAACACCATGTCTTGGGAGGTATGTTCAATATTTTTTTGTCCTCTTATCGACGATATGATCACTCGATTTGTGTGCATATTATGGCGCGGCCTCGTACTTCCTCTGATAAATATACAAAATTTACAAGGTGGCGCTGATGGTACAGATGATTGGTAACGGAGTGTTAGCTGGTGGCCGAATTCCAGAACTTTATCCATCTTTTACGTGTTACAAGGCCAGGTGCTGGCGCTGTTGACGGGTTGACGGGAGACTTGGGTTGACGGGAGACTTGGGTTGACTGTATGGTCCAGTTGGCTTGGGTTGACTGTATGGTCCAGTTGGCTTGGGTTGACTGTATGGTCCAGTTGGCTTGGGTTGACTGTATGGTCCAGTTGGCTTGGGTTGACTGTATGGTCCAGTTGGCTTGGGTTGACTGTATGGTCCAGTTGGCTTGGGTTGACTGTATGGTCCAGTTGGCTTGGGTTGACTGTATGGTCCAGTTGGCTTGGGTTGACTGTGTGGTCCAGCTGACTTGGGTTGACTGTATGGTCCAGTTGACTTGGGTTGACTGTGTGGTCCAGTTGACTTGGGTTGACTGTATGGTCCAGTTGACTTGGGTTGACTGTGTGGTCCAGTTGACTTGGGTTGACTGTATGGTCCAGTTGACTTGGGTTGACTGTGTGGTCCAGCTGACGTGGGTTGACTGTGTGGTCCAGCTGACGAGGGTTGACTGTATGGTCCAGTTGACTTGGGTTGACTGTGTGGTCCAGCTGACGTGGGTTGACTGTGGGGTCCAGCTGACGTGGGTTGACTGTATGGTCCAGTTGACTTGGGTTGACTGTGTGGTCCAGCTGACGTGGGTTGACTGTATGGTCCAGTTGACTTGGGTTGACTGTGTGGTCCAGCTGACGTGGGTTGACTGTGTGGTCCAGCTGACGTGGGTTGACTGTATGGTCCAGTTGACTTGGGTTGACTGTATGGTCCAGTTGACTTGGGTTGACTGTGTGGTCCAGCTGACGTGGGTTGACTGTGTGGTCCAGCTGACGTGGGTTCACTGTGGGGTCCAGCTGACGTGGGTTCACTGTGGGGTCCAGCTGACGTGGGTTCACTGTGGGGTCCAGCTGACCGTGGGTTCACTGTGGGGTCCAGCTGACCGTGGGTTCACTGTGGGGTCCAGCTGACCGTGGGTTCACTGTGGGGTCCAGCTGACCGTGGGTTCACTGTGGGGTCCAGCTGACCGTGGGTTCACTGTGTGGTCCAGCTGACTTGGGTTGACTGTGTGGTCCAGCTGACTTGGGTTGACTGTGTGGTCCAGCTGACTTGGGTTCACTGTGTGGTCCAGCTGACTTGGGTTGACTGTGGGGTCTGACTGGTTGTCTCCCTGGTGTAGGAGGGTGGAATGCTTGACAGGTACGTTAAAATAGACCTCACATCCTGACAGTCAGTGTGAGGGTGACTGTCACCCTCACAAGGGTGACCTTGTGTGAGGGGTCAACAAGAGGTCATAGTACATGGCCTTGTGTTGACGGTGTGCTGGAGCAGGTAATCGTCCACCTGCTGGGGGATAACTGGGGGACTTGAATACAAAAAAATTACTGTAAGGAACTTAATTAAACAGTTAAAAAGGATTAACTCTGTGTATAATCACACGTTACTAATTTTCTCATTAAGAATTTGCTCCGGAAAGACATTATGAATGTTTTCCCAGCGACAACCTTTGACCTCACATTAAAGTATAACCTGTTGCCAGCTTGGCCCAAACATTAGCTTTGAGGAAATCTTTGGAGCAGGACGGGGAATCGAACCTGTGTCTCGCCTCACCGTCACCTGGGGGAAGGGAGTTTTTTTATTTTTTTTATTTTTTTTTGCAGGGATATTCCTGCGCGGGCCCTAAGCCTCTGGCTGGCCCACTGTGCGGGCCCTAAGCCTCTGGCTGGCCCACTGCGCGGGCCCTAAGCCTCTGGCTGGCCCACTGTGCGGGCCCTAAGCCTCTGGCTGGCCCACTGTGCGGGCCCTAAGCCTCTGGCTGGCCCACTGCGCGGGCCCTAAGCCTCTGGCTGGCCCACTGTGCGGGCCCTAAGCCTCTGGCTGGCCCACTAAGTGTTGCTTGTTTCTGTTTTACTTGGGCGGAGTATGAGTATTTATGACTCGTATGGTCGCTTCAGTAAGATTTTGTCCCCATGTGTTTAACAACTTCTTCTGCTCTGTTGAATCTAAGTTGAAATCTTAATGGGTTTGTAACTGTGCACTGTGTTAGATAATGTTCCAGTGGTCTGTCGGGCATTTCTCCACAGTGCTGACATTTCCTCTCATGGAAGGGAGGTGGGAGGTGGGGTTCTATTTCACTATGGCAAAGTGATCTGAGGTATTGATATCACTGTTCAAGGGACGAATAATACATATTAACTTAAGGACTGTTTTGGTGGCCATCATTAGTTGCTAACACTACTGGATATTGGAGAGCTGGACCTTGGTGTTTGGCAGCTAAGCTTAGAGCCAGATGGAGGAAGATACCTCTATCCAGCACCGAATCACCTTCTGTGGTTGAGTGTTCAATAAACCCTTGAACTATATGTTTAACACATCTCTAACCCTGTCCATCGAGGACAGAAGAAAATGTATATATGCTGGTTAGCATTGTAAATATGTGGCCACGTCTGTGGTAGAAAAAAAAAACCTTGTGCTCGCAGTGGCATCTCTCCTCCTGCTCTCAACTGCCTTGTTCTGGCCCTAATAATACAACAGGGAAGTCGAGCTAGTTTCTGCCCTAACAATTTGATTTACAAAACACCATAAAATAGGTGTTTTGTAAATGTTCTCCGTCTTATCTAAGGTACCAACAAGCTTCAGCGTCTTGTGTCTGCTTCAAAGCTTCTGCCTCGTAAATCAGTAGAGACAACTACAGAATTGGCACCCATGGAGATGTGTGTGTCTGTGATCTCCATCTGTGTCTGTCTGCGTGAAGCAGGCAGCTGACGCAAACTGCTGGCTGTGGTTTACTGCTCCATACACCTACACTCTCTGTACCAGGTGCATCATCTGGCTCGTACACTGGCGCCTCATTACTGACCTGTACAGTGTTCTGCTCTCTCTCTCTCTCTCTCTCTCTCTCTCTCTCTCTCTCTCTCTCTCTCTCTCTCTCTCTCTCTCTGTCTCTGTCTCTGTCTCTGTCTCTGTCTCTCTCTCTGTCTCTCTCTCTCTCTCTCTCTCTCTCTCTCTCTCTCTCTCTCTCTCTCTCTCTCTCTCTCTCTCTCTCTCTCTCTCTCTCTCTCTCTCTGTCTCTGTCTCTCTGTCTCTGTCTCTCTCTGTCTCTCCCTCTCTCTCCCTCTCTCTCCCTCTCTCTCCCTCTCTCTCCCTCTCTCTCTCTCTCTCTCTCTCTCTCTCTCTCTCTCTCTCTCTCTCTCTCTCTCTCTCTCTCTCTCTCTCTCTCTCTCTCTCTCTCTCTCTCTCTCTCTGTGTGTGTGTGTGTGTGTGTGTGTGTGTGTGTGTGTGTGTGTGTGTGTGTGTGTGTGTGTGTGTGTGTGTGTGTGTGTGTGTGTGTGTGTGCTTGGTTGGACTAGGCTTGATTAGATTAGGTCAGGTCAGGTTAGATTCGTCTAGGTTAAATTAGGTTAGGTTAGGTAACGCTGGGTTAGGTTAGGTCAAATACCTTACATAGCATATCTCTCAACATTTGCAGTGTACATCAACCATGAGTAAGGATATAGAAACCAACAATAACAGTTTATATATTGGCAAGATAAAATATTTATGTACAAGCTACTAAGCAAATATGTATATATTTATACACATACACATATAATAACAACTACATATTTCACTGTTATTGCGGTGTCTGCGTCAATATCAGCGTTTGCTACTATACCTGGTTTTTGGTTGGGCACCATTCCCTTCCCCCTGTCCAATACCAAATCCTTATCCTGACCCCCCTTCCTAGTGCTATATAGTCTTAATGGCTTGGCGCTTTCCCCCTGATAAGATAAGATACTATACCTGTTTAGTGTACTCGCCTAATTGTGCTTGTTGGGGGTTGAGCTTCGTCTCTTTGATCCCGCCTCTCAGCTGTCAATCAGTCCTGAGCCTATTAGGCTCATTTCTCATTTCTACACTTGAAACTGTGATTGGAGTCCGCCCCCACCACATCACTTTCTAATGCGTTCCATTAAGTAACAACTCTTGACGCTGAAAAGATGACAAAATCCGTAGGAGTTTCTCAGTGATACATCACATTAGTGAGATTGCTGTCTGTGTACTGAAAACATTCTTTCTAATATCTTCTTGGCTCAATTGGGTATCTTGAGGTTATCTTGAGGTTATCTTGAGATGATTTCGGGGCTTTTTAGTGTCCCCGCGGCCCGGTCCTCAAGCAGGCCTCCACCCCCAGGAAGCAGCCCGTGACAGCTGACTAACACCCAGGT
This sequence comes from Procambarus clarkii, assembly GCF_040958095.1. Taxonomy (NCBI): domain Eukaryota; kingdom Metazoa; phylum Arthropoda; class Malacostraca; order Decapoda; family Cambaridae; genus Procambarus; species Procambarus clarkii. Next base: position 19,422,360 of record NC_091211.1, read on the forward strand.
ACCTATTTTACTGCTAGGTAACAGGGGCATAGGGTGAAAGAAACTCTGCCCATTTTTTCTCGCCGGCGTCCGGGATCGAACCTGGGACCACAGGATCACAAGTCCAGTGTGCTGTCCGCTCGGCCGACCGGCTCCGACCGGGTACTATCCACTTGCGTCCCCTTGTTCGGAAGCGCTCAAGTAATTGGTTGTTATATTTTCATTCGTGCTCATAAGTTTTCACATTATCCGTCACGTGTTAATAGGATGTCGTGCCTAATAGGCCTAGGTGACCAGAACTGTTTTGCCTAACAGCCAAGTGACGGATTAATCAAGCAGTTACGAGACGTCTTCAGAGAGTTGTCCTTCATATCTCGATCACAACAGCCATGTCGGTATTCAAGAATCAAACTTACGAGCGCCGAAGCTCGTAAACTAGGGCCAGATTCAAAAAAGCACTTACGCAAACACTTACGAACCTGTACATCTTTTCACAATCTTTGGCGGCTTTGTTTCCAATTATTAAACAGTTAATGAGCGCCGAAGCATCAAGAGGCTGTTTATAACAATAACAACAGTTGAATGGAAAGTTTTCATGCTTGTAAACTGTTTAATAAATGTAACCAAAGCCGTCAAAGATTGGAGAAAGATGTACACGTTCGTAAGTGCTTGCGTAACTGCTTCGTGAATCTGGCCCCAGGACTATTTGATTCCAACATGGCCGCCATAGTGGCAGCTCCAGCACCGGGAGAGCGCTGGTAGCGTAACATAACCCGTATATAAGTAAGTATTCTCTACTATACAACCTGCCACGAATCATTCACCGGCAGGTCAGTCATACAGTGTATAAATGGGCTGTGAATCTGTAATTCGTAATACAAATGTATTTTATAATGAAACGATTAATATCATGTCATTTAGATAATATAGGAACAGTTATAAAGTGAATATAAACTACTAAACATTGCCAACATCGTTGTTCAAAGCAAAATGTACTTTCTCATACCGTTATTTTTAACTATACACTCCAGTGAGTGTATAGTTTGTATATAGTTAGCGGGTGATGATCACTTTTATCAGAGTACACGGTGAAGGTGTTTAGGCAACTATACACCTACCGAAGCCTCTCCTCTTACACATTACCTCTGAATTTGGCCGTATGGCCGAAAGTGGACGTAATTTGAAAAATGGAAAAAAAATTAAAATAATTTTTTTTTTCCAGAACAGCAAGTTAAGGGTCCTTTGGTAGGTTAGGAGGGCAGGAAATTCTCATAAAGTTTCAAAACGTCATGAAAAACGTTAACTGAAAGTTTCCTCTCCTACCCTTAACGAGTAAGCCAGACGACTCAAACAGAAAACGGGACAGTACATCACTTTCGTGAGCCGGTTTCATTTCAAATTACGTCCATTTTTGGCCATAGCGCATACGAGCGAAAAGCAGCGTTATTTTTAAGAGGACGGGTGTACGAGCATATTAATAAAGGGGCGCGCATGGGTGGTCAGTAGCAGCCATGCGCGGTGCAGGCCCGGCCAGACGCCCTTATTATTCCACACCAGCCCACCACCATGCTGCCTCTCCTGCCCTCTACCCTCCCGTGCTGCCTCTCCTGCCCCTCTACCCTTCCATGCTGCTGCCTTCACACCAGCCACGCAGTGGCCTCATTAATCCCACAGAGAACCCACTACACAGTTAGGTTCAGGAACACCGGTCTACCGGCAGGGATCCTCACCCATGTGAGTCCCAGTCCTTAATGACCCATAGGAGTTGGGTCATTACACTATGGTTATCTGTAGGAGTTGGGTCATTACACTATGGTTATCTGTAGGAGTAAGGCTCACTATACACTATAGTTATCTGTAGGAGTAAGGCTCACTATACACTATAGTTATCTGTAAGAGTAAGGAAATATGTTAATCTACGATCTATATAATTGGTTGTTTTGCTTTGATTGATAACTGAATGGGATCTCTGGTGCGTGTGTGAGATAACCAGTAATTTTGTTCTGGTGTTATACCTTACATAGTCTTGAGGGATTAATTAATGTGAGCTTCCTTACCTTTCATATCTGGAGGAAACGTTACTGTGCGTTACTATTACGTTATTATCTGTTTCACAAGAGTAGTCTACTTGACCTTACTAGCTGTTTGTTGTTGTTTTAGATTCAGCTACTGGGAAGTTGCAAGTAGCACGGGCTATGGTGAGCCCGTAGTGGACTTAACTGGCACACGAGATGTGTGAGCGTACCTTACTAGCTGTTAGCAATAGTTCTTGGTGACAAGCTGAGAAGAACTTGTCACGGTTACTGAAGAACTTCGGATACTTAGGAAGCTCGGTTACTTAAGAAGTTTGGTTACTGAACAACTTAGGAAGCTCGGTTACTTAAGAAGTTTGGTTACTGAACAACTTAGGAAGCTCGGTTACTTAAGAAGTTTGGTTACTGAACAACTTAGGAAGCTCGGTTACTCAAGAAGTTTGGTTACTGAACAACTTAGGAAGCTCGGTTACTCAAGAAGTTTGGTTACTGAACAACTTAGGAAGCTCGGTTACTTAAGAAGTTTGGTTACTGAAGAAGCAACCAGTTTCTCTCCTGCACCCCGTGTCTCTTAACCTTCCCAGGTGTTTGTGTGACAGTGTGTCAACAGCCCAGCAACACCCAGAGCTACACACCCTCTCCACACATGAGAGCTTCGCTTCCTGTTGCTCCCGTCTGTCGTTGACACATCTGACGTGCCTCTATAACCTCTATATAACCAAATTACTTGTTTCGTGGAAAATAGTTTGTATCGAACTTCAATTCCCGTGTCTCAGCCACAAGACTATTCCCTGTTACTGAGAACAAGGAAATTGGTCTTTATAATAATTATTGTTTATTATAAGTTAATTATCTGACGGAGTGTTGGGGGGTGTGAAGGGCGCCCCCGGCAGGTGACGGCGGAGGGAGGTACTAGACGCCGCTTAAGGGATAATAATGCACGGTAAAAACCTCGTGCCATATCCGTACTCTGCAGTGGTTTGTATCATTACGTGCTAGGGAAATAAAATAACAGGCCAGGCGTTATGGCAAGTGTGCTATTAAGTGTCGTACGTTCCGTTGGGTGCAGTGAGATAGGGGGCTTTAAACACCATGCGCGGCTGTCGTTGTTTACGACGGTCTCCAGGTCGCAGAGGTGGAGCGCATATAGTGCACATGACCCCCGTCCGCACCCGGGTATTATGCCCCATTTACGACTCCATGTCGCCCCGTGTACCGAGAGAGGCTGCGCCCGGTGACTTGTGTCTTCCTACTGCGGAAATGGGAGGCGGGCAGCAGGTAATGCTTGGTCTCCCTACACTCTTCCTCCCGACCTCAGGCTCACTAATCTCTCCAACATCTCTCATAATTGATATCAACGAATTTTACTCTCTTATATATATATGACTGGGAGTCTGCAGGGCCCTCAGCGGGGCTAGCAGCCTGCTGCAGTAGTAGTACCAAGGGCGGTCCTTCAGGTCCTCGACCTCGTGCATGAGCTTGTGCCTCTGGCGCCCTACAACCAGCTGCTCCGGGTAGATGGGACTCGACAGCCTGGGAATGGCGGTCATCTAGTGGGAAGGAAAACCCCTGATCTCAAGCCTCCGCTGCCTCGCCCCCATACCCACTTTTGGGACGGGCTTCAGGAGTCAACCTTAAAGGAAAATCCTAATCTGGAGCCTCTAAGGCAGTTCGTTGTTGACTTCAACCTCGTTCTGGCAGCTTCTACGACGGGGCTGGAACCAAGCGTATTTTGGTTTGCCTTTCTATTGGACAATTTCAGCAACGTGGAGATGGGGGGGGGGACCTGCTGCATAGGTAACAGCTTCTCCCCCATTGATTTTGTTGCCTCCGAAGGCGGCTAGTTTATTGTGCACCCCATACTCATCCTGTGGACGGTAGCGCAAAAGCATTACAGAGGGCACAAAAGGTCTTTATCAGACCTCATCTTAGATTAATTATTACATAAACAATTTCATCTATCCTTCACACCTTATAGTTACAATGTCAGCTAGTTACCGAGAAAGTGCTATTACAAGAGCTACATATTTACACCCATTTCTTGGTGAATGTGCAAACTGGAAGTTTAGTGTAATCTAAGTATACTTTCCGGTTGATGAGTACGCCATTGTGGTGACGTTAACCCTGCTGTGGTTGAGAGGCCACCACCATACACCTGGCACATTCACAGGGATGTGTGACCCCGCGGGACATTCACAGGGATGTGTGACCCCGCGGGACATTCACAGGGATGTGTGACCCCGCGGGACATTCACAGGGATGTGTGACCCCGCGGGACATTCACAGGGATGTGTGACCCGCGGGACATTCACAGGGATGTGTGACCCCGCGGGACATTCACAGGGATGTGTGACCCCGCGGGACATTCACAGGGATGTGTGACCCGCGGGACATTCACAGGGATGTGTGACCCCGCGGGACATTCACAGGGATGTGTGACCCCGCGGGACATTCACAGGGATGTGTGACCCCGCGGGACATTCACAGGGATGTGTGACCCCGCGGGACATTCACAGGGATGTGTGACCCCGCATCTTGCAACATTCTAATTTGCTTTCCTTCTAAGTTCACGATTGTAGCATACTAAGTGCTCTTGCCCTCCTTTTTGGGGTGTGAAGTAGCGTTAGCGGGTTAGGTTAGTCTTCATTTAGGTAAAAATGACTGAAATAGGAAGAAAGTTCATCTTTAAATATTATATGTATATTCATGTTCATAATAAATCCGTGAATCGGAGCGATGAACACATTCAAATACAATATAAGGTAAAGTAATTGTCAGGAGAGCCATTATAACTATATAGCACTATAAGGATTTAAGATAGGGCGAAAGATAGGAATGGTGCTACTTGGGCGGTCGGGGATTGAACGCTGGCCTGCAAGAAGAGAGACCGTCGCTCTACCGACAATTCCATTGTAACATCGGCGGAACAACGGTATTATGACGACAATCAACTAATCAACCAATCTGTCATGCGCTGCGGCTTCTCGAAATGATTAGTTAATCATCATTGTGTCTGGCGGCCCGCCGCCCCCCCCCCCCCCCCCCCCCCGCTCAGACTGAAGCTGATTTATTCATAAAACTGCGCACGTTGTTACGTACCTGCGCTACTGCGCAATGTGCGTAAATATTGTATTTAGACGCGTGCACAAACTACCAAGGAAAACCTGCATTGTTTGTGTGGCTCTTTTTTTGGCTCTGGGTTGCTTGCACAGTGTTCAACTACGTGCAATATTTGCAATACGGTATATTTGTACGGTATATTATTCTGTAGTATAATGCTTTGCCCAGTGTAATATGTGTTTGGGGTAGCTTTTCACACGAACATCCGTCAAGAGAATTGGTCAGGTGTTGAAGCAACATATGTTTCCACAAATAAGCAATCTGGTGGTTATTTTTATATTGTATTTTTAGTGAGAGTAAAAAAAAATATTGTCGAGACGCGATGGGTTGACACGCGTCTCAGAGGTGGGAAGTGGCACATGTGCGGGTCATGTGTGACACATGTGAGGGGGGTCAGGAAGTGACACATGTGCGGGTCATGTGTGACACATGTGAGGGGGGTCAGGAAGTGACACATGTGCGGGTCATGTGTGACACATGTGAGGGGGGTCAGGAAGTGACACATGTGCGGGTCATGTGTGACACATGTGCGGGTCATGTGTGACACATGTGAGGGATCAGGAAGTGACACATATGCGAGTCATGTGTGACACATGTGTGGGTCATGAGTGACACCTAACCTTCGTAGGAAAGGAATTTGGGAGATTTCACATAACTGGGACCTTACTATGCAGGGGCGTGATATTGATAGGACTAGACCATGATTCTAATCTGATTTTGTTAGAACCAGATATCATGGTGGAACCTGACCTGATTAAGTCGCGCCCTTGGTTAAATCTGACGTTAGTTGGGCTTGACTGACCTTACTAACGCGTTACCTTGGTGCTTACGTCCTGACCTGATCTGACGTTGCCTGGACCTTACCACGGAGGAATGTGACGGACGTGGGTGGTGGCCTTGCTAGGATGTGAACCCTAGTGGGACCTGACCTTGATCTACTCCAAGTTGGACGTGAGGTGGAGGCGGACTTGGGGTCAGTGAGCCAGGAGTACACTGGCGGAGCTGTGAACCATACTGGCAGTTATAACGCGTTAGGCATCACTTAGTACTGATTGTTACACCTCCACACTAATCTACATATACAATAGCTCATTTTCAACAAACTTGGAGGTTTATTGCAGTTATCGGGGCTATTAATCATCTTAAGTTGGACCGTAGGTGGGAACATCCCTCTGCGGGTGTATCCGCTGGTGGGTAGTGGTAAAAACTGGCTTGTCCTTCCTGGACCAGGACCTGCTGCCCCCAGGACCTGCTGCCCCCAGGACCTGCCGCCTCCAGGACCTGCCGCCCCCAGGACCTGCTGCCTCCAGGACCTGCCGCCCCCAGGACCTGCCGCCTCCAGGACCTGCCGCCTCCAGGACCTGCCGCCTCCAGGACCTGCTGCCTCCAGGACCTGCTGCCTCCAGGACCTGCCACCTCCAGGACCTGCTGCCTCCAGGACCTGCCGCCCCCAGGACCTGCGGCCTCCAGGACCTGCCGCCTCCAGGACCTGCTGCCTCCAGGACCTGCCGCCTCCAGGACCTGCTGCCTCCAGGACCTGCTGCCTCCAGGACCTGCTGCCTCCAGGACCTGCCGCCCCCAGGAACTGCTGCCTCCAGGACCTGCCGCCTCCAGGACCTGCCGCCTCCAGGACCTGCCGCCCCCAGGAACTGCTGCCTCCAGGACCTGCCGCCTCCAGGACCTGCCACCTCCAGGACCTGCCGCCTCCAGGACCTGCCGCCTCCAGGACCTGCCGCCTCCAGGACCTGCCGCCCCCAGGAACTGCCGCCTCCAGGACCTACCGCCTCCAGGACCTGCCGCCTCCAGGACCTGCCGCCTCCAGGACCTGCCACCTCCAGGACCTGCCGCCTCCAGGACCTGCCGCCTCCAGGACCTGCCGCCCCCAGGAACTGCTGCCTCCAGGACCTGCCACCTCCAGGACCTGCCGCCTCCAGGACCTGCCGCCTCCAGGACCTGCCGCCTCCAGGACCTGCCGCCTCCAGGACCTGCCGCCTCCAGGACCTGCCACCTCCAGGACCTGCCGCCTCCAGGACCTACAGTGTTGAGGACTGTGTACAGCGTTGAGGGGGTGTACAGCATTAAGAGGGGTGTACAGCTTTGAGTAGTGGTGTACAGCGTTGAGGGGTCGTACTCGACACGTCGACATAGTGTAATATTGACCCAATACGTTCTCAATAATGAAAAAACGACCAGGACGTTTGAGGCGAACACGGCGCCAAGACACATGGCTACACCCGGGACACATGGCTACACCCGGGACACGTGGCTTCCCCCGGGACACATGGCTACACCCGGGACACATAGCTTCCCCCGGGACACATGGCTACACCCCTGACACATACACCCCGTAGTACAAACAATAAATATATAGTACACACAAGGTGTATATACACGAAGTGTATGTTGTGACGGTAACGCGTTGGTGTTCGGCTGTTTAAGGCTAGGGGTATGGCCTCGTCACATAGTTATAAAAAAAAAATAGAAAAACTGGAACTTCGTCTGTGGTAAGGTAAGGAGAAGACACACAAAACACAAGTAAACTTTAACAATGAAATTTTAATTACGTTAAATAAATCAAAACATGAAAATAATGCACAAACAAATATGTATAATAAAATCAATGAATCAAAATAATAAGAATACTTAAATGACAAAATGAAAAGTTACGTTAAGGCAAAATAACAAGAAGTGCAACAAAAGTTAAGTGGGAGGTGCTGGAATATTGGCTTAAAGCCACCACCTCTCTCAGTACACGCTAACGTCTAGCTGGGAGGAGTGCTGGCTACGAAAGCACGGAACATTCTGAAGACTGATGTTGGGGCGACCCCAGACATCGGGTAGTATTGGGGGGCGAGTGCAGGTGCAGCCAGACCGGCGACCAATCAGCGGAGCCGTAGCGATCAACGGGTAGTTTGGTGGTTGGAGTTCGAACAGGTGGCTGGTTGCATACGTTTCTGCTCACCCTGGCAAGCCTTGCTGGTGCTGGTGTTGTTGGCGTTGTTGGACATTTCTTCCATAGTCTTTTATATAGTTGTGAAGACGTAATTTTGGAGGGAAGAGCAGGCTCAATCTCTTGAAGGAGATTATCGTCACAACTCTCCCCCGAAGCCTGCGGTTCTGGAAGAAGTACGTCTTTATGTGGTGGAGTAATGGATGGAGTTGCTTCTACTTCATAAACTCTGGAGAGATCATGGGCTAAGATGTTGTCAGACTCTTGGTATAGCGTGTCTCCAGGTTGAATTTCTGCAGTTAGCAAGCCCATAGTAGAAGACGTTGAGATGAGAAGTGGGCGTGCTGCAGGAGGTGTAGGGTGGTGTGGTCCGTATTGATGGTGGACCGAGCACTTTTCAGGTGTGGAGTGAAGTGCTGAAGCTTCAGGATGAGGAAGAGTAGCTCCTTGCCAATTGTTCCGTAGATCCTTGTAGCAGTAGTCGCTGACAAGTGTATTCTTCTCGCCTCGTTGCTGCATCACGACACCACCCACGTCGGTACCATTGGCGTCGACATGGAGGATGAAGGGCTTATCTGACGAGGTGAGAGTGGAATTAGAAGAGGGCATAGGAGCACGAGTATTATCCTGAAAGCATTTGGGAAGATCATTAAGGATTTTGGAATTAGAAGGCGCCGACTCCTTGTCAGTGCTTTCGGGAGGAGAAGCTGGGAAGGTCTCACTGTGGATGTAGGGTTCTGTGAATGTGGAATAGTTAATCAAGACAGTGGGAGGAGTACCATTATATTGCTTCAGGAGGTTGACGTGGCACAGCTGGGTCTTCCGCCGCCTATCTGGAGTCTCTATGACGTATGCGTTGTTGTTTCTGCACTCTTTGACGCAGTAGGGTCCTGAAAATTTGTTTTGTAAAGGTGAACCTGGGATAGGGAAATAAGCAAGGACGAAGTCTCCCGGCTTGAATTTTCTTACTTTGCTGGTCTGGTCGTAATGAGTCTTCATTCTCACCTGGGCTTTCAATAGATTATCATGGGCAAAGCGGTGGACTCTCTCTAGAATGTGCTGAAGGTTTTGAAGAAACTGGGGCACATTCTGATGCTCACTGAAGGTGGCATCTCTGAGAGAGTCTTTGAAAGCCTTAAGGGGAGTACGGCACTTACGGCCGTAGAGCATCTCATAAGGAGATACTCCTAGGGACTCATTGGGGAGACTTCTGAAAATACACATTATTAGGTCAATCTGCTTATCCCAATCCTTTGAGGTTTCACTACAAAACTTTTTCAAGAGTGCTTTGATGGTCTGATGACTACGTTCAAGAGAACCCTGTGAAGCAGGATGATAGGGGCTGGACAATACCTGTTTGATGTTGAACTCCTCCAGTGTCCTTTTGAAGAGATCACTGGTGAAGTTGGTGCCACAGTCACTTTGAATCTCCCTGGGAAATCCGTATTGAGTGAAGATCTTCAATAGATGTTTGATAACCGTAGCAGCCGTGATGTTCTTCACTGGAACTGCTATGGGAAATCTGGTGGTAGGACACAGGATGGTTAGGATGTAGGCGTTACCTGAACTGGTCCGAGGTAAAGGACCAACACAGTCTATTATGAGTCTGTGGAAAGGTTCCGCAGGCACCTGTATGGGAATCAGTGGTGCTCTGGGAATGGAGACGTTCGGTTTGCCTGCCATCTGACATGTATGACACTGGTTTACGTACTGTTTGACGTTATTTACCATACCTGGCCAGGAGTAGTCTTGACGAATCCCATGGTAAGTCTTGTTGAAGCCGTAGTGGGAGAATGATCCGTGGGCCAGGTGTAGAATAGTGGGCCGCAGGCTGGTGGGAATCACAAGTTGTTCGGTGTTGGCCCAATCGTCCTCCTCCTTCAGTTTACTGGGTCTATATCGGCGGTAGAGCAAGTCGTTCTCTAGGAAGAACCCAGGAATACTGTCGGGTTGAGTCTCAGCCTGGAAAAACAATGGTGTTAAAGTAAGATCTTCCCTCTGCAACTTACGGAACTCCAACTTGGTCAGATGCGGGGGTAGTTTCTGAGGGTCTTGAGGGACAGCGGTAGCAGTAGAGTCAGCTGGCTGTGGACGTGCGGCTTGTGCACGGGTGGTCACGAGAACCGGAGGAGAAACTTCACTCTCTTGAACCTCTGCTGGAACATACTCGAGAATAGGGTTTCTGGGCACAGAGTTACACACCTGGGGTTTGTCCATGACGATCAGGTTGGTCGGTTGCAGGTCTTCTGCCAAGTCGTTGCCTAGGAGAAGTTGCACTCCAGGCATGGGAAAAGGCTTTTCCCTGACGGCGACTTGGACTTCCCCGTTCACGTAGGGACAATCCAGGTGGACTCTGGCGAGAGGGTATGGAGTGGTAGCAGTGAGGTCAGTGATGAAGACTGTTTCCCCGGTGTAGACTATGTTGGGCACAGCCGACTTCAAGATGATCGATTGTAGAGCCGCTGTGTCCCTCAAGATCTTCAATTTGAAACGTCCCTCCGGATTTGAACCGTTGGCAGAGACAGTTCCAGTATACAGGTGGTTACTGAAAAGAGAAAGATCATTAACATCAACACCAACATTCATCACAGGCTTACCGGACTTAGGAGGAGTTGGTTTGGGTCGTTGTGGGTCAGTGGTTCCCTTGTATTGAGACTTACCACACTTGTCTATGGTATGTCCATAGAGTCTACAATACTTGCAGTACAGTTGTGAACCAGCTTGATCGGGGCTCACCTTCTCGTAACTGTACCACGACTTCTTACTGGAGGATGGTTCAGGTGTCAGCCGGTGGATGAGGCTGTAAGTGTCAGCCGACTTAGCACACTTCAGGTAGTCGGTTTCTTCTTTATCTGCTAAGTAGAGGCGGACAGGAGGCGGCACACGTCTCAAGAATTCTTCAACAAGCATCAGGTTCACGAGTTCTGTAAAAGTAGAGACATGTGCTGCTTCCAGCCATTTCATGAAATACCTCCGTTTCGTGTTAGCAAACTCGAGGAAGGTAGTGGTACTTGCCTTCAGGTGGTCACGGAATTTCCTTCTATAACTTTCGGTGGAAAGTAGGTAGGCGTCTAACACTGCTTGTTTCAGAGTGTAGTAGTCATTCTCAGACGCCAAAGTACTGAGTGTGACTGCAGCTCTACCTGTAAGATGGACTCTGAGAAGTGTGGCCCATTGGTTGACAGGCCAACTGAGTTGATTAGCAAGGGTTTCAAAGGTGGTGAAAAAAACATCAACTTCTGCTTCTACAAAGGATGGCATTAACTTACTTGCATGTGATATATTAAAACTGACGGGAAGATTGGCAGTAGCTTGCTGGCGTTGGGTGAAGTGTGAAGTTTCCAAGGAGATTTCGCGTTGACGACACTCTAGAGCCAGAGTCGCTTGTTGCTTGTCATGTTCGCGTTGTATTTCCAACTCGCGTTGTTTGGTTTCAAGCTGTACTCTTTCACGTTCACGGAGTAATGCGACCTCGCGTTCGTGTTCTTCTCTCCTCAAGGCAGCTTCGCGTTCTTGTTCGTCTCTCCTCAAGGCAGCTTCACGTTCTTGTTCGTCTCTCCTCAAAGCAGCTTCGCGTTCGTGCTCTTCCCTTCGTATGGCAGCTGCTTCTCTTTGCTGCTCACGTTCAATCTTGGCCAGCTCTAGTTTAAGTTTCATCGTAGCCAAGTCAGTTTTCTCTGCAATATAGTAAGTTTCATGAGTTTCAGAGTCTATCTTACCTTGCTCTAAATAGTAATCCAGCAACAGGTTGTGTAGGTCATTTTTGTTGGCTTGGTAGGGAACTTCTAGTTGATACTCATGTGCAAGAGTTTGTAGTTCAGTCCTCTTGGCACGACTTAAAGTCCCTATTTCACCTGCTGGATTTGCACGGAAAGTTTGGAGACGAAACATGGTGAAATTAGCAAATAAAGGTACACGAATGTTCAATAATGAAATGTCAGAAACAGGACAACGTGGCAACTGGTACCTATCCTGTGTGATCTTTAACAATTAACGTTAAGTGAAAGATATTAAATTAAATCAAGGGCGCAGGAAATCTTGTACCCGGTACTCATGTAAGAGAATAAGGGCAAGAAAATCCTACTAACAAATGAAACAAAGTTTCGAAAACAAATGAAACAGTTAAATGCTTCAAAAGTAAAATTGGTAGTCCAAGAATGTAGGCATACCTTGCCAAGTCTCTATAGGACATAAAGCAAGTTTTTCCTACTGAATTTAATATGATACTTACAGAATTAGCGAACTTTTGTGCTCTGAAAAAATAAGCTAATTCCCTACCGTTGTATGTATCATCATCTCTGACTGACGTGTAGGGGTGCGAGGTGTCAACTGGTGACGAGAACTGCTGCTGAGGTCCCAATTCAGCAACTAAAGTTCGAGCTAGAGGAACTATGGCCCTCTTTGTCCTCCTACAGTCAGATTGCAGAAGATTGGGTACTCTTGACCCGGGGCAGACCACAGTACCAGGGTACCAATATGATGATCTGTCAGAATGAGAAATATTCAAGGGACATAGATGGTAAATACGAGTAATAACATGGAGGGAGAGATGACCAATTAAGAGTATGACTGAGGCCTACAGTCACCACGTAATCCAAAGTTGTCTCACCTTCACTATATGTTACTCTCGTAATGCACAATACACCGCACCTTATAAAAAATGAAATTGAATGAAAAATAGTAAAGCTACGTTAACAAAGTTAAATACGCTTACCATAAATTACCACTTGGCACCAGTACCTGAGTGAGGCTCCTAGGACAGGCCCCCATATAACTTGTGACGGTAACGCGTTGGTGTTCGGCTGTTTAAGGCTAGGGGTATGGCCTCGTCACATAGTTATAAAAAAAAAATAGAAAAACTGGAACTTCGTCTGTGGTAAGGTAAGGAGAAGACACACAAAACACAAGTAAACTTTAACAATGAAATTTTAATTACGTTAAATAAATCAAAACATGAAAATATGGACAGACAAATATGTATAATAAAATCAATCAATCAAAATAATAAGAATACTTAAATGACACAATGAAAAGTTACGTTAAGGCAAAATAACAAGAAGTGCAACAAAAGTTAAGTGGGAGGTGCTGGAATATTGGCTTAAAGCCACCACCTCTCTCAGTACACGCTAACGTCTAGCTGGGAGGAGTGCTGGCTACGAAAGCACGGAACATTCTGAAGACTGATGTTGGGGCGACCCCAGACATCGGGTAGTATTGGGGGGCGAGTGCAGGTGCAGCCAGACCGGCGACCAATCAGCGGAGCCGTAGCGATCAACGGGTAGTTTGGTGGTTGGAGTTCGAACAGGTGGCTGGTTGCATACGTTTCTGCTCACCCTGGCAAGCCTTGCTGGTGCTGGTGTTGTTGGCGTTGTTGGACATTTCTTCCATAGTCTTTTATATAGTTGTGAAGACGTAATTTTGGAGGGAAGAGCAGGCTCAATCTCTTGAAGGAGATTATCGTCACAATGTACATTCAGCTCCTCGGTGTATACACTGAGAGTATTCCTCAGTCCTGGACAATATTCAGGACTGAGGTATACCTGCTGGTGGGTGTGTAAGGTGGTGTGGTGGCCTTGATGACCTGCAACACATCACACATACACGGCCTGCAACACATCACACATACACGGCCTGCAACACATCACACATATTGACCAGACCACACACTAGAAGTTGAAGGGACGACGACGTTTCGGTCCGTCCTGGACCATTCTCAAGTCGATTGTCAAGTCGACAATCGACTTGAGAATGGTCCAGGACGGACCGAAACGTCGTCGTCCCTTCACCTTCTAGTGTGTGGTCTGGTCAACATACTTCAGCCACGTTATTGTGACTCATCGCCTGCATATCACACATACACGGCCTGCAACACATAATTTTAAATAAATACCGAATCGAGTATGTGTATCGGTATTTTCGGAGGGCCTAGGATTCGGGAATAGGATTTCAGATCCTATTTCTAGGAACAGTGTCCCTAGGATACGGAAATTGCAGAAGGCCTTTTAGATAATTCATGACAGGGTCTACAAGACAGTTTTTGGAGTTGGGCTGCCTAAGGTGGACATCTGGGACTATACCCAGACAGCTCCTCCGAATAGACAGTACGTTTTAATACTATGTGTAATAAGTACAATCCTGACTTCAGGCTTAGTACATAAATGCACTTAATCGTCAGAATCGCACCAAAATATTGTGAATATTTGAGTTTACCTGAAAAGCTGACTAGAAAACCACGAACCTAACCTAACCTTCTTAGTGTATGAGGACAAGCATTTTATTGCTTCTTAATTACAATTAGTACTTAAGCTATAGCTATATTGATATTACAGTTGTATAAAACTAATAAAACAAAACTAAAATCTTTCAATAAATTATAAAGTAACTCAGGATGTTTTCAATTTTTTTATAAAATCTTTATTGTTTAATAAAACTAAAAACGAAATTCTTTATATTTAAAACTTGTAAACATAGAATTGAACATGAAAACTTCTTCCTAAAATTTTAAGTGTCTTAACAGAAAACGAGGAGAATATATGGGGAGGTAGGTCAGTCGATTAAGGCAGTGTCTGGGATGCTCCCGGACGCAGGTTCGAATCCTCGTCACGGCCCTTGGGGATTTGTTCATTATGGGGAGGTAAATGTAACAGCACAATAAGTGTAATTATGTGCTATGCAGAACAGTCAGGAAATGTACGTATTACATTTAGTATTAAAACATACTGTCTATTCGGAGGATGCGTTGACCCAGGACGCTGGTTCGAGCCCCATCCTGCTACACAGGTTCTACATTTCACACAAACTCATTTATGTATGTCTAACCTTCGCTTGAAACACGCCATCGATCCTACGTCTATTATGTTGTTCGGTAATTTGTTCCGTGAGTCATCAGTCCTTTTTCCTGACCAGTGTTTACCAATTTATATATCTTTTTATTACACTCTTTTTGTATATTTATATTATGCAGTCATGTTACCCCTTAATGTTCGTCTTTCTGGAAAATGTAAGTTAATCTTAACTTACATTTTTCATAATCTCTCTACACAAGGAATGTTTTTAATTCCTGGGATTAACTTTGCCATTAACACACACACACACACACACATATATATATATATATGGGACGATATATGGACTCGAGTGATGTATCAGTAGAGTCTTAAACATGGGACACCTCATTACCAACAATCCACTACTCCTGTACTCTGTTCAATACTAATTATTAAACATGTAAGACAAGGTCTCACTTAGCTCTGCCTTAAGGTTTTAAGCAGCCTTCGTCTTGCCCTTGTACCTCGCCTGGCTTTAATTTGTTAAATTATTAAATAACTTCCTCCCTGGTAACCACTAAACGTGTCCTCTTCACCACCTACATAGATTTGTTCAGCTGCCGGCACATTAAATTATCCTCTAACAAATACAGAGACAAAGAACTTATGTAAAATACAAATTTTGATGTAAATTTTAGTTACTTAACGTATCTCAGCTTATACAGATGACCCTGACTTTTCTCTTTGTTTGAGAACTTAAGAATTTACAATTTATGGAAAGACGAAGAGTGAGGGGACCACAACTGGAGTGTAGGAATAGAGGAGAGAATACGACAAAGAGGATATTAATAGGGTCTTAAATATATCATCACAAACTAGAACACGAAGCAATGGGCATAAACTGAATAACTATAGTTTCAGGAAAGACCTGAGTAAATACTGGTTTGGGAAGAGGGTTGTTGAGTTATGAAATAAATTACCGGGTTAGTTAATACGTGGTAGCGCTGGATTGTTTCAAGCGCAGGTTAGACATATATGAATGAGTTTGGTTGGATATAAACAGGAGCTGCCTCACACGGACCAGGGATCGATCCCTGGCAATGGCGGAAACAAATGATCAGTTTCTTTCACCCTATTGCCCCTGTTCACCTAGCAGTAAATAGGTACCTGGGAGTTACACAGCTGCTACCTGGGGGGGGGGGTGTAAAAAATAAATAATAATCCGTTGATTGATAGACAGTTGAGAAGCAGGCCGAAAGAGCCAGAGGTCGACCCCCCGCAAGCAGAACTAGGTGAATACACATGGCTCTCCAGTTCTGACCAAACACCACAAACACACACCACACACACACCACAAACACACACACCACAAACACACACCACACACACACACACACCACAAACACACACCACAAACACACACCACAAACACACACCACACACACACACACACACACCACAAACACACACCACAAACACACACCACAAACACACCACACACACACACACACACACACCACAAACACACACCACAAACACACACCACACACACACACACACCACACACACACACACCACACACACACACACCACACACACACACACACACACCACAAACACACACCACAAACACACACCACACACACACCACACACACACACCACAAACACACACCACAAACACACACCACAAACACACACCACACACACACACCACAAACACACACACCACACACACCACACACACACACACCACTAACACACCTAACATACACCACAAACACACACACCACAAACACACACCACAAACACACACCACACACACACACCACACACACACACACACCACAAACACACACCACACACACACCACACACACACACCACAAACACACACCACACACACACACCACACACACACACACACACCACAAACACACACCACACACACACCACAAACACACACCACACACACACCACACACACACACCACAAACACACACCACACACACCACACACACACACCACAAACACACACCACACACACACCACAAACACACCACAAACACACACACCACACACACACCACTAACACACCTAACATACACCACAAACATACACACCACACACACACCACACACACACACCACTAACACACACCACTAACACACACCACTAACACACACCACTAACACACACCACAAACACACACCACTAACACACACCACTAACCACTTAGGCTGGAGGGTAAACAGGCCATTACAGACACACAGGGCGCACAATGACCCATGTGACCGACAGTAAATATTGACCCCGTCACCTGTTCCCTACCGTAAGGAACACCTCAAAGTTATGCGTCTAATTCACATACAGTTGGCGCGTCTTTTCATCTCCGTGAACCAGCTCACACGACAGGCCGTTCACGCGACATGTCGTTCACACGACAAGCCGTTCACACGACAAGCCGTTCACACGACATGTCGTTCACACGACAAGCCGTTCACACGACAAGCCGTTCACACGACAAGCCGTTCACACGACATGTCGTTCACACGACAAGCCGTTCACACGACAAGCCGTTCACACGACAAGCCGTTCACACGACATGTCGTTCACACGACAAGCCGTTCACACGACAAGCCGTTCACACGACATGTCGTTCACACGACAGGCCGTTCACACGACAGGCCGTTCACACGACAGGCCGTTCACACGACAAGCCGTTCACACGACAAGCCGTTCACACGACAAGCCGTTCACACGACAAGCCGTTCACACGACAGGCCGTTCACACAACAAGCCGTTCACACCATAAGCCGTTCACACGACAGAGTATTCACACAACAAGCCGTTCACACCACAAGCCGTTCACACGACAGAGTATTCACACCACAAGCCGTTCACACGACAGAGTATTCACACCACAAGCCGTTCACACGACAGAGTATTCACACCACAAGCCGTTCACACGACAGAGTATTCACACAGCAAGCCGTTCACACGACAGAGTATTCACACAACAAGCCGTTCACACGACAGAGTATTCACACAGCAAGCCGTTCACACGACAGAGTATTCACACAACAAGCCGTTCACACGACAGAGTATTCACACAACAAGCCGTTCACACGACAGAGTATTCACACAACAAGCCGTTCACACGACAGAGTATTCACACAACAAGCCGTTCACGCGACAGGTGACTTGAAAGTTATTGCATGTATTTGAGAAACCAAAAACGAAATTGAGGAGTCAGTAAGGATGTTATTACGAGCCCTGGCCAGTGAATACTCGCCGCCCAGACCTCGCCCGGAACGTGACGTGGCCGTGAGATGTACGCCAGTGTTGTGGCAACTTTCGTCCCTTTCTTCCACGCACGCACGCACGCACACACACACACACACACACACACACACACACACACACACACACACACACACACACACACACACACACACACACACACACACACAGTTTCAAGTGTAGATATGATAGAGCCCAGTAGGCTCAGGAATCTGTACACCTGTTGATTGACGGTTGAAAGGCGGGACCAAAGAGCCAGAGCTCAACCCCCGCAAACACAATTAGGTGAGTACAATTAGGTAGGTGAGTACACGCGCGCGCGCACGCACTCGGCCATAACGTGCACTCCACCAACGGTATATTGATCTTGCCATAGTGTGATATTCATCTTCGCATCAATAATCCACTCGAGACGGAGAAATCCAGGATTGGTTTTACTGAGGAATTTTGTAAGGGAGAGTGTAGGGAAATGATGAGTTGGGGGGCGGAGGCCCCGCTTGTCACCCCATTGGTCCCTCTGGTGGGTCATGATCTCCCATTGTACCATCTGGGCGTGTTCACTTCAGTTTACGGGCTATTCATGCCCGTGCCACCTCTCGGGTGGCTTAATCTTCATCAATAAATCACTATATGGTGCACCGTCTGACGAGTGCACGACATTCGTTATGGTGACACAAGCCGTGCACAAGGAGGAAGGGGGGCGTGCGGCTGGAGACAGGGGGCGTGCAGGGGGGCCGTGCCAAGCTTTCCATTAGAGTGATGTGTATCATTTACAGTCACAATTAACGGGTATTGACTGCCCAGTTTTTTCCTCCGGGTTAATCTAAGGTGATTTACAGCTATTTTTGTGTGAGTTGCCATACGCGGAGCGGTGCGACCTGGCCCGGTCCTGGCCAGGTCCTGCCCGGGTCCTGCCCGGGTCCTGCCCGGGTCCTGCCCGGGTCCTGCCCGGGTCCTGCCCGGGTCCTGCCCGGGTCCTGCCCGGGTCATACGGACTCCAGTACCGATCACGAATCAGCTAAAGCTACACACACCAAGCTAGCTGTACCATAACATACCCACCGAAGGTCTCAGTTGTATATCTTGCCCCTGAGTGTGTGTGTGTGTGTGTGTGTGTGTGTGTGTGTGTGTGTGTGTGTGTGTGTGTGTGTGTGTGTGTCGTAGTTATCACATGGTGATGACTGTTGCCACAACCACCCTTAACTTACCTTAGCTCCGCTCACGAAAATATAACATAATTGTCCGATCAAGTTATCTTGGGGAAAGCATGAAATAATGTGATTGAACATGACTTCAAAATACTCTTGATATACACACTCAGGCACTTGACCTTTGCAACATGCAAATTAGTTTGCCCTTGTTAAGGTGCATTGTAGTTTTTCTGCTAGCATGCTGGTCTGTGTTTTTTTTTTCTGCTAATATCTTGAATTTATATTGTCCTTTGGTTTGGGGACTGGCACAAGGCTCTCTGATGATTTGTTGTGAAGGCTTAGATGGTGTTTGTCACTATTTATGCTTATTAAAGTCATTGTTTCTTGGGACTTGTTTACACACACACACACACACACACACACACACACACACACACACACACACACACACACACACACACACACACACACAAGAACTTTTTTAGTGTCAGAGTGGTTGACAAATGGAATGCATTAGGCGGTGATGTGGTGGAGGCTGACTCCATACACAGTTTCAAGTGTAGATATGATAGAGCCCAGTAGGCTCAGGAACCTGTACACCAGTTGATTGACGGTTGAGAGGCGGGACCAAAGAGCCAGAGCTCAACCCCCGCAAGCACAACTAGGTGAGTACACACACACACACACACACACATAACATACTTGTGCGATTGTGATTGTTTCGGAGAAGATTGTGCGAAAAAAACTAGTGGAGCATCTGGAGCGAAGGAACTTTGTAACACAGCATCAACATGGGTTCAGGGATGGCAGGTCCTGCCTCACAGGGTTACTTGAATTCTACGACCAGGCAACAAAAATAAGGCAAGAAAGAGAAGGGTGGGCAGACTGCATATTTTTGGATTGTCAGAAAGCCTTTGATACAGTGCCACACAAGAGGCTAGTGCGAAAGTTGGAGATGCAGGCTGGAGTGAGAGGGAAGGTACTCCGGTGGATAGAGGAATACCTAAGCAACAGGAGACAACGAGTCTGTGTGAGGGGTGAGGTCTCAGATTGGCGAGACGTCACAAGTGGAGTCCCGCAGGGGTCAGTCCTTGGACCTATACTGTTTCTGGTATATGTAAATGATCTCCCAGAGGGTATAGATTCGTTCCTCTCAATGTTTGCCGACGATGCAAAAATTATGAGGAGGATTGAAACAGAGGATGATAGTAGGAGGCTACAAGATGACCTGGATAGACTGAGTGAATGGTCCAACAAATGGCTGTTGAAGTTCAACCCGAGTAAATGCAAAGTAATGAAACTAGGCAGTGGAAACAGGAGGCCAGGCACAGGATACAGAATAGGAGATGAAGTACTTAATGAAACAGACAGAGAGAAAGATCTAGGAGTTGATATCACACCAAACCTGTCTCCTGAAGCCCACATAAAGAGAATAACGTCTGCGGCATATGCGAGGCTGGCTAACATCAGAACGGCGTTCAGGAACCTGTGTAAGGAATCATTCAGAATCTTGTACACCACATATGTAAGACCAATCCTGGAGTATGCGGCCCCAGCATGGAGCCCGTACCTTGTCAAGCACAAGACGAAGCTGGAAAAAGTCCAAAGGTATGCTACTAGACTAGTCCCAAAACTAAGAGGCATGAGTTATGAGGAAAGGCTGCGGGAAATGCACCTCACGACACTGGAAGACAGAAGAGTAAGGGGGGACATGATCACAACCTACAAAATCCTCAGGGGAATCGACCGGGTAAACAAGGATGAACTTTTCAACACTGGTGGGACGCGAACATGGGGACACAGGTGGAAGCTGAGTACCCAAATGAGCCACAGAGACGTTAGAAAGAACTTTTTCAGTGTCAGAGTAGTTAGCAAATGGAATGCATTAGGAAGTGATGTGGTGGAGGCTGACTCCATTCACAGTTTCAAATGTAGATATGATAGAGCCCAATAGGCTCAGGAATCTGTACACCAGTTGATTGACGGTTGAGAGGCGGGACCAAAGAGCCAGAGCTCAACCCCCGCAAGCACAATTAGGTGAGTACAATTAGGTGAGTACACACACACACACACACACACACACACACACACACAGCAGAAAGGGGCCTGGTAGCCTGGTGGATAGCGCGCAGGCCTCGTAATTCTGTGGCGCTGGTTCGATTCCCGCACCAGGCAGAAACAAATGGGCAAAGTTTCTTTCACCCTGAATGCCCCTGTTACCTAGCAGTAAATAGGTACCTGGGAGTTAGTCAGCTGACACGGGGAAATCCAAGAGCCAGGTGCGACACAGTACCAAGACCCATCGTCAGGCTTGTCAACTACTGTGTGGCATGAAGCACTCAAGATACGAGCGATTGAATGATTGATGAAGATTATGCCACCCAAGAGATGACACGGGCCTGAATACCCCGTAAATGATACGAACAAAATAGCACATAATATAAAATTTCCAACTAACATTACAGCATATTTATGATGAGGGGCAGGTAATGATTCTGGTGTGCTGAGAAGACGAGCACTGGGGTAGAGGGGACAGGAGGGGAGAAAATACCTGGAGTGATCATTCTGGCATCACGGATCCCATGTCACCCCCCTACCCCCTTGTAGCCTTCCTGGCATACTGAATAACCTCATAATTACTGGTGCAGCTGTCCCATGAAAGTAATTTCACTATAGTATACGCGCAAAAACCCCGAGAGCAAAATAAGTCGAGTTGAGAAATGAGGTTTAACCATGTTAAGAGAAGTGTTGAGATTCCCAGAAATAAAAATCAACAGATTTCGCGAAATTGCTACGAGAACTGTGTATCACTCGGTGATTGTCGGGGGACAGGTAACTCACACGCACGCTCTCAAGTGCACACACACACACACACCGTAGGGGGGCCGGTGGCTGAGCGGACAGCACGCTGGGCGCGTGATCCTGTGGTCTCGGGTTCGATTCCGGGCCCCGGCGAGAAACAATGGGCAGAGTTTCTTTCACCCTAATGCTCCTGTTACCTAGCTGTAAAATAGGTACCTGGGAGTTAGTCAGCTGTCACGGGCTGCTTCCTGGGATGTGTGTGGGGTGTGGAAAAAAAAGTAGTTAGTAACAGTTGACTGACAGTTGAGAGGCGGGCCGAAAGAGCAGAGCTCAACCCCCGCAAGCACAACTAGGTGAATACACACACACATATATATATATATATATAATAGAGGAAAAATAGATTGGCTAGAAAGGCGGGTTCCAAGAGCTAAAAGCTTGATTCTGCAGACACAAATGGCAAATACAAATAGTAAATACACATATGATGGTATGTGTATTTTGAGCTCAAAATAAGCTTAGATACACCAGTAGAACTTATTGAGCTCAATAAGCTTAGATACACCAGTAGATTGACAGTGGAGAGGCGGGGTCAAAGAGCCAAAGTTTAACCTCCATAAACACAACTAGGTGAGTACATGCTCACGCGCGCGGCCGCTCGAGAGCCGTAGTCCAAAGGGCCCAGGTTCGATTCCCGAACGAGGCATGAACACGATGGGAAGAGTTTCTTTATGTATATATTCAATAACTCTTTATGGAAGAGTTATGTTTCTTTATGATCCTGTATACTTCAATACATATATGTATAGTCTTATGCATACACACATAGATTTATGCATACAAACGTTCTCTAATAAGTACAGACACGTACACTAACACGTGCACACACAAGCTACTAAATTATAGGTTATAAGTGGAGGGTGAGCAGTGGTGTGTGTGTGCTCACCTGTCTCTACCTCCAGTATCGACTACGGGCTCACCATAGCCCGTGCTGCTTGGAACTTATTCTTCCAGGGAGCGAATCTTAAACAACATCCAGTATTACTCTTTGGAACCAGTCTTTCTTGCCGCCGACTGTCTAATGCAATGACTCCCCATCTATTTCACTAATTTTAAAATTGTGGATGGAAACAATTTCTACTAAGTGTTTTTTTTATTATTATTATTATTTTTCTACCACAGACGTGGCCAGACATTTACAATGCTAACCAGCATATATACATTTTCTTCTGTCCTCCATGGACAGGGTTAGAGAAGTGTTAAACATATAGTTCAAGGGTTTATTGAACACTCAACCACAGAAGGTGATTCGGTGCTTTTAAAATGCTAAGCTAACCTACATACGTAAATACATTGATACACACGGGATATTTTAGCTTCTTTCCCCGCTACTCTTACGCTAAATTAAAACTTTCTAGCATATCTATGGCTCATCTCTTTCTCAAGGTTTCATATATGCCCTCTTGTCGTATTGGTATTCATTGTGAACATTTCCGCTTTGACCTCTCTGTCACTCCCTCTAAATGTTTTATGCGTTTGCATCATGTCTTCCTTTTCCCTACTCTTTTCTAGCGATGCCAGGTCTAGATCTTTCAGTCTTTCATCATTCCCAATCCCTCGTAATTCTGGGACGAGTCTTGTTCCAAACTTCTAAACGTGTGTGTGTGTGTGTGTGTGTGTGTGTGTGTGTGTGTGTGTGTGTGTGTGTGTGTGTGTGTGTGTGTTTGTAATCACCTAATTGTGCTTGCGGGGGTTGAGCTTTGGCTCTTTGATCCCGCCTCTCAACCGTCAATCAACTGGTGTACAGGTTCCTGAGCCTACTGGGCTCTATCATATCTACATATGAAGCTGTGTATGGAGTCTACTGTGTACGAATGTGTACGGATGTCTTATGATGCTGTAACGCTCGTCCCTCCTGTTTCTGCTTATAACTAATTCATTTTGTCTTACGGGACAGGCAGACTGTATATATATATATTATTCGTTAGGCTTATATCAAAATCCCCACCCCCCAGGTCGAATTACTGACCCTCCCCAGGATGCAACCAAAAAAAAAAAAACTGAAGTCCGGAGTTACCCTTAATTTTCATCAGATTATACACAATGATACTTGGCAAGGGATGAGTGTGATCATTATACGTCAATTATAATGATCATACTCATTATAATGATGATTAACATCATCGTCCGTGTTATTGTTCAGGTCATCGTACACAGTAGCAGTGACCACACCGCTGACGATGGTACCCAGTGCTCACCAGTGATCACAATGCTAATGGTATCGCTTGAGCGCCAGTGATCATGGTGTTGGCTGATCACCAGAAGTACCATTGATCACACCTGGACAACCACTCATCACCCACTCCACAACCCAGGTAGCTACTGGTCGCCATTACCGCAAGTACCTTGTTGTTATAGATTCAGCTACTCGGAACAAGTTCCAAGTAGCACGGGCTATGGTGAGCCCGTAGTGGACTTACCTGGCATAGGAGCGGTGCCCACCGCAAGTACCGTTGTTGTAGATTCGCTACCTGGAACAAAAAGTTCCAAGCAGCACGGGCTATGGTGATCCCGTTGTACCGCTCCGTACCGCGTTACGAACTGAAGGACTTGCGTGGGTGAAGCGCCTTGTGGTTCCGGCCAACAAGGGCGCTATTCGACACAAATTTCTCTGGCAGAGAGGAGGTTTTTGGACGGTAGAGGTGACAGTATCGAGGCTGGAGACCAATTATGCCTTTTTTGTGTGGTGTATGTGGGAGGGTGTTGACGATTAGGGGAGACTGGCAGCGTAATGATGGCCAACTGGTCGTTACTGGACAGCCATCTGCTGCCACCAGGCCTACAAAAATAATGTTTAACTGCAGTTGGTGATACTAAGACCAGCAAGCGACGCAGCTGCTTGTCTGGGAGCTGTGTGTCGGGGCGCTGCTTGTCTGGGAGCTGTGTGTCGGGGCGCTGCTTGTCTGGGAGCTGTGTGTCGGGGCGCTGCTTGTCTGGGAGCTGTGTGTTGGGGCGCTGCTTGTCTGGGAGCTGTCTGTCGGGGCGCTGCTTGTCTGGGAGCTGTCTGTCGGGGCGCTGCTTGTCTGGGAGCTGTCTGTCGGGGCGCTGATTGTCTGGGAGCTGTGTGTCGGGGCGCTGCTTGTCTGGGAGCTGTGTGTTGGGGCGCTGCTTGTCTGGGAGCTGTCTGTCGGGGCGCTGCTTGTCTGGGAGCTGTCTGTCGGGGCGCTGCTTGTCTGGGAGCTGTGTGTTGGGGCACTGCTTGTCTGGGAGCTGTGTGTCGGGGCGCTGCTTGTCTGGGAGCTGTGTGTCGGGGCGCTGCTTGTCTGGGAGCTGTGTGATGGGGCGCTGCTTGTCTGGGAGCTGTCTGTCGGGGCGCTGCTTGTCTGGGAGCTGTCTGTCGGGGCGCTGCTTGTCTGGGAGCTGTGTGTCGGGGCGCTGCTTGTCTGGGAGCTGTCTGTCGGGGCGCTGCTTGTCTGGGAGCTGTGTGTTGGGGCGCTGCTTGTCTGGGAGCTGTGTGTCGGGGCGCTGCTTGTCTGGGAGCTGTGTGTCGGGGCGCTGCTTGTCTGGGAGCTGTGTGTCGGGGCGCTGCTTGTCTGGGAGCTGTCTGTCGGGGCGCTGATTGTCTGGGAGCTGTGTGTCGGGGCGCTGCTTGTCTGGGAGCTGTGTGTCGGGGCGCTGCTTGTCTGGGAGCTGTCTGTCGGGGCGCTGCTTGTCTGGGAGCTGTGTGTCGGGGCGCTGCTTGTCTGGGAGCTGTCTGTCGGGGCGCTGCTTGTCTGGGAGCTGTGTGTTGGGGCGCTGCTTGTCTGGGAGCTGTGTGTCGGGGCGCTGCTTGCCTGGGAGCTGTCTGTCGGAGCGATGTCTATCAGGAAGCTGTCTGCTATGAAGCTGTCTGCCAGGAAGCTACTTACGGATAGTTGTTTGCAACAGAGCCGTCTGCCTGTCTGCCAGGTGAACAGTAACATGTGTTACTGAAAATATTGTCGTCATGATGTAACTTTTGTCACAGCAGTGCTGCTGACTGTGAGCTGCACATGAACGCTGCACACATATCCTACATGGACGGTACACAAACACGGTACGCAGACACGGTACGCAGACACGGTACGCAGACACGGTACGCAGGCACGGTACGCAGACACGGTACGCAGGCACGGTACGCAGACACGGTACGCAGGCACGGTACACAGACACGGTACGCAGACACGGTACGCAGACACGGTACGCAGGCACGGTACACAGACACGGTACACAGACACGGTACACAGACACGGTACACAGACACGGTACACAGACACGGTACACAGACACGGTACACAGACACGGTACACAGACACGGTACGCAGACACGGTACGCAGGCACGGTACGCAGACACGGTACACAGACACGGTACACAGACACGGTACACAGACACGGTACACAGACACGGTACACAGACACGGTACACAGACACGGTACGCAGGCACGGTACACAGACACGGTACACAGACACGGTACACAGGCACGGTACACAGACACGGTACACAGACACGGTACACAGACACGGTACACAGACACGGTACACAGACACGGTACACAGACACGGTACACAGACACGGTACACAGACACGGTACGCAGGCACGGTACGCAGACACGGTACACAGACACGGTACACAGACACGGTACGCAGGCACGGTACGCAGACACGGTACGCAGACACGGTACACAGACACGGTACACAGACACGGTACACAGACACGGTACACAGACACGGTACGCAGGCACGGTACGCAGACACGGTACACAGACACGGTACACAGACACGGTACACAGACACGGTACGCAGGCACGGTACGCAGGCACGGTACGCAGACACGGTACACAGACACGGTACACAGACACGGTACACAGACACGGTACACAGACACGGTACACAGACACGGTACACAGACACGGTACACAGACACGGTACACAGACACGGTACACAGACACGGTACGCAGGCACGGTACGCAGACACGGTACACAGACACGGTACATAGACACGGTACACAGACACGGTACGCAGGCACGGTACGCAGGCACGGTACGCAGACACGGTACACAGACACGGTACACAGACACGGTACACAGACACGGTACACAGACACGGTACACAGACACGGTACACAGACACGGTACGCAGGCACGGTACACAGACACGGTACACAGACACGGTACACAGACACGGTACGCAGGCACGGTACACAGACACGGTACACAGACACGGTACACAGACACGGTACACAGACACGGTACACAGACACGGTACACAGACACGGTACACAGACACGGTACACAGACACGGTACGCAGGCACGGTACACAGACACGGTACACAGACACGGTACACAGACACGGTACGCAGGCACGGTACACAGACACGGTACACAGACACGGTACACAGACACGGTACACAGACACGGTACACAGACACGGTACACAGACACGGTACACAGACACGGTACACAAATACCTCCGAATAACAAAACAGAACGTACAAAAAATACTTGAATGATCAACTATAAATAAAGATCAAGACAAAGATAAGCTCAGTGTCCAATAGCAGAAAAAAATAGGCCTGTGAGAGCTTTATCTAAGCGTACAGACGAAGCGTTTTCTAAATCGAAGCGTTATCTAAATCGAAGCGTTATCTAAATCGAAGCGTTATCTAAATCTAAGCGTTATCTAAATCGAAGCGTTATCTACAATTTTTGAATCTCAAGAAGCTATTTTGAGTCTCACTTTATTTCCGATTTCGTTTTTGTATCGTCTTCAAATATGTAAATGTTGGTGTTCATTCTTGTGTGTAAATTGTTATATATATTTGTAAACAAAAGCTTTTGGGTACTACATTTACAACGCATTTATAATCTGAATTTTATCTTCATTTACAGTGGCATCCCGGTAATCCGGATTCCGAAATAGCGGATTTCGCCAAAATCCGGACCAAATCTACCCACGGGATTGTTCCTCCGATTTGGATTTTCTGACGAAAAGATAGGATTCTAGACGTGATGAAATCCGGATCGTCGGTTCATCATGGAAGGTAATTTTCATCGAATTAAAATAGTTTCATAGTTTTCATAATCCTCCTTATATATTGAATTGACCAATGTTGTCAATAGGTACAGAGGCCTACACTGAAGCCCGCCCTCTACCACCCTACACTGAAGCCCGCCCTCTCCCACCCTACACTGAAGCCCGCCCTCTCTCACCCTACACTGAAGCCCGCCCTCTCTCACCCTACACTGAAGCCCGCCCTCTCCCACCCTACACTGAAGCCCGCCCTCTCTCACCCTACACTGAAGCCCGCCCTCTCTCACCCTACACTGAAGCCCGCCCTCTCCCACCCCAACACTGAAGCCCGCCCTCTCTCACCCTACACTGAAGCCCGCCCTCTCCCACCCCAACACTGAAGCCCGCCCTCTCCCACCCCAACACTGAAGCCCGCCCTCTCCCACCCCAACACTGAAGCCCGCCCTCTCCCACCCCAACACTGAAGCCCGCCCTCTCCCACCCTCCAGATCAATCCTGCCATCCCGCTTGGTTTTCCTGCCTGCACAATCCCTCCCCCTTCCCCCTGCCCTTGCGACCAATCCCTTGTGCCCGTTATTCAATACCACTCGTCTGCCCACCCGATCCTTTTACAAGTCCAGCATGCCCACCTGCCCAATACCTTCCTGCCCGCCCGATTCCTCTCTCGTTCCCGCCCGATTCTTCCCGCCCGCCCGCCTGCCTGCCTGCCTGCCTGCCTGCCTGCCTGCCTGCCTGCCTGCCTGCCTGCCTGCCTGCCTGCCTGCCTGCCCGCCCGCCTGCCTGCCTGCCTGCCTGCCTGCCCGCCCGCCCGCCCGCCCGCCCGCCTGCCTGCCTGCCTGCCTGCCTGCCTGCCTGCCTGCCTGCCTGCCTGCCTGCCCGCCCGCCTGCCTGCCTGCCTGCCTGCCTGCCTGCCTGCCTGCCTGCCTGCCTGCCTGCCTGCCTGCCTGCCTGCCTGCCTGCCTGCCTGCCTGCCTATAATCCCTCCCTTAATCCCGCCCAAAAGCCCTATCTTAGCACTGAGCTGCACATAATACACATTACTCTAACTATGATCATACCACCGTGTGAACACCAGCCTGTGCGCCAGAAAAGGTTTGTAAACAAAAACTTTTTTGTAGATTTATATATTACAAAAAATGTGTATACTCCACCAAAATATTTGTTTTTTATATTATGTGTGTGTCTGAATATGCTTCAACGTGTATTATATTACTTGATATAGGATTTTTTTTAAGGGAAAATAGGCAATGAAGTTTAAATGTTGGGAAATCCGGATTTCTAGCAA